>NC_142289.1:16528096-17128096 GCF_965620075.1 Prunus avium | reverse complement strand
ATACGGTGGGAGGAGTCATTTGTTGTGTTTTGAGTGAAATCCAATCGCTAGAAGTGTGGAATACACCAACCACTCCAATTAGGAACGAACTGCCGTTGAACTTGAATTGTCCAATTTCTCACACCTATTGATTTCGTATCGAGCCCAAATCTTGGGAAACATCATAATATGGTGGGAGGAGTCATTTGGTAAGTTTTGAGTGAAATCCAATCGCTAGAAGTATGGAATACACCAACCACTCCAATTAGGAACTAACTGCCGTTGAACTTGAATTGTCCAATTTCTCACACCTATTGATTTCAGTTCGAGCCCAAAACTTGGGCAACATCATAATATGGTGGGAGGAGTCATTTGGTTAGTTTTGAGTGAAATCCAATCGCTAGAAGTGTGGAATACACCAACCACTCCAATTAGGAACGAACTGCCGTTGAACTTGAATTGTCCAATTTCTCACACCTATTGATTTCGTATCGAGCCCAAATCTTGGGAAACATCATAATATGGTGGGAGGAGTCATTTGGTAAGTTTTGAGTGAAATCCAATCGCTAGAAGTATGGAATACACCAACCACTCCAATTAGGAACTAACTGCCGTTGAACTTGAATTGTCCAATTTCTCACACCTATTGATTTCAGTTCGAGCCCAAAACTTGGGCAACATCATAATATGGTGGGAGGAGTCATTTGGTGAGTTTTGAGTGAAATCCAATCGCTAGAAGTATGGAATACACCAACCACTCCAATTAGGAACGAACTGCCGTTGAACTTGAATTTTCCAATTTCTCACACCTATTGATTTCAGTTCGAGCCCAAAACTTGGGCAACATCATAATATGGTGGGAGGAGTCATTTGGTTAGTTTTGAGTGAAATCCAATCGCTAGAAGTATGGAATACACCAACCACTCCAATTTGGAACGAACTGCCGTTGAACTTGAATTGTCCAATTTCTCACACCTATTCATTTCGGATCGAGCCCAAAACTTGGGCAACATCATTATACGGTGGGAGGAGTCATTTGGTGAGTTTTGAGTGAAATCCAACCGCTAGAAGTATGGAATACACCAACCACTCCAATTAGAAACGAACTGCCGTTGAACTTGAATTGTCCAATTTCTCACACCAATTGATTTCGGATCGAGCCCAAAACTTGGGCAACATCATAATATGGTGGGAGGAGTCATTTGGTGGGTTTTGAGTGAAATCCAATCGCTAGAAGTATGGAATACACCAACCACTCCAATTTGGAACGAACTGACGTTGAACTTGAATTATCCAATTTCTCGCACCTATTGATTTCAGATTGAGCCCCAAACTTGGGCAACGTCATAATATGGTGGGAGGAGTCATTTGGTGAGTTTTGAGTGAAATCCAATCGCTAGAAGTTTGGAATACACTAACCACTCCAATTAGGAACGAACTGCCGTTGAACTTGAATTGTCCAATTTCTCACACCTATTCATTTCTGATCGAGCCCAAAACTTGGGCAACATCATAATACGGTGGGAGGAGTCATTTGGTGTGTTTTGAGTGAAATCCAATCGCTAGAAGTATGGAATACACCAACCACTCCAATTAGAAACGAATTGCCGTTGAACTTGAATTGTCCAATTTGGAACACCTATTGATTTCGGATCGAGCCCAAAACTTGGGCAACATCATAATATGGTGGGAGGAGTCATTTGGTGAGTTCTGAGTGAAATCCAATTGCTAGAAGTATGGAATACACCAACCACTCCAATTAGGAACGAACTGCCGTTGAACTTGAATTGTCCAATTTGGAACACCTATTGATTTCGGATCGAGCCCAAAACTTGGGCAACATCATAATATGGTGGGAGGAGTCATTTGGTGAGTTTTGAGTGAAATCGAAATGCTAGAAGTATGGAATACACCAACCACTCCAATTAGGAACGAACTGCCGTTGAATTTGAATTGTCCAATTTCTCACACCTATTGATTTCGGCTCGAACCCAAAACTTGGGCAACATCATAATATGGTGGGAGAAGTCGTTTGGTGAGTTTTGAGTGAAATCCAATCGCTAGAAGTATGGAATACACCAACCACTCCAATTAGGAATGAACTGCCGTTGAACTTGAATTGGCCAATTTCTCACTCCTATTGATTTCAGCTCGAGCCCAAAACTTGGGCAACAACATAATATGGTGGGAGGAGTCATTTGGTTAGTTTTGAGTGAAATCCAATCGCTAGACATGTGGAATACACCAACCACTCCAATTAGGAACGAACTGCCGTTGAACTTGAATTGTCCAATTTGGAACACCTATTGATTTTGAAACGAGCCCAAAACTTGGGCAACATCATAATATGGTGGGAGGAGTCATTTGGTGAGTTTTGAGTGAAATCCAATCGCTAGAAGTATGGAATACGCCAACCATTCCAATTAGGAACGAACTGCCGTTGAACTTGAATTGTCCAATTTGGAACACCTATTGATTTCGAAACGAGCCCAAAACTTGGGCAACATCATAATATGGTGGGAGGAGTCATTTGGTGAGTTTTGAGTGAAATCCAATCGCTAGAAGTATGGAATACGCCAACCATTCCAATTAGGAACGAACTGCCGTTGAACTTGAATTGTCCAATTTCTCACACCTATTGATTTCGGATCGAGCCCAAAACTTGGGCAACATCATTATACGGTGGGAGGAGTCATTTGGTGAGTTTTGAGTGAAATCCAACCGCTAGAAGTATGGAATACACCAACCACTCCAATTAGAAACGAACTGCCGTTGAACTTGAATTGTCCAATTTCTCACACCAATTGATTTCGGATCGAGCCCAAAACTTGGGCAACATCATAATATGGTGGGAGGAGTCATTTGGTGAGTTTTGAGTGAAATCCAATCGCTAGAAGTATGGAATACACCAACCACTCCAATTCGGAACGAACTGAAGTTGAACTTGAATTATCCAATTTCTCGCACCTATTGATTTCGGATTGAGCCCCAAACTTGGGCAACATCATAATATGGTGGGAGGAGTCATTTGGTGAGTTTTGAGTGAAATCCAATCGCTAGAAGTTTGGAATACACTAACCACTCCAATTAGGAACGAACTGCCGTTGAACTTGAATTGTCCAATTTCTCACACGTATTGATTTCGGATCGAGCCCAAATCTTGGGCAACAACATAATATGGGGGGAGGAGTCATTTGGTGAGTTTTGAGTGAAATCCAATCGCTAGAAGTATGGAATACACCAACCACTCCAATTAGGAACGAACTGCCGTTCAACTTGAATTGTCCAATTTCTCACACCTATTGATTTCGGATCGAGCCCAAAACTTGGGCAACATCAAAATATGGTGGGAGGAGTCATTTGGTGAGATTTGAGTGAAATCCAATCGCTAGAACTGTGGAATACACCAACCACTCCAATTAGGAACGAACTGCCGTTGAACTTGAATTGTCCAATTTGGAACACCTATTGATTTCGGATCGAGCCCAAAACTTGGGCAACATCATAATATGGTGGGAGGAGTCATTTGGTTCGTTTTGAGTGAAAACCAATAGCTAGAAGTTTGGAATACACCAACCACTCCAATTAGGAACGAACTGCCGTTGAACTTGAATTTTCCAATTTCTCACACCTATTGATTTCAGTTCGAGCCCAAAACTTGGGCAACATCATAATATGGTGGGAGGAGTCATTTGGTTAGTTTTGAGTGAAATCCAATCGCTAGAAGTATGGAATACACCAACCACTCCAATTTGGAACGAACTGCCGTTGAACTTGAATTGTCCAATTTGGAACACCTATTGATTTCGGAACGAGCCCAAAACTTGGGCAACATCATAATATGGTGGGAGGAGTCATTTGGTGAGTTTTGAGTGAAATCCAATCGCTAGAAGTATGGAATACGCCAACCATTCCAATTAGGAACGAACTGCCGTTGAACTTGAATTGTCCAATTTCTCACACCTATTGATTTCGGATCGAGCCCAAAACTTGGGCAACATCATTATACGGTGGGAGGAGTCATTTGGTGAGTTTTGAGTGAAATCCAACCGCTAGAAGTATGGAATACACCAACCACTCCAATTAGAAACGAACTGCCGTTGAACTTGAATTGTCCAATTTCTCACACCAATTGATTTCGGATCGAGCCCAAAACTTGGGCAACATCATAATATGGTGGGAGGAGTCATTTGGTGGGTTTTGAGTGAAATCCAATCGCTAGAAGTATGGAATACACCAACCACTCCAATTTGGAACGAACTGACGTTGAACTTGAATTATCCAATTTCTCGCACCTATTGATTTCAGATTGAGCCCCAAACTTGGGCAACGTCATAATATGGTGGGAGGAGTCATTTGGTGAGTTTTGAGTGAAATCCAATCGCTAGAAGTTTGGAATACACTAACCACTCCAATTAGGAACGAACTGCCGTTGAACTTGAATTGTCCAATTTCTCACACCTATTCATTTCTGATCGAGCCCAAAACTTGGGCAACATCATAATACGGTGGGAGGAGTCATTTGGTGTGTTTTGAGTGAAATCCAATCGCTAGAAGTATGGAATACACCAACCACTCCAATTAGAAACGAATTGCCGTTGAACTTGAATTGTCCAATTTGGAACACCTATTGATTTCGGATCGAGCCCAAAACTTGGGCAACATCATAATATGGTGGGAGGAGTCATTTGGTGAGTTCTGAGTGAAATCCAACTGCTAGAAGTATGGAATACACCAACCACTCCAATTAGGAACGAACTGCCGTTGAACTTGAATTGTCCAATTTGGAACACCTATTGATTTCGGATCGAGCCCAAAACTTGGGCAACATCATAATATGGTGGGAGGAGTCATTTGGTGAGTTTTGAGTGAAATCGAAATGCTAGAAGTATGGAATACACCAACCACTCCAATTAGGAACGAACTGCCGTTGAATTTGAATTGTCCAATTTCTCACACCTATTGATTTCGGCTCGAACCCAAAACTTGGGCAACATCATAATATGGTGGGAGAAGTCGTTTGGTGAGTTTTGAGTGAAATCCAATCGCTAGAAGTATGGAATACACCAACCACTCCAATTAGGAATGAACTGCCGTTGAACTTGAATTGGCCAATTTCTCACTCCTATTGATTTCAGCTCGAGCCCAAAACTTGGGCAACAACATAATATGGTGGGAGGAGTCATTTGGTTAGTTTTGAGTGAAATCCAATCGCTAGACATGTGGAATACACCAACCACTCCAATTAGGAACGAACTGCCGTTGAACTTGAATTGTCCAATTTGGAACACCTATTGATTTTGAAACGAGCCCAAAACTTGGGCAACATCATAATATGGTGGGAGGAGTCATTTGGTGAGTTTTGAGTGAAATCCAATCGCTAGAAGTATGGAATACGCCAACCATTCCAATTAGGAACGAACTGCCGTTGAACTTGAATTGTCCAATTTGGAACACCTATTGATTTCGAAACGAGCCCAAAACTTGGGCAACATCATAATATGGTGGGAGGAGTCATTTGGTGAGTTTTGAGTGAAATCCAATCGCTAGAAGTATGGAATACGCCAACCATTCCAATTAGGAACGAACTGCCGTTGAACTTGAATTGTCCAATTTCTCACACCTATTGATTTCGGATCGAGCCCAAAACTTGGGCAACATCATTATACGGTGGGAGGAGTCATTTGGTGAGTTTTGAGTGAAATCCAACCGCTAGAAGTATGGAATACACCAACCACTCCAATTAGAAACGAACTGCCGTTGAACTTGAATTGTCCAATTTCTCACACCAATTGATTTCGGATCGAGCCCAAAACTTGGGCAACATCATAATATGGTGGGAGGAGTCATTTGGTGAGTTTTGAGTGAAATCCAATCGCTAGAAGTATGGAATACACCAACCACTCCAATTCGGAACGAACTGAAGTTGAACTTGAATTATCCAATTTCTCGCACCTATTGATTTCGGATTGAGCCCCAAACTTGGGCAACATCATAATATGGTGGGAGGAGTCATTTGGTGAGTTTTGAGTGAAATCCAATCGCTAGAAGTTTGGAATACACTAACCACTCCAATTAGGAACGAACTGCCGTTGAACTTGAATTGTCCAATTTCTCACACGTATTGATTTCGGATCGAGCCCAAATCTTGGGCAACAACATAATATGGGGGGAGGAGTCATTTGGTGAGTTTTGAGTGAAATCCAATCGCTAGAAGTATGGAATACACCAACCACTCCAATTAGGAACGAACTGCCGTTCAACTTGAATTGTCCAATTTCTCACACCTATTGATTTCGGATCGAGCCCAAAACTTGGGCAACATCAAAATATGGTGGGAGGAGTCATTTGGTGAGATTTGAGTGAAATCCAATCGCTAGAACTGTGGAATACACCAACCACTCCAATTAGGAACGAACTGCCGTTGAACTTGAATTGTCCAATTTGGAACACCTATTGATTTCGGATCGAGCCCAAAACTTGGGCAACATCATAATATGGTGGGAGGAGTCATTTGGTTCGTTTTGAGTGAAAACCAATAGCTAGAAGTTTGGAATACACCAACCACTCCAATTAGGAACGAACTGCCGTTGAACTTGAATTGTCCAATTTCTCACACCTATTGATTTCGGATCGAGCCCAAAACATGGGCAACATCATAATATGGTGGGAGGGGTCATTTGGTGCGTTTTGACTGAAATCCAATTGCTAGAAGTATGGAATACACCAACCACTCCAATTAGGAACGAACTGCCGTTGAACTTGAATTGTCCAATTTCTTACAGCTATTGATTTCGGATCGAGCCCCAAACTTGGGCAACATCATAATATGGTGGGCGGAGTAATTTGGTGAGTTTTGAGTGAAATCCAATCGCTAGATGTCTGGAATACACCAACCACCCCAATTAGGAACGAACTGCCGTTGAACTTGAATTGTCCAATTTCTCACAGCTATTGATTTCGGATCGAGCCCCAAACTTGGGCAACATCATAATATGGTGGGAGGAGTCATTTGGTGAGTTTTGAGTGAAATCCAATCGCTAGAAGTATGGCATACACCAACCACTCCAATTAGGAACGAACTGCCGTTGAACTTGAATTGTCCAATTTGGAAAACCTATTGATTTCGGATCGAGCCCCAAACTTGGGCAACATCGTAATATGGTGGGAGGAGTCATTTCGTGAGTTTTGAGTGAAATGCAATCGCTAGAAGTGTGGAATACACCACCCACTCCAATTAGGAACGAACTGCCATTCAACTTGAATTGTCCAATTTCTCACACCTATTGATTTCGGATAGAGCCCAAAACTTGGGCAACATCATAATATGGTGGGAGGAGTCATTTGGTGAGTTTTGAGTGAAATCCAATCGCTAGAAGTATGGAATACACCAACCACTCCAATTCGGAACGAACTGAAGTTGAACTTGAATTATCCAATTTCTCGCACCTATTGATTTCGGATTGAGCCCCAAACTTGGGCAACATCATAATATGGTGGGAGGAGTCATTTGGTGAGTTTTGAGTGAAATCCAATCGCTAGAAGTATGGAATACACCAACCACTCCAATTAGGAACGAACTGCCATTCAACTTGAATTGTCCAATTTCTCACACCTATTGATTTCGGATAGAGCCCAAAACTTGGGCAACATCATAATATGGTGGGAGGAGTCATTTGGTGAGTTTTGAGTGAAATCCAATCGCTAGAACTATGGAATACACCAACCACTCCAATTAGGAACGAACTGCCGTTGAACTTGAATTGTCCAATTTCTCACACCTATTGATTTCGGATCGAGCCCCAAACTTGGGCAACATCGTAATATGGTGGGAGGAGTCATTTCGTGAGTTTTGAGTGAAATGCAATCGCTAGAAGTGTGGAATACACCACCCACTCCAATCAGTAACGAACTGCGGTTGAACTTGAATTGTCCAATTTCTCACACCTATTGATTTCGGATCGAGCCCAAAACTTGGGCAACATCATAATATGGTGGGAGGAGTCATTTGGTGAGTTTTGAATGAAATCCAATCGCTAGAAGTATGGAATACACCAACCAGTCCAATTAGGAACGAACTGCCGTTGAACTTGAATTGTCCAATTTCTGACACCTATTGATTTCGGATCGAGCCCAAAACTTGGGTAACATCATAATAGGGTGGGAGGAGTCATTTGGAGAGTTTTGAGTGAAATCCAGACGCTAGAAGTGTGGAATACACCAACCACCCCAATTAGGGACGAACTGCCGTTGAACTTGAATTGTCCAATTTCTCACACCTATTGATTTTGGATCGAGCCCAAAACTTGGGAAACATCATAATATGGTGGGAGGAGTCATTTGGTGAATTTTGAGTGAAATCCAATCGCTAGAAGTATGGAATACACCAACCAGTCCAATTAGGAACGAACTGCCGTTGAACTTGAATTGTCCAATTTCTTACAGCTATTGATTTCGGATCGAGCCCAAAACATGGGCAACATCATAATATGGTGGGAGGGGTCATTTGGTGCGTTTTGACTGAAATCCAATTGCTAGAAGTATGGAATACACCAACCACTCCAATTAGGAACGAACTGCCGTTGAACTTGAATTGTCCAATTTCTTACAGCTATTGATTTCGGATCGAGCCCAAAACTTGGGCAACATCATAATATGGTGGGAGGAGTCATTTTGGGAGTTTTGAGTGAAACCCAATCGCTAGAAGTTTGGAATGCACCAACCACTCCAATTCGGAACGAACTGAAGTTGAACTTGAATTATCCAATTTCTCGCACCTATTGATTTCGGATTGAGCCCCAAACTTGGGCAACATCATAATATGGTGGGAGGAGTCCTTTGGTGAATTTTGAGTGAAATCCAATCACTAGAAGTATGTAATACACCAACCACTCCAATTAGGAACGAACTGCCGTTGAACTTGAATTGTCCAATTTCTCACACCTATTGATTTCGGTTCGAGCCCAAAACTTGGGCAACATCATAACATGGTGGGAGGAGTCATTTGGTGAGTTTTGGGTGAAATCCAATCGCTAGACGTTTGGAATACAACAACCACTATATTAGGAATGAACTGCCGTTGAACTTGAATTGTCCAATTTCTCACACCTATTGATTTCGTATCGAGCCCAAAACTTGGGCAACATCATAATATGGTGGGAGGAGTCCTTTGGTGAGTTTTGAGTGAAATGCAATCGCTAGAAGTGTGGAATACACCAACCACTCCAATTTGGAACGAACTGCTGTTGAACTTGAATTGTCCAATTTCTCAAACCGATTGATTTCGGATCGAGCCCAAAACTTGGGCAACATCATCATATGGTGGGAGGAGTCATTTGGTGAGTTTTGAGTGAAATCCAATCGCTGGAAGTATCGAATACACCAACCACTCCAATTAGGAACGAACTGCCGTTGAACTTGAATTGTCCAATTTCTCAAACCGATTGATTTCGGATCGAGCCCCAAACTTGGGCAACATCATAATATGGTGGGAGGAGTCATTTGGTGAGGTTTGAGTGAAATGCAATCGCTAGAAGTGTGGAATACACCAACCACTCCAATTAGGAACGAACTACCGTTGAACTTGAATTGTCCAATTTCTCACACCTATTGATTTCGGATCGAGCCCAAAACTTGGGAAACATCATAATATGGTGGGAGGAGTCATTTGGTGAGTTTTGAGTGAAATCCAATCGCTAGAAGTATGGAATACACCAACCACTCCAATTAGGAACGAACTGCCGTTGAACTTGAATTGTCCAATTTGGAACACCTATTGATTTCGGATCGAGCTCAAAACTTGGGCAACATCATAATATGGTGGGAGGAGTCATTTGGTGAGTTTTGGGTGAAATCCAATCGCTAGATGTATGGAATACAACAACCACTATATTAGGAACGAACTGCCGTTGAACTTGAATTATCCAATTTCTCACACCTATTGATTTCGGATCGAGCCCAAAACTTGGGCAAGATCATAATATGGTGGGAGGAGTCATTTGTTGAGTTTTGAGTGAAATCCAATCGCTAGAAGTAGGGAATACACCAAGCACTCCAATTAGGAACGAACTGCCGTTGAACTTGAATTGTCCAATTTGGAACACCTATTGATTTCGGATCGAGCCCAAAACTTGGGCAACATCATAATATGTTGGGAGGAGTCATTTGGTGAGTTTTGAGTGAAATCCAATCGCTAGAAGTATGGAATACACCAACCACTCCAATTAGGAACGAACTGCCGTTCAACTTGAATTGTCCAATTTCTCACACCTATTGATTTCGGATCGAGCCCAAAACTTGGGTAAAATCATAATATGGTGGGAGGAGTCATTTGGTGAGTTTTGAGTGAAATCCAATCGCTAGAAGTGTGGAATACACCAACCACTCCAATTAGGAACGAACTGCCGTTGAACATGAGTCGCCCAATTTGGAACACCTATTGATTTCGGATCGAGCCCAAAACTTGGCCAACATCATAATATGTTGGGAGGAGTCATTTGGTGAGTTTTGAGTGAAATCCAATCGCTAGAAGTATGGAATACACCAACCGCTCCAATTAGGAACGAACTGTCGTGGAACTTGAATTGTCCAATTTCTCACACCTATTGATTTCGGATCGAGCCCAAAACTTGGGCAACATCATAATATGGTGGGAGGAGTCATTTGGTGAGTTTTGAGTGAAATGCAATCGCTAGAAGTGTGGAATACACCAACCACTCCAATTAGGAACGAACTGCCGTTGAACTTGAATTGTCCAATTTGGAACACCTATTGATTTCGGATCGAGCCCAAAAATTGGGCAACATCATAATATGGTGGGATGAGTCATTTGGTGAGTTTTGGGTGAAATCCAATCGCTAGACGTATGGAATACAACAACGACTATATTAGGAACGAACTGCCGTTGAACTTGAATTGTCCAATTTGGAACACCTATTGATTTCGGATCGAGCCCAAAACTTGGGCAAGATCATAATATGGTGGGAGGAGTCATTTGGTGAGTTTTGAGTGAAATCCAATCGCTAGAAGTATGGAATCCACCAACCACTCCAATTAGGAACGAACTGCCGTTGAACTTCAATTGTCCAATTTCGAACACCTATTGATTTCGTATCGAGCCCAAAACATGGGCAACATCATAATATGGTGGGAGGAGTCCTTTGGTGAGTTTTGAGTGAAATGCAATCGCTAGAAGTGTGGAATACACCAACCACTCCAATTAGGAACGAACTGCTGTTGAACTTGAATTGTCCAATTTCTCAAACCGATTGATTTCGGATCGAGCCCAAAACTTGGGCAACATCATCATATGGTGGGAGGAGTCATTTGGTGAGTTTTGAGTGAAATCCAATCGCTGGAAGTATCGAATACACCAACCACTCCAATTAGGAACGAACTGCCGTTGAACTTGAATTGTCCAATTTCTCAAACCGATTGATTTCGGATGGAGCCCCAAACTTGGGCAACATCATAATATGGTGGGAGGAGTCATTTGGTGAGGTTTCAGTGGAATGCAATCGCTAGAAGTGTGGAATACACCAACCACTCCAATTAGGAACGAACTACCGTTGAACTTGAATTGTCCAATTTCTCACACCTATTGATTTCGGATCGAGCCCAAAACTTGGGAAGCAACATAATATGGTGGGAGGAGTCATTTGGTGAGTTTTGAGTGAAATCCAATCGCTAGAAGTATGGAATACACCAACCACTCCAATTAGGAACGAACTGCCGTTGAACTTGAATTGTCCAATTTGGAACACCTATTGATTTCGGATCGAGCCCAAAACTTGGGCAACATCATAATATGGTGGGCGGAGTCATTTGGTGAGTTTTAAGAGAAATCCAATCGCTAGAAGTATGGAATACACCAACCACTCCAATTAGGAACGAACTGCCGTTGAACTTGAATTGTCCAATTTGGAACACCTATTGATTTCGGATCCAGCCCAGAACCTGGGCAACATCATAATATGGTGGGTGGAGTCATTTGGTGAGTTTTTAGTGAAATCCAATCGCTAGAAGTACGGAATACACCAACCACTCAAATTAGGAACGAACTGCCGTTGAACTTGAATTGTCCAATTTCTCACACCTATTGATTTCGGATCGAGCCCAAAACTTGGGCAACATCATAATATGGTGGGAGGAGTCATTTGGTGAGTTTTGAGTGAAATCCAATCGCTAGAAGTGTGGAAAACACCAACCACTCCAATTAGGAACGAACTGCCGTTGAACTTGAATCGTCCAATTTGGAACACTTATTGATTTCGGATCGAGCCCAAAACTTGGGCAACATCATAATATGGTGGGAGGAGTCATTTGGTGAGTTTTGAGTGAAATGCAATCGTTAGAAGTACGGAATACACCAACCACTCCAATAAGGAACGAACTGCCGTTGAACTTGAATTGTCCAATTTCTCACACCTATTGATTTCGGATCGAGCCCAAAACTTGGGCAACATCATAATATGGTGGGAGGAGTCATTTGGTGAGTTTTGAGTGAAATGCAATCGCTAGAAGTGTGGAATACACCAACCACTCCAATTAGGAACGACCTGCCGTTGAACTTGAATTGTCCAATTTCTCACACCTATTGATTTCGGATCGAGCCCAAAACTTGGGCAACATCATAATATGTTGGGAGGAGTCATTTGGTGAGTTTTGAGTGAAATCCAATCGCTAGAAGTATGGAATACACCAACCGCTCCAATTAGGAACGAACTGCCGTTCAACTTGAATTGTCCAATTTCTCAAACCGATTGATTTCGGATCGAGCCCCAAACTTGGGGAACATCATAATATGGTGGGAGGAGTCATTTGGTGAGTTTTGAGTGAAATCCAATCGCTAGAAGTATGGAATACACCAACCACTCCAATTAGGAACGAACTGCCGTTGAACTTGAATTGTCCAATTTGGAACACCTATTGATTTCGGATCGAGCCCAGAACTTGGGCAACATCATAATATGTTGGGAGGAGTCGTTTGGTGAGTTTTGAGTGAAATCCAATCGCTAGAAGCATGGAATACACCAACCACTCCAATTAGGAACGAACTACCGTTGAACTTGAATTGTCCAATTTCTCAAACCGATTGATTTCGGATCGAGCCCCAAACTTGGGGAACATCATAATATGGTGGGAGGAGTCATGTGGTGAGTTTTGAGGGAAATCCAATCGCTAGAAGTATGGAATACACCCACCACTCCAATTAGGAACGAACTGCCGTTGAACTTGAATTGTCCAATTTCTCACACCTATTGATTTCGGATCGAGCCCAAAACTTGGGCAAACATCATAATATGGTGGGAGGAGTCATTTGGTTAGTTTCAAGTGAAATCCAATAGCTAGAAGTACGGAATACACCAACCACTCCAATTAGGAACGAACTGCCGTTGAACTTGAATTGTCCAATTTCTCACACCTATTGATTTCGGATCGATCCCAAAACTTGGGCAACATCATAATATGGTGGGAGGAGTCATTTGGTGAGTTTTGAGTGAAATCCCATCGCTAGAAGTGTGGAATACACCAACCACTCCAATTAGGAACGAACTGCCGTTGAACTTGAATCGTCCAATTTGGAACACCTATTGATTTCGGATCGAGCCCAAAACTTGGTCAACAACATAATATGGCGGGAGGAGTCATTTGGTGAGTTTTGAGTGAAATGCAATCGCTAGAAGTACGGAATACACCAACCACTCCAATTAGGAACGAACTGCCGTTGAACTTGAATTGTCCAATTTCTCACACCTATTGATTTCGGATCGAGCCCAAAACTTGGGCAACATCATAATATGGTGGGAGGAGTCATTTGGTGAGTTTTGAGTGAAATGCAATCGCTAGAAGTGTGGAATACACCAACCACTCCAATTAGGAACGAACTGCCGTTGAACTTGAATTGTCCAATTTGTCACACCTATTGATTTCGGATCG
Source organism: Prunus avium (assembly GCF_965620075.1). Classification (NCBI taxonomy): domain Eukaryota; kingdom Viridiplantae; phylum Streptophyta; class Magnoliopsida; order Rosales; family Rosaceae; genus Prunus; species Prunus avium. Next base: position 17,114,179 of record NC_142289.1, on the reverse strand, counting down.
AGCCCAAAACTTGGGCAACATCATAATATGTTGGGAGGAGTCATTTGGTGAGTTTTGAGTGAAATCCAATCGCTAGAAGTATGGAATACACCAACCACTCCAATTAGGAACGAACTGCCGTTGAACTTGAATTGTCCAATTTCTCACACCTATTGATTTCAGATCGAGCCCAAAACTTGGGGAACGTCATAATATGGTGGGAGGAGTCATTTGGTGAGTTTTGAGTGAAATCCAATCGCTAGAAGTACGGAATACAACGACCACTCCAATTAGGAACGAACTGCCGTTGAACTTGAATTGTCCAATTTCTCACACCTATTGATTTCGGATCGAGCCCAAAACTTGGGCAACATCATAATATGGTGGGAGGAGTCATTTGGTTAGTTTCGAGTGAAATCCAATAGCTAGAAGTACGGAATAATCCAACCACTCCAATTAGGAACGAACTGTCGTTGAACTTGAATTGTCCAATTTCGAACACCTATTGATTTCGGATCGAGCCCAACACTTGGGCAAGATCATCATATGGTGGGAGGAGTCATTTGGTGAGTTTTGAGTGAAATCCAATCGCTTGAAGTATGGAATACACCAACCACTCCTATTAGGAACGAACTGCCGTTGAACTTGAATTGTCCAATTTCTCACACCTATTGATTTCGGATCGAGCCCAAAACTTGGGCAACATCATCATATGGTGGGAGGAGTCATTTGGTGAGTTTTGAGTGAAATACAATCGCTAGACGTATGGAATACACCAACCACTCCAATTAGGAACGAACTGTCGTTGAAATTGAATTGACCAATTTCTCACACCTATTGATTTTGGATCGAGCCCAAAATATGGGCAACATCATAATATGGTGGGAGGAGTCATTTGGTGAGTTTTGAGTGAAATCCAATCGCTAGAAGTATGGAATACACCAACCACTCCAGTTAGGAAGGAACTGCCGTTGAACTTGAATTGTCCAATTTGGAACACCTATTGATTTCGGATCGAGCCCAAAACTTGGGCAACATCATAATATGGTGGGAGGAGTGATTTGGTGAGTTTTGAGTGAAATGCAATCGCTAGAAGTATGGAATACACCAACCACTCCAGTTAGGAACGAACTGCCGTTGAACTTGAATTGTCCATTTTGGAACACCTATTGATTTCGGATAGAGCCCAAAACTTGGGAAAGATCATAATATGGTGGGAGGAGTCATTTCGTGAGTTTTGAGTGAAATCCAATCGCTAGAAGTATGGAATACACAAACCACTCCAATTAGGAACGAACTGCCGTTGCACTCGAATTGTCCAATTTCTCACACCTATTGATTTCGGATCGAGCCCAAAACTTGGGCAAGATCATAATATGGTGGGAGGAGTCATTTCGTGAGTTTTGAGTGAAATACAATCGCTAGAAGTATGGAATACACCAACCACTCCAATTAGGAACGTCTGCCGTTGAACTTGGATTGTCCAATTTCTTACACCTATTGATTTCTAATCGAGCCCAAAACTCGGGCAACATCATAATATGGTGGGAGGAGATATTTGGTGTGTTTTGAGTGAAATCCAATCGCTAGAACTATGAATTACCCCAAACCCTCCATTTTGGAACGAACTTCCTTTGAACTTGAATTGTGCAATTTCTTACAACTATTGATTTCGGATCGAGCCCAAAACTTGGGCAACATCATAATATGGTGGGAGGAGTCATTTGGTGAGTTTTGAGTGAAATCCAATCGCTAGACGTATGAAATACACCAACCACTCCAATTAGGAACGAACTGTCGTTGAAATTGAATTGACCAATTTCTCACACCTATTGATTTTGGATCGAGCCCAAAACATGGGAAACATCATAATATGGTGGGAGGAGTCATTTGGTGAGTTTTGAGTGAAATCCAATCGCTAGAATTATGGAATACACCAACCACTCCAATTAGGAACGAGCTGCCGTTGAACTTGAATTGTCGAATTTGGAACCCCTATTGATTTCGGATTGAGCCCAAAACTTGGGCAACATCATAATATGGTGGGAGGAGTCATTTGGTGAGTTTTGAGTGAAATCCAATCGCTAGAAGTATGGAATACACCAACCACTCCAGTTAGGAACGAACTGCCGTTGAACTTGAATTGTCCAATTTGGAACACCTATTGATTTCGGATCGAGCCCAAAACTTGGGCAACATCATAACATGGTGGGCGGAGTCATTTGGTTAGTTTTGAGTGAAATCCAATCGCTAGAAGTATGGAATACGCCAACCACTCCAATTAGGAACGAGTTGCCGTTGAACTTGAATTGTCCTATTTGGAACACCTATTGATTTCGGATCGAGCCCAAAACCTGGGCAACATCATAATATGGTGGGAGGAGTCATTTGGTGAGTTTTGAGTGAAATCCAATCGCTAGAAGTATGGAATACACCAACCACTCCAGTTAGGAACGAATTGCCGTTGAACTTGAATTGTCCAATTTGGAACACCTATTGATTTCGGATCGAGCCCAAAACTTGGGCAACATCATAATATGGTGGGAGGAGTCATTTCGTGAGTTTTGAGTGAAATCCAATCGCTAGAAGTATGGAATACACCAACCACTCCAATTAGGAACGAACTGTCGTTGAAATTGAATTGACCAATTTCTCACACCTATTGATTTCGGATCGAGCCCAAAACTTGGGCAACATCATAATATGGTGGGAGGAGTCATTTGGTGAGTTTTGAGTGAAATCCAATCGCTAGAAGTATGGAATACACCAACCACTCCAGTTAGGAACGAACTGCCGTGGAACTTGAATTGTCCAATTTGGAACACCTATTGATTTCGGATCGAGCCCAAAACACGGGCAATATCATAATATGGTGGGAGGAGTCATTCGGTGAGTTTTGAGTGAAATCCAATCGCTAGAAGTATGGAATACACCAACCACTCCAGTTAGGAAAAAACTGCCGTTGAACTTGAATTGTCCATTTTGGAACACCTATTGATTTCGGATCGAGCCCAAAACTTGGGCAACATCGTCATATGGTGGGAGGAGTCATTTGGTGAGTTTTGAGTGAAATCCAATCGCTAGAAGTATGGAATACACCAACCACTCCAATTAGGAACGAGTTGCCGTGGAACTTGAATTGTCCTATTTGGAACACCTATTGATTTCGGATCGAGCCGAAAACCTGGGCAACATCATAATATGGTGGGAGGAGTCATTTGGTGAGTTTTGAGTGAAATCCAATCGCTAGAAGTATGGAATACACCAACCACTCCAATTAGGAACGAACTGCCGTTGAACTTGAATTGCCCAATTTCTCACACCTATTGATTTCGGATCGAGGCCCAAACTTGGGCTACATCATAATATGGTGGGAGGAGTCATTTGGTGAGTTTTGAGTAAAATCCAATCGCTAGAACTATGGAATACACCAACCACTCCAGTTAGGAACGAATTGCCGTTGAACTTGAATTGTCCAATTTGGAACACCTATTGATTTCGGATCGAGCCCAAAACTTGGGCAACATCATAATATGGTGGGAGGAGTCATTTCGTGAGTTTTGAGTGAAATCCAATCGCTAGAAGTATGGAATACACCAACCACTCCAATTAGGAACGAACTGTCGTTGAAATTGAATTGACCAATTTCTCACACCTATTGATTTCGGATCGAGCCCAAAACTTGGGCAACATCATAATATGGTGGGAGGAGTCATTTCGTGAGTTTTGAGTGAAATCCAATCGCTAGAAGTATGGAATACACCAACCACTCCAATTAGGAACGAACTGTCGTTGAAATTGAATTCACCAATTTCTCACACCTATTGATTTCGGATCGAGCCCAAAACTTGGGCAACATCATAATATGGTGGGAGGAGTCATTTGGTGAGTTTTGAGTGAAATCCAATCGCTAGAAGTATGGAATACACCAACCACTCCAGTTAGGAACGAACTGCCGTGGAACTTGAATTGTCCAATTTGGAACACCTATTGATTTCGGATCGAGCCCAAAACACGGGCAATATCATAATATGGTGGGAGGAGTCATTCGGTGAGTTTTGAGTGAAATCCAATCGCTAGAAGTATGGAATACACCAACCACTCCAGTTAGGAAAAAACTGCCGTTGAACTTGAATTGTCCATTTTGGAACACCTATTGATTTCGGATCGAGCCCAAAACTTGGGCAACATCGTCATATGGTGGGAGGAGTCATTTGGTGAGTTTTGAGTGAAATCCAATCGCTAGAAGTATGGAATACACCAACCACTCCAATTAGGAACGAGTTGCCGTGGAACTTGAATTGTCCTATTTGGAACACCTATTGATTTCGGATCGAGCCCAAAACCTGGGCAACATCATAATATGGTGGGAGGAGTCATTTGGTGAGTTTTGAGTGAAATCCAATCGCTAGAAGTATGGAATACACCAACCACTCCAATTAGGAACGAACTGCCGTTGAACTTGAATTGCCCAATTTCTCACACCTATTGATTTCGGATCGAGGCCCAAACTTGGGCTACATCATAATATGGTGGGAGGAGTCATTTGGTGAGTTTTGAGTAAAATCCAATCGCTAGAACTATGGAATACACCAACCACTCCAATTAGGAACGAACTGCCGTTGAACTTGAATTGTCCAATTTCTCACACCTATTGATTTCGGATCGAGCCCCAAACTTGGGCAACATCATAATACGGTGGGAGGAGTCATTTGGTGAGTTTTGAGTGAAATCCAATCGCTAGAAGTATGGAATACACCAACCACTCCAGTTAGGAACGAACTGCCGTTGCACTTGAATTGTCCAATTTGGAACACCTATTGATTTCGGATCGAGCCCAAAACCTGGGCAACATCATAATATGGTGGGAGGAGTCATTTGGTGAGTTTTGAGTGAAATCCAATCGCTAGAAGTATGGAATACACCAACCACTCCAGTTAGGAACGAATTGCCGTTGAACTTGAATTGTCCAATTTGGAACACCTATTGATTTCGGATCGAGCCCAAAACTTGGGCAACATCATAATATGGTGGGAGGAGTCATTTCGTGAGTTTTGAGTGAAATCCAATCGCTAGAAGTATGGAATACACCAACCACTCCAATTAGGAACGAACTGTCGTTGAAATTGAATTGACCAATTTCTCACACCTATTGATTTCGGATTGAGCCCAAAACTTGGGCAACATCATAATATGGTGGGAGGAGTCATTTGGTGAGTTTTGAGTGAAATCCAATCGCTAGAAGTATGGAATACACCAACCACTCCAATTAGGAACGAACTGCCGTTGAACTTGAATTGCCCAATTTCTCACACCTATTGATTTCGGATCGAGGCCCAAACTTGGGCTACATCATAATATGGTGGGAGGAGTCATTTGGTGAGTTTTGAGTAAAATCCAATCGCTAGAACTATGGAATACACCAACCACTCCAATTAGGAACGAACTGCCGTTGAACTTGAATTGTCCAATTTCTCACACCTATTGATTTCGGATCGAGCCCCAAACTTGGGCAACATCATAATACGGTGGGAGGAGTCATTTGGTGAGTTTTGAGTGAAATCCAATCGCAAGAAGTATGGAATACACCAACCACTCCAGTTAGGAACGAACTGCCGTTGCACTTGAATTGTCCAATTTGGAACACCTATTGATTTCGGATCGAGCCCCAAACTTGGGCAACATCATAATTTGGTGGGAGGAGTCATTTGGTGAGTTTTGAGTGAAATCCAATCGCTAGAAGTATGGAATACACCAACCACTCCAATTAGGAACGAACTTCCGTTGAACTTGAATAGTCCAATTTCTTTCACCTATTGATTTCGGATCGAGCCCAAAACTTGGGCAACATCATGATATGGTTGGAGGAGTCCTTTGGTGAGTTTTGAGTGAAATCCAATCGCTAGAAGTATGGAATACACCAACCACTCCAATTAGGAACGAACTACCGTTGAAATTGAATTGTCCAATTTCTCACACCTATTGACTTCGGATCGAGCCCAAAACTTGGGCAACAGCATAATATGGTGGGAGGAGTCATCTGGTGAGTTTTGAGTGAAATCCAATCGCTAGAAGTATGGAATACACCAACCACTCCAATTTGGAACGAACTGCCGTTGAACTTGAATTGTCCAATTTGGAACACCTATTGATTTCGGATAGAGCCCAAAACTTGGGCAACATCATAATATGGTGGGAGGAGTCATTTGGTGAGTTTTGAGTGAAATCCAATCGCAAGAAGTATGGAATACACCAACCACTCCAATTAGGAACGAACTTCCGTTGAACTTGAATTGACCAATTTCTCACACCTATTGATTTCGGATCGAGCCCAAAACTTGGGCAACATCATAATATGGTGGGAGGAGTCATTTGGTGAGTTTTGAGTGAAATCCAATCTCTAGAAGTATGGAATACACCAACCACTCCAGTTAGGAACGAACTGCCGTTGTACTTGAATTGTCCAATTTGGAACACCTATTGATTTCGGATCGAGCCCAAAACGTGGGCAACATCATAATATGGTGGGAGGAGTCATTTGGTGAGTTTTGGGTGAAATCCAATCGCTAGAAGTATGGAATACACCAACCACTGCAATTAGGAACGAACTGCCGTTGTACTTGAATTGTCCAATTTGGAACACCTATTGATTTCGGATCGAGCCCAAAACTTGGGCAACATCATAATATGGTGGGAGGAGTCATTTGGTGAGTTTTGAGTGAAATCCAATCGCAAGAAGTATGGAATACACCAACCACTCCAATTAGGAACGAACTTCCGTTGAACTTGAATTGACCAATTTCTCACACCTATTGATTTCGGATCGAGCCCAAAACTTGGGCAACATCATAATATGGTGGGAGGAGTCATTTGGTGAGTTTTGAGTGAAATCCAATCTCTAGAAGTATGGAATACACCAACCACTCCAGTTAGGAACGAACTGCCGTTGTACTTGAATTGTCCAATTTGGAACACCTATTGATTTCGGATCGAGCCCAAAACGTGGGCAACATCATAATATGGTGGGAGGAGTCATTTGGTGAGTTTTGGGTGAAATCCAATCGCTAGAAGTATGGAATACACCAACCACTGCAATTAGGAACGAACTGCCGTTGTACTTGAATTGTCCAATTTGGAACACCTATTGATTTCGGATCGAGCCCAAAAGTTGGGCAACATCATAATATGGTGGGAGAAGTCATTTGGTGAGTTTTGAGTGAAATCCAATAGATAGAAGTATGGAATACAACAACCACTCCAATTAGGAACGAACTGCCGTTGAACTTGAATTGTCCAATTTCTCACACCTATTGATTTCGGATCGAGCCCCAAACTTGGGCAACATCATAATATGGTGGGAGGAGTCATTTGGTGAGTTTAGAGAGAAATCCAATCGCTTGAAGTATGGAATACACCAACCACTGCAATTTGGAACGAACTGCCGTTGAACTTGAATTGTCCAATTTGGAACACCAATTGATTTCGGATCGAGCCCAAAACTTGGGCAACATCATAATATGGTGGGAGGAGTCATTTGGTGAGTTTTGGGTGAAATCCAATCGCTAGAAGTATGGAATACACCAACCACTGCAATTAGGAACAAACTGCCGCTGAACTTGAATTGTCCAATTTCTCACACCTATTGATTTCGGATCGAGCCCAAAACTTGGGCAACATCATAATATGGCGGGAGGAGTCATTTGGTTAGTTTTGAGTGAAATCCAATCGCTACAAGTATGGAATACACCAAACACCCCAAGTAGGAACGAACTGCCGTTGAACTTGAATTGTCCAATTTGGACGACCTATTGATTTCGGATCGAGCCCAAAACTTGGGCAACCTCATAATATGGTGGGAGGAGTCAATTTGTGAGTTTTGAGTGAAATCCAATTCTAGAAGTATGGAATACACCAACCACTCCAATTAGGAACGATCTGCCGTTGAACTTGAATTGTCCAATTTCTCACACCTATTGATTTCGGATCGAGCCCCGAACTTGGGCAACATCATAAAATGGTGGGAGGAGTCATTTGGTGAGTTTTGAGTGAAATCCAATCGCTAGATGTATGGAATACAGCAACCACTCCAATTAGGAACGAATTGCCGTTGAACTTGAATTGTCCAATTTCTCACACCTATTGATTTCGGATCGAGCCCAAAACTTGGGCAACATCATAATATGGTGGGAGGAGTCAATTGGTGAGTTTTGAGTGAAATCCAATCGCTAGAAGTATGGAATACAGCAACCATTCCAATTAGGAACGAACTGCCGTTGAACTTGAATTGTCCAATTTCTCACACCTATTGATTTCGGATCGAGCCCAAAACTTGGGCAACATCATAATATGGTGGGAGGAGTCAATTGGTGAGTTTTGAGTGAAATCCAATCTCTAGAAGTATGGAATACACCAACTACTACAATTAGGAACGAATTGCCGTTGAACCCTAATTGTCAAATTTGGAAGACCTATTGATTTTGGATCGAGCCCAAAACTTGGGCAACATCATAATATCGTGGGAGGAGTCATTTGGTGAGTTTTGAGTGAAATCCAATCGCTTGAAGTATGGAATACGCCAACCACTTCAATTAGGAACGAACTGCCGTTGAACTTGAATTGTCCAATTTGGAACACCTATTGATTTCGTATCGACCCCAAAACTTGGGCAACGTCATAATATGGTGGGATGAGTAATTTGGTGAGTTTTGAGTGAAATCCAATCGCTAGAAGTATGGAATACACCAACCACTCCAATTTGGAACGAACTGCCGTTGAACTTGAATTGTCCAATTTGGAACACCTATTGATTTCGGATAGAGCCCAAAACTTGGGCAACATCATAATATGGTGGGAGGAGTCATTTGGTGAGTTTTGAGTGAAATCCAATCGCAAGAAGTATGGAATACACCAACCACTCCAATTAGGAACGAACTTCCGTTGAACTTGAATTGTCTAATTTCTCACACCTATTGATTTCGGATCGAGCCCAAAACTTGGGCAACATCATAATATGGTGGAAGGAGTCATTTGGTGAGTTTTGAGTGAAATCCAATCTCTAGAAGTATGGAATACACCAACCACTCCAGTTAGGAACGAACTGCCGTTGTACTTGAATTGTCCAATTTGGAACACCTATTGATTTCGGATCGAGCCCAAAACGTGGGCAACATCATAATATGGTGGGAGAAGTCATTTGGTGAGTTTTGAGTGAAATCCAATAGATAGAAGTATGGAATACACCAACCACACCAATTAGGAACGAACTGCCGTTGAACTTGAATTGTCCAATTTCTCACACCTATTGATTTCGGATCGAGCCCGAAACTTGGGCAACATCATAATATGGTGGGAGGAGTCATTTGGTGAGTTGAGAGAGAAATCCAATCGCTTGAAGTACGGAATACACCAACCACTGCAATTAGGAACGAACTGCCGTGGAACATGAATTGTCCAATTTGGAACACCTATTGATTTCGGATCTAGCCGAAAACTTGGGCAACATCATAATATGGCGGGAGGAGTCATTTGGTTAGTTTTGAGTGAAATCCAATCGCTAGAAGTATGGAATACACCAACCACCCCAAGTAGGAACGAACTGCCGTTGAACTTGAATTGTCCAATTTGGACGACCTATTGATTTCGGATCGAGCCCAAAACTTGGGCAACATCTTAAGATGGTGGGAGGAGTCAATTGGTGAGTTTTGAGTGAAATCCAATTCTAGAAGTATGGAATACACCAACCACTCCAATTAGGAACGATCTGCCGTTGAACTTGAATTGTCCAATTTCTCACACCTATTGATTTCGGATCCAGCCCAAAACTTGGGCAACATTATAATATGGCGGGAGGAGTCATTTGGTTAGTTTTGAGTGAAATCCAATCGCTAGAAGTATGGAATACACCAAACAACCCAAGTAGGAACGAACTGCCGTTGAACTTGAATTGTCCAATTTGGACGGCCTATTGATTTCGGATCGAGCCCAAAACTTGGGCAACATCATAATATGGTGGGAGGAGTCAATTGGTGAGTTTTGAGTGAAATCCAATTCTAGAAGTATGGAATACACCAACCACTCCAATTAGGAAAGATCTGCCGTTGAACTTGAATTGTCCAATTTCTCACACCTATTGATTTCGCATCGAGCCCCGAACTTGGGCAACATCATAAAATGGTGGGAGGAGTCATTTGGTGAGTTTTGAGTGAAATCCAATCGCTAGAAGTATGGAATACAGCAACCATTCCAATTAGGAACGAACTGCCGTTGAACTTGAATTGTCCAATTTCTCACACCTATTGATTTCGGATCGAGCCCAAAACTTGGGCAACATCATAATATGGTGGGAGGAGTCAATTGGTGAGTTTTGAGTGAAATCCAATCTCTAGAAGTATGGAATACACCAACTACTACAATTTGGAACGAACTGCCGTTGAACTTGAATTGTCCAATTTCTCACACCTATTGATTTCGGATCGAGCCCAAAACTTGGGCAACATCGTAATATGGTGGGAGGAGTCATCTGGTTAGTTTTGAGTGAAATCCAATCGCTAGAAGTTTGGAATACACCAACCACTCCAATTAGGAATGAACTGCCGTTGAACTCTAATTGTCAAATTTGGAAGACCTATTGATTTCGGATCGAGCCCAAAACTTGGGCAACATCGTAATATGGTGGGAGGAGTCATTTGGTGAGTTTTGAGTGAAATCCAATCGCTTGAAGTATGGAATACACCAACCACTGCAATTAGGAACGAACTGCCGTTGAACTTGAATTGTCCAATTTGGAACACCTATTGATTTCGGATCGAGCCCAAAACTTGGGCAACATCATAATATGGTGGGAGGAGTCAATTGGTGAGGTTTGAGTGAAATCCAATCGCTAGAAGTATGGAATACACCAAGCACTCCAATTAGGAACGAACTGCCGTTGAACTCTAATTGTCAAATTTGGAAGACCTATTGATTTCGGATCGAGCCCAAAACTTGGGCAACATCATGATATGGTGGGAGGAGTCAATTGGTGAGTTTGAGTGAAATCGAATCGCTAGAAGTATGGAATACACGAAGCACTCCAATTAGGAACGAATTGCCGTTGAACTCTAATTATCAAATTTGGAAGACCTATTGATTTCGGATCGAGCCCAAAACTTGGGCAACATCATAATATGGTGGGAGGAGTCATTTGGTGAGTTTTGAGTTAAATCCAATCGCTAGAAGTATGGAATACACCAACCACTCCAATTAGGAACGAACTGTCGTTGAAATTGAATTGACCAATTTCTCACACCTATTGATTTCGGATCGAGCCCAAAACTTGGGCAACATCATAATATGGTGGGAGGAGTCATTTGGTGAGTTTTGAGTGAAATCCAATCGCTAGAAGTATGGAATACACCAACCACTCCAATTAGGAACGAACTGCCGTTGAACTTGAATTGTCCAATTTGGAACACCTATTGATTTCGGATCAAGCCCAAATCTTGGGCAACATCATAATATGGTGGGAGGAGTCATTTGGATTGTTTTGAGTGAAATCCAATCGCTAGAAGTATGGAATACACCAACCACTCCAATTAGGAACGAACTGCCGTTGAACTTGAATAGTCCAATTTCTCACACCTATTGATTTCGAATCGAGTCCAAAACTTGGGCAGCATCGTAATATGGTGGGAGGAGTCATTTGGTGAGTTCTGAGTGAAATCCAATCGCTAGAAGTATGGAATACACCAACCACTCCAATTAGGAACGAACTGTCGTTGAACTTGAATTGTCCAATTCGGAACACCTATTGATTTCGAATCGACCCCAAAACTTGGGCAACATCATAATATGGTAGGAGGAGTCCTTTGGTGAGTTTTGAGTGAAATACAATCCCTAGAAGTGTGGAATACACCAACCACTCCAATTAGGAACGAGCTGCCGTTGAACTTGAATTGTCCAATTTCTCACACCTATTGATTTCGGATCGAGCCCCAAACTTGGGCAACATCATAATATGGTGGGAGGAGTCATTTGGTGAGTTTTGAGTGAAATCCAATCGCTAGAAGTATGGAATACACCAACCACTCCAATTAGGAACGAAATGCCGTTGAAATTGAATTGACCAATTTCTCACACCCTTTGATTACGGATCGAGCCCAAAACTTGGGCAACATTATAATATGGTGGGAGGTGTCATTTCTTGAGTTTTGAGTGAAATCCAATCGATAGAAGTATGGAGTACACCAACCACTCCAATTAGGAACGAACTGCCGTTGAACTTGAATTGTCCAATTTCGAACACCTATTGATTTCGGATCGAGTCCAAAACTTGGGCAGCATCGTAATATGGTGGGAGGAGTCATTTGGTGAGTTTTGAGTGAAATCCAATCGCTAGAAATATGGAATACACCAACCACTCCAATTAGGAACGAACTGCCGTTGAACTTGAATTGTCCAATTTGGAACACCTATTGATTTCGGATCGAGCCCAAAACTTAGGCTATATCATAATATGGTGGGGGGAGTCATTTGGTGAGTTTTGAGTGAAATCCAATCGCTAGAAGTATGGAATACACCAACCACTCCAATTAGGAATGAACTGCCGTTGAACTTGAATTGTCCAATTTCTCACACCAATTGATTTCGGATCGAGCCCAAAACTTGGGCAACATCATAATATGGTGGGAGGAGTCATTTGGTGAGTTTTGAGTGAAATCCAATCGCTAGAAGTATGGAATACACCATCCACTCCAATTAGGAACGAACTGCCGTTGAACTTGAATTATCCAATTTCTCACACCTATTGATTTCGGATCGAGCCCCAAACTTGGGCAACATCATAATACGGTGGGAGGAGTCATTTGGTGAGTTTTGAGTGAAATCCAATCGCTAGAAGTATGGAATACACCAACCACTCCAATTAGGAACGAACTGCCGTTGAACTTGAATTGTCCAATTTCTCACACCTATTGATTTCGGATCGAGCCCAAAACTTGGGCAACATCATAATATGGTGGGAGAAGTCATTTGGTTAGTTTTGAGTGAAATCCAATCGCTAGAAGAATGGAATACACCAACCACTCCAATTAGGAACGAACTGCCGTTGAACTTGAATTGTCCAATTTGGAACACCTATTGATTTGGGATCGAGCCCAAATCTTGGGCAACATCATAATATGGTGGGAGGAGTCATTTGGTGAGTTTTGAGTGAAATCGAATCACTAGAAGTATGGAATACACCAACCACTCCAATTAGGAACGAACAGCCGTTGAACTTGAATTGTCCAATTTCTCACACCTATTGATTTCGGATCGAGCCCAAAACTTGGGCAACATCATAATATGGTGGGAGAAGTCATTTGGTTAGTTTTGAGTGAAATCCAATCACTAGAAGTATGGAATACACCAACCACTCCAATTAGGAACGAACAGCCGTTGAACTTGAATTGTCCAATTTCTCACACCTATTGATTTCGGATCAAGGCCAAAACTTGGGCAACATCATAATATGGTGGGAGAAGTCATTTGGTTAGTTTTGAGTGAAATCCAATCGCTAGAAGTATGGAATACACAAACCACTCCAATTAGGAACGAAATGCCGTTGAAATTGAATTGACCAATTTCTCACACCTATTGATTTCGGATCGAGCCCAAAACTTGGGCAACATCATAATATGGTGGGAGGAGTCATTTGGTGAGTTTTGAGTGAAATCCAATCGCTAGAAGTATGGAATACACCAACCACTCCAATTAGGAACTAACTGCCGTTGAACTTGAATTGTCCAATTTGGAACACCTATTGATTACGGATCGAGCCCAAAACTTGGGCAACATCATAATATGGTGGGAGGAGTCATTTGGTGAGTTTTGAGTGAAATCCAATCGCTAGAAGTATGGAATACACCAACCACTCCAATTAGGAACGAGCAGCCGTTGAACTTGAATTGTCCAATTTCTCACACCTATTGATTTCGTATCGAGCCCAAAACTTGGGCAACATCATAATATGGTGGGAGAAGTCATTTGGTTAGTTTTGAGTGAAATCCAATCGCTAGAAGAATGGAATACACCAACCACTCCAATTAGGAACGAACTGCCGTTGAACTTGAATTGTCCAATTTGGAACACCTATTGATTTCGGATCGATCCCAAATCTTGGGCAACATCATAATATGGTGGGAGGAGTCATTTGGTGAGTTTTGAGTGAATTCCAATCGCTAGAAGTATGGAATACACCAACCACTCCAATTAGGAACGAACTGCCATTGAACTTGAATTGTCCAATTTCTCACACCTATTCATTTCAGATCGAGCCCAAAACATGGGCAACATCATAATATGGTGGGAGAAGTCATTTGGTTAGTTTTGAGTGAAATCCAATCGCTAGAAGTATGGAATACACCAACCACTCCAATTTGGAACGAACTGCCGTTGAACTTGAATTGTCCAATTTGGAACACCTATTGATTTCGGATCAAGCCCAAATCTTGGGCAACATCATAATATGGTGGGAGGAGTCATTTGGTGAGTTTTGAGTGAAATCCAATCGCTATAAGTATGGAATACACAAACCACTCCAATTAGGAACGAAATGACGTTGAAATTGAATTGACCAATTTCTCACACCTATTGATTTCGGATCGAGCCCAAAACTTGGGCAACATCATAATACGGTGGGAGGAGTCATTTGGTGAGTTTTGAGTGAAATCCAATCGCTAGAAGTATGGAATACACCAACCACTCCAATTAGGAACGAAATGCCGTTGAAATTGAATTGACCAATTTCTCACACCTATTCATTTCAGATCGAGCCCAAAACTTGTGCACCATCATAATATGGTGGGAGGAGTCATTTGGTGAGTTTTGAGTGAATTCCAATTGCTAGAAGTATGGAATACACCAACCACTCCAATTAGGAACGAACTGCCGTTGAACTTGAATTGTCCAATTTGGAACACCTATTGATTTCGGATCGAGCCCAAAACTTGGGCAACATCAAAATATGGTGGGAGGAGTCATTTGGTGTGTTTTAAGTGAAATCCAAACGGTAGAAGTGTGGAATACACCAACCACTCCAGTTAGGAACGAACTGCCGTTGAACTTGAATTGTCCAATTTGGAACACCTATTGATTTCGGATCGAGCCCAAAACTTGTGCACCATCATAATATGGTGGGAGGAGTCATTTGGTGAGTTTTGAGTGAAATCCAATCGGTAGAAGTATGGAATACACCAACCACTCCAATTAGGAACGAACTGCCGTTGAACCTGAATTGTCCAATTTCTCACACCTATTGATTTCGGTTCGAGCCCAAAACTTGTGCACCATCATAATATGGTGGGAGGAGTCATTTGGTGAGTTTTGAGTGAAATCTAATCGCTTGAAGTATGGAATACACCAACCACTCCAATTAGGAACGAACTGCCGTTGAACTTGAATTGTCCAATTTGGAACACCTATTGATTTCGGATCGAGCCCAAATCTTGGGCAACATCATAATATGGTGGGAGGAGTCATTTGGTGAGTTTTGAGTGAAATCCAATCGCTAGAAGTATGGAATACACCAACCACTCCAATTTGGAACGAACTGCCGTTGAACTTGAATTGTCCAATTTCTCACACCTATTGATTTCGGATCAAGCCTAAAACTTGGGCAACATCATAATATGGTGGGAGGAGTCTTTCGGTGAGTTTTGAGGGAAATCCAATTGCTAGAAGTATGGAATACACCAACCACTCCAATTTCGAACGAAATGCCGTTGAAATTGAATTGACCAATTTCTCACACCTATTGATTTCGGATCGAGCCCAAAACTTGGGCAACATCATAATATGGTGGGAGGAGTCATTTGGGGAGTTTCGAGTGAAATCCATTCGCTAGAAGTATGGAATACACCAACCACTCCAGTTAGGAACGAACTGCCGTTGAACTTGAATTGTCCAATTTGGAACACCTATTGATTTCGGATCGAGCCCATAACTTGTGCACCATCATAATATGGTGGGAGGAGTCATTTGGTGAGTTTTGAGTGAAATCCAATCGCTAGAAGTATGGAATACACCAACCACTCCAATTAGGACCGAACTGCCGTTGAACTTGAATTGTCCAATTTGGAACACCTATTGATTTCGGATCGAGCCCAAAACTTGTGCACGATCATAATATGGTGGGAGGAGTCATTTGGTGAGTTTTGAGTGAAATCCAATCGCTAGAAGTATGGAATACACCAACCACTCCAATTAGGAACGAACTGCCGTTGAACTTGAATTGTCATATTTGGAACACCTATTGATTTCGGATCGAGCCCAAAACTTGGGCAACATCATAATATGGTGGGAGGAGTCATTTGGTGGGTTTTGAGTGCAATCCAATCGCTAGAAGTATGGAATACACCAACCACTCCAATTAGGAACGAACTGCCGTTGAACTTGAATTGTCCAATTTCTCACACCTATTGATTTCGGTTCGAGCCCAAAACTTGTGCACCATCATAATATGGTGGGAGGAGTCATTTGGTGAGTTTTGAGTGAAATCTAATCGCTTGAAGTATGGAATACACCAACCACTCCAATTAGGAACGAACTGCCGTTGAACTTGAATTGTCCAATTTGGAACACCTATTGATTTCGAATCGAGCCCAAATCTTGGGCAACATCATAATATGGTGGGAGGAGTCATTTGGTGAGTTTTGAGTGAAATCCAATCGCTAGAAGTATGGAATACACCAACCACTCCAATTTGGAACGAACTGCCGTTGAACTTGAATTGTCCAATTTCTCACACCTATTGATTTCGGATCAAGCCTAAAACTTGGGCAACATCATAATATGGTTGGAGGAGTCTTTTGGTGAGTTTTGAGGGAAATCCAATTGCTAGAAGTATGGAATACACCAACCACTCCAATTTCGAACGAAATGCCGTTGAAATTGAATTGACCAATTTCTCACACCTATTGATTTCGGATCGAACCCAAAACTTGGGGAACATCATAATATGGTGGGAGGAGTCATTTGGTGAGTTTTGAGTGAATTCCAATTGCTAGAAGTATGGAATACACCAACCACTCCAATTAGGAACGAACTGCCGTTGAACTTGAATTGTCCAATTTGGAACACCTATTGATTTCGGATCGAGCCCAAAACTTGGGCAACATCAAAATATGGTGGGAGGAGTCATTTGGTGTGTTTTAAGTGAAATCCAAACGCTAGAAGTGTGGAATACACCAACCACTCCAGTTAGGAACGAACTGCCGTTGAACTTGAATTGTCCAATTTGGAACACCTATTGATTTCGGATCGAGCCCAAAACTTGTGCACCATCATAATATGGTGGGAGGAGTCATTTGGTGACTTTTGAGTGAAATCCAATCGCTAGAAGTATGGAATACACCAACCACTCCAATTAGGACCGAACTGCCGTTGAACTTGAATTGTCCAATTTGGAACACCTATTGATTTCGGATCGAGCCCAAAACTTGTGCACGATCATAATATGGTGGGAGGAGTCATTTGGTGAGTTTTGAGTGAAATCCAATCGCTAGAAGTATGGAATACACCAACCACTCCAATTAGGAACGAACTGCCGTTGAACTTGAATTGTCATATTTGGAACACCTATTGATTTCGGATCGAGCCCAAAACTTGGGCAACATCATAATATGGTGGGAGGAGTCATTTGGTGGGTTTTGAGTGAAATCCAATCGCTAGAAGTATGGAATACACCAACCACTCCAATTAGGAACGAACTGCCGTTGAACTTGAATTGTCCAATTTCTCACACCTATTGATTTCGGATCGAGCCCAAAACTTGGGCAACATCATAATATGGTGGGAGGAGTCATTTGGTGAGTTTTGAGTGAAATCCAATCGCTAGAAGTATGGAATACAGCAACCACTCCAATTAGGAACGAACTGCCGTTGAACTTGAATTGTCCAATTTGGAACACCTATTGATTTCGGATCGAGCCCAAAACGTGGGCAACATCATAATATGCTGGGAGGAGTCATTTGGTGAGTTTTGAGTGAAATCCAATCGCTAGAAGTATGGAATACACCAACCACTCCAATTAGGAACGAACTGCCGTTGAACTTGAATTGTCCAATTTTGAACACCTATTGATTTCGGATCGAGCCCAAAACTTGGGCAACATTATAATATGGTGGGAGGAGTCATTTCGTGAGTTTTGAGTGAAATCCAATCGCTAGAAGTATGGAATACACCAACCACTCCAATTAGGAACGAACTGCCGTTGAACTTGAATTGTCCAATTTGGAACACCTATTGATTTCGGATCGAGCCCAAAACTTGTGCACCATCATAATATGGTGGGAGGAGTCATTTGGTGAGTTTTGAGTGAAATCTAATCGCTAGAAGTATGGAATACACCAACCACTCCAATTAGGAACGAACTGCCGTTGAACTTGAATTGTCCAATTTGGAACACCTATTGATTTCGGATCGAGCCCAAATCTTGGGCAACATCATAATATGGTGGGAGGAGTCATTTGGTGAGTTTTGAGTGAAATCCAATCGCTAGAAGTATGGAATACACCAACCACTCCAATTTGGAACGAACTGCCGTTGAACTTGAATTGTCCAATTTCTCACACCTATTGATTTCGGATCGAGCCCAAAACTTGGGCAACATCATAATATGGTGGGAGGAGTCATTTGGTGAGTTTTGAGTGAAATCCAATTGCTAGAAGTATGGAATACACCAACCACTCCAATTAGGAACGAACTGCCGTTGAACTTGAATTGTCCAATTTCTCACACCTACTGATTTCGGATCGAGCCCAAAACTTGGGCAACATCATAATATGGTGGGAGGAGTCATTTGGTGAGTTTTGAGTGAAATCCAATCACTAGAAGTATGGAATACACCACCCACTCCAATTAGGAACGAAATGCCGTCGAAATTAAATTGACCAATTTCTCACACCTATTGATTTCGGATCGAGCCCAAAACTTGGGCAACATCATAATATGGTGGGAGGAGTTATTTGGTGAGTTTTGAGTGAAATCCAATCGCTAGAAGTATGGAATACACCAACCACTCCAATTAGGAACGAACTGCCGTTGAACTTCAATTGTCCAATTTCTCACACCTATTGATTTCGGATCGAGCCCAAAACTTGGGCAACATCATAATATGGTGGGAGGAGTCAATTGGTGAGTTTTGAGTGAAATCCAATCTCTAGAAGTATGGAATACACCAACTACTACAATTAGGAACGAATTGCCGTTGAACCCTAATTGTCAAATTTGGAAGACCTATTGATTTTGGATCGAGCCCAAAACTTGGGCAACATCATAATATGGTGGGAGGAGTCATTTGGTGAGTTTTGAGTGAAATCCAATCGCTAGAAGTATGGAATACACCAACCACTCCAATTAGGAACGAACTGCCGTTGAACTTGAATTGTCCAATTTCTCACACCTACTGATTTCGGATCGAGCCCAAAACTTGGGCAACATCATAATATGGTGGGAGGAGTCATTTGGTGAGTTTTGAGTGAAATCCAATCACTAGAAGTATGGAATACACCACCCACTCCAATTAGGAACGAAATGCCGTCGAAATTAAATTGACCAATTTCTCACACCTATTGATTTCGGATCGAGCCCAAAACTTGGGCAACATCATAATATGGTGGGAGGAGTTATTTGGTGAGTTTTGAGTGAAATCCAATCGCTAGAAGTATGGAATACACCAACCACTCCAATTAGGAACGAACTGCCGTTGAACTTCAATTGTCCAATTTCTCACACCTATTGATTTCGGATCGAGCCCCAAACTTGGGCAACATCATAATATGGTGGGAGGAGTCATTTGGTGAGTTTTGAGTGAATTCCAATCGCTAGAAGTATGGAATACACCAACCACTCCAATTTGGAACGAACTGCCGTTGAACTTCAATTGTCCAATTTCTCTCACCTATTGATTTCTAATCGAGCCCAAAACTTGGGCAACATCATAATATGGTGGGAGGAGTCATTTGGTTAGTTTTGAGTGAAATCCAATCTTTAGAAGTATGGAATACACCAACCACGCCAATTAGGAACGAACTGCCGTTGAACTTGAATTGTCCAATTTGGAACACCTATTGATTTCGGATCAAGCCCAAAACTTGGGCAACATCATAATATGGTGGGAGGAGTCATTTGGTGAGTTTTGAGTGAAATCCAATCGCTAGAAGTATGGAATACACCAACCACTCCAATTAGGAACGAACTGCCGTTGAACTTGAATTGTCCAATTTCTCACACCTATTGATTTCGGATCGAGCCCAAAACTTGGGCAACATCATAATATGGTGGGAGTAGTCATTTGGTGAGTTTTGAGTGAAATCCAATCGCTAGATGTATGGAATACACCAACCACTCCAATTGGGCACGAACTGCCGTTGAACTTGAATTGTCCAATTTGGAACACCTATTGATTTCGGATCGAGCCCAAAACTTGGGCAACATCATAATATGGTGGGAGGAGTCATTTGGTGAGTTTTGAGTGAAATCCAATCGCTAGAAGTATGGAATACACCAACCACTCCAATTAGGAACGAACTGCCGTTGAACTTGAATTGTCCAATTTGGAACACCTATTGATTTCGGATCGAGCCCAAAACTTGGGCAACATCAAAATATGGTGGGAGGAGTCATTTGGTGTGTTTTAAGTGAAATCCAAACGCTAGAAGTGTGGAATACACCAACCACTCCAGTTAGGAACGAACTGCCGTTGAACTTGAATTGTCCAATTTGGAACACCTATTGATTTCGGATCGAGCCCAAAACTTGTGCACCATCATAATATGGTGGGAGGAGTCATTTGGTGAGTTTTGAGTGAAATCCAATCGCTAGATGTATGGAATACACCAACCACTCCAATTAGGACCGAACTGCCGTTGAACTTGAATTGTCCAATTTGGAACACCTATTGATTTCGGATCGAGCCCAAAAGTTGTGCACGATCATAATATGGTGGGAGGAGTCATTTGGTGAGTTTTGAGTGAAATCCAATCGCTAGAAGTATGGAATACACCAACCACTCCAATTAGGAACGAACTGCCGTTGAACTTGAATTGTCATATTTGGAACACCTATTGATTTCGGATCGAGCCCAAAACTTGTGCACCATCATAATATGGTGTGAGGAGTCATTTGGTGAGTTTTGAGTGAAATCTAATCGCTAGAAGTATGGAATACACCAACCACTCCAATTAGGAACGAACTGCCGTTGAACTTGAATTGTCCAATTTGGAACACCTATTGATTTCGGATCGAGGCCAAATCTTGGGCAACATCGTAATATGGTGGGAGGAGTCATTTGGTGAGTTTTGAGTGAAATCCAATAGCTAGAAGTATGGAATACACCAACCACTCCAATTAGGAACGAACTGCCGTTGAACTTGAATTGTCCAATTTCTCACACCTACTGATTTCGGATCGAGCCCAAAACATGGGCAACATCATAATATGGTGGGAGGAGTCATTTGGTGAGTTTTGAGTGAAATCCAATCATTAGAAGTATGGAATACACCACCCACTCCAATTAGGAACGAAATGCCGTTGAAATTGAATTGACCAATTTCTTACACCTATTGATTTCGGATCGAGCCCAAAACTTGGGCAACATCATAATATGGTGGGAGGAGTCATTTGGTGAGTTTTGAGTGAAATCCAATCGCTAGAAGTATGGAATACACCAACCACTCCAATTAGGAACGAACTGCCGTTGAACTTGAATTGTCCAATTTGGAACACCTATTGATTTCGGATCGAGCCCAAAACATGGGCAACATCATAATATGGTGGGAGGAGTCATTTGGTGAGTTTTGAGTGAAATCCAATCGCTAGAAGTATGGAATACACCAACCACTCCAATTTGGAACGAACTGCCGTTGAACTTCAATTGTCCAATTTCTCTCACCTATTGATTTCTAATCGAGCCCAAAACTTGGGCAACATCATAATATGGTGGGAGGAGTCATTTGGTTAGTTTTGAGTGAAATCCAATCTTTAGAAGTATGGAATACACCAACCACGCCAATTAGGAACGAACTGCCGTTGAACTTGAATTGTCCAATTTGGAACACCTATTGATTTCGGATCAAGCCCAAAACTTGGGCAACATCATAATATGGTGGGAGGAGTCATTTGGTGAGTTTTGAGTGAAATCCAATCGCTAGAAGTATGGAATACACCAACCACTCCAATTAGGAACGAACAGCCGTCGAACTTGAATTGTCCAATTTCTCACACCTATTGCTTTCGGATCGAGCCCAAAACTTGGGCAACGTCATAATACGGTGGGAGGAGTCATTTGGTGAGTTTTGAGTGAAATCCAATCGCTAGAAGTATGGAATACACCAACCACTCCAATTAGGAACGAACTGCAGTTGAACTTGAATTGTCCAATTTGGAACACCTATTGATTTCGGATCGAGCCCCAAACTTGGGCAACATCGTAATATGGTTGGAGGAGTCATTTGGTGAGTTTTGAGTGAAATCAAATCGCTAGAAGTATGGAATACACCAACCACTCCAATTAGGAACGAACTGCCGTTGAACTTGAATTGTCCAATTTCTCACACCTATTGATTTCAGATCGAGCCCAAAACTTGGGCAACATCATAATATGGTGGGAGGAGTCATTTGGTTAGTTTTGAGTGAAATCCAATCTTTAGAAGTATGGAATACACCAACCACTCCAATTAGGAACGAAATGCCGTTGAAATTGAATTGACCAATTTCTCACACCTATTGATTTCGGATCGAGCCCAAAACTTGGGCAACATCATAATATGGTGGGAGGAGTCATTTGGTGAGTTTTGAGTGAAATCCAATCGCTAGAAGTATGGAATACACCAACCACTCCAATTAGGAATGAACTGCCGTTGAACTTGAATTGTCCAATTTGGAACACCTATTGATTTCGAATCGAGCCCAAAACTTGGGCAACATCATAATATGGTGGGAGGAGTCATTTGGTGAGTTTTGAGTGAAATCCAATCGCTAGATGTATGGAATACACCAACCACTCCAATTAATAACGAACTGCCATTGAACTTGAATTGTCCAATTTGGAACACCTATTGATTTCGGATCGAGCCCAAAACTTGTGCACCATCATAATATGGTGGGAGGAGTCATTTGGTGAGTTTTGAGTGAAATCCAATCGCTAGAAGTATGGAATACACCAACCACTCCAATTAGGAACGAACTGCCATTGAACTTGAATTGTCCAATTTCGAACACCTGTTGATTTCGGATCGAGCCCAAAACTTGTGCACCATCACAATATGGTGGGAGGAGTCATTTGGTGAGTTTTGAGTGAAATCCAATCGCTAGAAGTATGGAATACACCAACCACTCCAATTAGGAACGAACTGCCATTGAACTTGAATTGTCCAATTTGGAACACCTATTGATTTCGGATCGAGCCCAAAACTTGTGGACCATCATAATATGGTGGGAGGAGTCATTTGGTGAGTTTTGAGTGAAATCCAATCGCTAGAAGTATGGAATACACCAACCACTCCAATTAGGAACGAACTACCATTGAGCTTGAATTGTCCAATTTGGAACACCTATTGATTTCGGATCGAGCCCAAAACTTGTGCACCATCATAATATGGTGGGAGGAGTCATTTGGTGAGTTTTGAGTGAAATCCAATCGCTAGAAGTATGGAATACACCAACCACTCCAATTCGGAACGATCTGCCGTTGAATTTGAATTGTCCAATTTGGAACACCTATTGATTTCGGATCGAGCCCCAAACTTGGGCAACATCGTAATATGGTGGGAGGAGTCATTTGGTGAGTTTTGAGTGAAATCCAATCGCTAGAAGTACGGAATACACCAACCACTCCAATAAGGAACGAACTGCCGTTGAACTTGAATTGTCCAATTTCTCACACCTATTGATTTCGGATCGAGCCCAAAACTTGGGCAACATCATAATATGGTGGGAGGAGTCATTTGGTGAGTTTTGAGTGAAATCCAATCGCTAGAAGTTGTGAATACACAAACCACTCCAATTTGGAACGAACTGCCGTTGAACTTGAATTGTCCAATTTCTCACACCTATTGATTTCGGATCGAGCCCAAAACTTGGGCAACATCATAATATGGTGGGAGGAGTCATTTGGTGAGTTTTGAGTGAAATCCAATCGTTAGAAGTATGGAATACACCAACCACTCCAGTTAGGAACGAACTGCCGTTGAACTTGAATTGTCCAATTTGGAACACCTATTGATTTCGGATCGAGCCCAATAGTTGGGCAACATCATAATATGGTGGGAGGAGTCATTTGGTGAGTTTTGAGTGAAATCCAATCGCTAGAAGTATGGAATACACCAACCACTCCAATTAGGAACGAACTGCCATTGAACTTGAATTGTCCAATTTCGAACACCTATTGATTTCGGATCGAGCCCAAAACTTGTGCACCATCATAATATGGTGGGAGGAGTCATTTGGTGAGTTTTGAGTGAAATCCAATCGCTAGAAGTATGGAATACACCAACCACTCCAATTAGGAACGAACTGCCGTTGAACTTGAATTGTCCAATTTCTCACACCTATTGATTTCGGATCGAGCCCAAAACTTGGGCAACATCATAATATGGTGGGAGGAGTCATTTGGTGAGTTTTGAGTGAAATCCAATCGCTAAAAGTATGGAATACACCAACCACTCCAATTAGGAACGAAATGCCGTTGAAATTGAATTGACCAATTTCTCACACCTATTGATTTCGGATCGAGCCCAAAACTTGGGCAACATCATAATATGGTGGGAGGAGTCATTTGGTGAGTTTTGAGTGAAATCCAATCGCTAGAAGTATGGAATACACCAACCACTCCAATTAGGAACGAACTGCCGTTGAACTTGAATTGTCCAATTTCTCACACCTATTGATTTCGGATCGAGCCCAAAACTTGGGCAACATCATAATATGGTGGGAGGAGTCATTTGGTGAGTTTTGAGTGAAATCCAATCGCTAGAAGTATGGAATACACCAACCACTCCAATTAGGAACGAACTGCCGTTGAACTTGAATTGTCCAATTTCTCACACCTATTGATTTCAGATCGAGCCCAAAACTTGGGCAATATCATAATATGGTGGGAGTAGTCAATTGGTGAGTTTTGAGTGAAATCCAATCGCTAGAAGTATGGAATACACCAACCACTCCAATTAGGAACGAACTACCGTTGAACTTGAATTGACCAATTTCGAACACCTATTGATTTCGGATCGAGCCCAAAACTTGGGCAACATCATAATATGGTGCGAGGAGTCATTTGGTGAGTTTTGAGTGAAATCCAATCGCTAGAAGTATGGAATACACCAACCACTCCAATTAGGAACGAACTGCCGTTGAACATGAATTGTCCAATTTGGAACACCAATTGATTTCGGATCGAGCCCCAAACTTGGCTAACACCGTAATACGGTGGGAGGAGTCATTTGGTGAGTTTTGAGTGAAATCCAATCGCTAGAAGTATGGAATACACCAACCACCCCAATTAGG
The DNA here is from genome assembly GCF_965620075.1 of Prunus avium. Lineage (NCBI taxonomy): Eukaryota > Viridiplantae > Streptophyta > Magnoliopsida > Rosales > Rosaceae > Prunus > Prunus avium. Next base: position 17,088,678 of record NC_142289.1, on the reverse strand, counting down.
AACGAACTGCCGTTGAACTTGAATTGTCCAATTTGGAACACCTATTGATTTCGGATCGAGCCCAAAACTTGTGCACCATCATAATATGGTGGGAGGAGTCATTTGGTGAGTTTTGAGTGAAATCCAATCGCTAGAAGTATGGAATACACCAACCACTCCAATTAGGAACGAACTGCCGTTGAACTTGAATTGTCCAATTTGGAACACCTATTGATTTCGGATCGAGCCCAAAACTTGGGCAACATCATAATATGGTGGGAGGAGTCATTTGGTGAGTTTTGAGTGAAATCCAATCGCTTGAAGTATGGAATACACCAACCACTCCAATTAGGAACGAACTGCCGTTGAACTTGAATTGTCCAATTTCTCACACCTATTGATTTCGGATCGAGCCCAAAACTTGGGCAACATCATAATATGGTGGGAGGAGTCATTTGGTGAGTTTTGAGTGAAATCCAATCGCTAGAAGTATGGAATACACCTACCACTCAAATTAGGAACGAACTGCCGTTGAACTTGAATTGTCCAATTTCTCACATCTATTGATTTCGGATCGAGCCCCAAACTTGGGCAACATCATAATATCGTGGGAGTAGTCATTTGGTGAGTTTTGAGTGAAATCCAATCGCTAGAAGTATGGAATACACCAACCACTCCAATTAGGAACGAACTGCCATTGAACTTGAATTGTCCAATTTGGAACACCTATTGATTTCGGATCGAGCCCCAAACTTGGGCAACATCATAATATCGTGGGAGTAGTCATTTGGTGAGTTTTGAGTGAAATCCAATCGCTAGAAGTATGGAATACACCAACCACTCCAATTAGGAACGAACTGCCGTTGAACTTGAATTGTCCAATTTGGAACACCTATTGATTTCGGATCGAGCCCAAAACTTGTGCACCATCATAATATGGTGGGAGGAGTCTTTTGGTGAGTTTTGAGTGAAATCCAATCGCTAGAAGTATGGAATACACCAACCACTCCAATTAGGAACGAACTGCCGTTGAACATGAATTGTCCAATTTGGAACACCAATTGATTTCGGATCGAGCCCCAAACTTGGCTAACACCGTAATACGGTGGGAGGAGTCATTTGGTGAGTTTTGAGTGAAATCCAATCGCTAGAAGTATGGAATACACCAACCACTCCAATTAGGAACGAACTGCCATTGAACTTGAATTGTCCAATTTCTCACACCTATTGATTTCGGATCGAGCCCCAAACTTGGGCAGCATCATAATATGGTAGGAAGAGTCATTTGGTGAGTTTTAAGTGAAATCCAATCACTAGAAGTATGGAATACACCAACCACTCCAATTAGGAACGAACTGCCGTTGAACTTGAATTGTCCAATTTCTCACACCTATTGATTTCGGATCAAGCCCCAAACTTGGGCAACATCATAAAATGCTGGGAAGTGTCATTTGGTGAGTTTTGAGTGAAATCCAATCGCTAGAAGTATGGAATACACCAACCACTCAAATTAGGAACGAACTGCCGTTGAACTTGAATTGTCCAATTTGGAACCCCTTTTGATTTCGGATCGAGCCCAAAACTTGGGCAGCATCATAGTATGGTGGGAGGAGTTATTTGGTGAGTTTTGAGTGAAATCCAGTCGCTAGAAGTATGGAATACACCAACCACTCCAATTAGGAACGAACTGCCGTTGAACTTGAATTGTCCAATTTCTCACACCTATTGATTTCGCATCGAGCCCAAAACTTGGGCAACAACATAATATGGCGGGAAGAGTCATTTGGTGAGTTTTGAGTGAAATCCAATTGCTAGAAGTATGGAATACACCAACCACTCCAATTAGGAATGAACTGCCGTTGAACTTGAATTGTCCAATTTGGAACACCTATTGATTTCGGATCGAGCCAAAAACTTGGGCAACAGCATAATATGGTGGGATGAGTCATTTAGTGAGTTTTGGGTGAAATCCAATCGCTAGACGTATGGAATACAACAACCACTATATTAGGAACGAACTGCCGTCGAACTTCAATTGTCCAATTTCTCACACCTATTGATTTCGGTTCGAGCCAAAAACTTGGGCAACATCATAATATGGTGGGAGGAGTCATTTGGTGAGTTTTGGGTGAAATCCAATCGCTAGACGTATGGAATACAACAACCACTATATTAGGAACGAACTGCCGTTGAACTTGAATTGTCCAATTTCTCACACCTATTGATTTCGGATCGAGCCCAAAACTTGGGCAAGATCATAATATGGTGGGAGGAGTCATTTGGTGAGGTTTGAGTGAAATCCAATCGCTAGAAGTTGTGAATACACCAACCACTCCAATTAGGAACGAACTGCCGTTGAACTTGAATTGTCCAATTTCTCACACCTATTGATTTCGGATCGAGCCCAAAACTTGGGCAACATCATAATATGGTGGGAGGAGTCATTTGGTGAGTTTTGGGTGAAATCCAATCGTTAGAAGTACGGAATAAACGAACCACTCCAATTAGGAACGAGCTGCCGTTGAACTTGAATTGTCCAATTTGGAACACCTATTGATTTCGGATCGAGCCCAAAACTTGGGCAACATCATAATATGGTGGGAGGAGTCATTTGGTGAGTTTTGAGTGAAATCCAATCGCTAGAAGTATGGAATACACCAACCACTCCAATTAGGAACGAACTGCCGTTGAACTTGAATTGTTCAATTTCTCAAACCTATTGATTTCGGATCGAGCCCCAAACTTGGGCAACATCATAATATGGTGGGAGGAGTCATTTGGTGAATTTTTAGTGAAATCCAATCGCTAGAAGTACGGAATACACCAACCACTCCACTTAGGAACGAACTGCCGTTGAACTTGAATTGTCCAATTTCTCACACCTATTGATTTCGGATCGAGTCCAAAACTTGGGAAACATCATAATATGGTGGCAGGAGTCATTTGGTGAGTTTTGAGTGAAATCCAATCGCTAGAAGTATGGAATACACCAACCACTCCAATTAGGAACGAACTGCCGTTGAACTTGAATTGTCCAATTTCTCAAACCGATTGATTTCGGATAGAGCCCTAAACTTGGGCAACATCATAATATGGTGGGAGGAGTCATTTGGTGAGTTTTGAGTGAAATCCAATCGCTAGAAGTATGGAATACAACAACCACTCCAATTGGGAACGAACTACCGTTGAACTTGAATTGTCCAATTTGTCACACCTATTGATTTCGGATCGAGCCCAAAACTTGGGTAACATCATAATATGGTGGGAGGAGTCATTTGATGAGTTTTGAGTGAAATCCAATCACTAGAAGTATGGAATACACCAACCACTCCAATTAGGAACAAACTGCCGTTGAACTCGATTTGTCCGATTTGGAACACCTATTGATTTCGGCCCGAGCCCAAAACTTGGGCAACATCATAATATGGTGGGAGGAGTCATTTGTTGAGTTTTGAGTGAAATCCAATCGCTAGAAGTAGGGAATACACCAAGCACTCCAATTAGGAACGAACTGCCGTTGAACTTGAATTGTCCAATTTGGAACACCTATTGATTTCGGATCGAGCCCAAAACTTGGGGAACATCATAATATGGTGGGAGGAGTCATTTGGTGAGTTTTGAGTGAAATCCTATTGCTAGAAGTATGGAATACACCAACCACTCCAATTAGGAACGAACTGCCGTTGAACTTGAATTGTCCAATTTGGAACACCTATTGATTTCGGATCGAGCCCAGAACTTGGGCAACATCATAATATGGTGGGAGGAGTCATTTGGTGAGTTTTTAGTGAAATCCAATCGCTAGAAGTACGGAATACACCAACCACTCCAATTAGGAACGAACTGCCGTTGAACTTGAATTGTCCAATTTCTCACACCAATTGATTTCGGATCGAGCCCAAAACTTGGGCAACATCATAATGTGGTGGGAGGAGTCATTTGGGGAGTTTTGAGTGAAATCCAATCGCTAGAAGTGTGTAATACACCAACCACTCCAATTAGGAACGAACTGCCGTTGAACTTGAATCGTCCAATTTGGAACACCTATTGATTTTGGATCGAGCCCAAAACTTGGGCAACATCATAATATGGTGGGAGGAGTCATTTGGTGAGTTTTGAGTGAAATGCAATCGCTAGAAGTACGGAATACACCAACCACTCCAATTAGGAACGAACTGCCGTTGAACTTGAATGGTCCTATTTCTCACACCTATTGATTTCGGATCGAGCCCAAAACTTGGGCAACATCATAATATGTTGGGAGGAGTCATTTGGTGAGTTTTGAGTGAAATCCAATCGCTAGAAGTATGGAATACACCAACCAATCCAATTAGGAACGAACTGCCGTTGAACTTGAATTGTCCAATTTCTCAAACCGATTGATTTCGGATCGAGCCCCAAACTAGGGGAACATCATAATATGGTGGGAGGAGTCATTTGGTGAGTTTTGAGTGAAATCCAATCGCTAGAAGTATGGAATACACCCACCACTCCAATTAGGAACGAGCTGCCGTTGAACTTGAATTGTCCAATTTGGAACACCTATTGATTTCGGATCGAGCCCAAAACTTGGGCAACATCATAATATGGTGGGAGGAGTCATTTGGTCAGTTTTGAGTGAAATCCAATCGCTAGAAGTATGGAATACACCAACCACTCCAATTAGGAACGAACTGCCGTTGAACTTGAATCGTCCAATTTGGAACACCTATTGATTTCGGATCGAGCCCAAAACTTGGGCAACATCATAATATGGTGGGAGGAGTCATTTGGTGACTTTTGAGTGAAATCCAATCGCTCGAAGTACGGAATACACCAACCACTCCAATTAGGAACGAACTGCCGTTGAACTTGAATTGTCCAATTTCTCACACCTATTGATTTCGGATCGAGCCAAAAACTTGGGGAACATCATAATATGGTGGGAGGAGTCATTTGGTGAGTTTTGAGTGAAATGCAATCGCTAGAAGTGTGGAATACACCAACCACTCCAATTAGGAACGAACTGCCGTTGAACTTGAATTGTCCAATTTGTCACACCTATAGATTTCGGATCGAGCCCAAAACTTGGGCAACATCATAATATGTTGGGAGGAGTCATTTGGTGAGTTTTGAGTGAAATCCAATCGCTAGAAGTATGGAATACACCAACCTCTCCAATTAGGAACGAACTGCCGTTGAACTTGAATTGTCCAATTTCTCACACCTATTGATTTCGGATCGAGCCCAAAACTTGGGCAACATCAAAATATGGTGGGAGGAGTCATTTGGTTTGTTTTGAGTGAAATCCAATCGCTAGAAGTTTGGAATACACCAACCACTCCAATTAGGAACGAACTGCCGTTGAACTTGAATCGTCCAATTTGGAACACCTATTGATTTCGGATCGAGCCCAAAACATGGGGAACGTCATAATAAGGTGGGAGGAGTCATTTGGTGAGTTTTGAGTGAAATCCAATCGCTAGAAGTCCTGAATACAACAACCACTCCAATTAGGAACGAACTGCCGTTGAACTTGAATTGTCCAATTTCTCACATCTATTGATTTCGGATCGAGCCCCAAACTTGGGCAACATCATAATATGGTGGGAGGAGTCATTTGGTGAGTTTTGAGTGAAATCCAATCGCTAGAAGTATGGAATACACCAACCACTCCAGTTACGAACAAACTGCCGTTGAACTCGAATTGTCCAATTTGGAACGCCTATTGATTTCGGATCGAGCCCAAAACTTGGGCAACATCATAATATGGTCGGCGGAGTCATTTGGTGAGTTTTAAGAGAAATCCAATCGCTAGAAGTGTTGAATACACCAACCACTCCAATTAGGAACGAACTGCCGTTGAACTTGAATTGTCAAATTTGGAACACCTATTGATTTCGGATAGAGCCCAGAACTTGGGCAACATCATAATATGGTGGGAGGAGTCATTTGGTGAGTTTTTAGTGAAATCCAATCGCTAGAAGTACGGAATACACCAACCACTCCAATTAGGAACGAACTGCCGTTGAACTTGAATTGTCCAATTTCTCACACCAATTGATTTCGGATCGAGCCCAAAACTTGGGCAACATCATAATGTGGTGGGAGGAGTCATTTGGGGAGTTTTGAGTGAAATCCAATCGCTAGAAGTGTGTAATACACCAACCACTCCAATTAGGAACGAACTGCCGTTGAACTTGAATCGTCCAATTTGGAACACCTATTGATTTTGGATCGAGCCCAAAACTTGGGCAACATCATAATATGGTGGGAGGAGTCATTTGGTGAGTTTTGAGTGAAATGCAATCGCTAGAAGTACGGAATACACCAACCACTCCAATTAGGAACGAACTGCCGTTGAACTTGAATGGTCCTATTTCTCACACCTATTGATTTCGGATCGAGCCCAAACCTTGGGCAACATCATAATATGTTGGGAGGAGTCATTTGGTGAGTTTTGAGTGAAATCCAATCGCTAGAAGTATGGAATACACCAACCACTCCAATTAGGAACGAACTGCCGTTGAACTTGAATTGTCCAATTTCTCAAACCGATTGATTTCGGATCGAGCCCCAAACTAGGGGAACATCATAATATGGTGGGAGGAGTCATTTGGTGAGTTTTGAGTGAAATCCAATCGCTAGAAGTTTGGAATACACCAACCACTCCAATTAGGAACGAACTGCCGTTGAACTTGAATCGTCCAATTTGGAACACCTATTGATTTCGGATCGAGCCCAAAACTTGGGGAACGTCATAATAAGGTGGGAGGAGTCATTTGGTGAGTTTTGAGTGAAATCCAATCGCTAGAAGTCCTGAATACAACAACCACTCCAATTAGGAACGAACTGCCGTTGAACTTGAATTGTCCAATTTCTCACATCTGTTGATTTCGGATCGAGCCCCAAACTTGGGCAACATCATAATATGGTGGGAGGAGTCATTTGGTGAGTTTTGAGTGAAATCCAATCGCTAGAAGTATGGAATACACCAACCACTCCAGTTACGAACAAACTGCCGTTGAACTCGAATTGTCCAATTTGGAACGCCTATTGATTTCGGATCGAGCCCAAAACTTGGGCAACATCATAATATGGTCGGCGGAGTCATTTGGTGAGTTTTAAGAGAAATCCAATCGCTAGAAGTGTTGAATACACCAACCACTCCAATTAGGAACGAACTGCCGTTGAACTTGAATTGTCAAATTTGGAACACCTATTGATTTCGGATAGAGCCCAGAACTTGGGCAACATCATAATATGGTGGGAGGAGTCATTTGGTGAGTTTTTAGTGAAATCCAATCGCTAGAAGTACGGAATACACCAACCACTCCAATTAGGAACGAACTGCCGTTGAACTTGAATTGTCCAATTTCTCACACCAATTGATTTCGGATCGAGCCCAAAACTTGGGCAACATCATAATGTGGTGGGAGGAGTCATTTGGGGAGTTTTGAGTGAAATCCAATCGCTAGAAGTGTGTAATACACCAACCACTCCAATTAGGAACGAACTGCCGTTGAACTTGAATCGTCCAATTTGGAACACCTATTGATTTTGGATCGAGCCCAAAACTTGGGCAACATCATAATATGGTGGGAGGAGTCATTTGGTGAGTTTTGAGTGAAATGCAATCGCTAGAAGTACGGAATACACCAACCACTCCAATTAGGAACGAACTGCCGTTGAACTTGAATGGTCCTATTTCTCACACCTATTGATTTCGGATCGAGCCCAAAACTTGGGCAACATCATAATATGTTGGGAGGAGTCATTTGGTGAGTTTTGAGTGAAATCCAATCGCTAGAAGTATGGAATACACCAACCACTCCAATTAGGAACGAACTGCCGTTGAACTTGAATTGTCCAATTTCTCAAACCGATTGATTTCGGATCGAGCCCCAAACTAGGGGAACATCATAATATGGTGGGAGGAGTCATTTGGTGAGTTTTGAGTGAAATCCAATCCCTAGAAGTATGGAATACACCCACCACTCCAATTAGGAACGAGCTGCCGTTGAACTTGAATTGTCCAATTTGGAACACCTATTGATTTCGGATCGAGCCCAAAACTTGGGCAACATCATAATATGGTGGGAGGAGTCATTTGGTCAGTTTTGAGTGAAATCCAATCGCTAGAAGTATGGAATACACCAACCACTCCAATTAGGAACGAACTGCCGTTGAACTTGAATCGTCCAATTTGGAACACCTATTGATTTCGGATCGAGCCCAAAACTTGGGCAACATCATAATATGGTGGGAGGAGTCATTTGGTGAGTTTTGAGTGAAATCCAATCGCTAGAAGTATGGAATACACCAACCACTCCAATTAGGAACGAATTGCCGTTGAACTTGAATTGTCCAATTTGGAACACCTATTGATTTCGGATCGAGCCCAAAACTTGGGCAACATTATAATATGGTGGGAGGAGTCATTTCTTGAGTTTTGAGTGAAATCCAATCGATAGAAGTATGGAGTACACCAACCACTCCAATTAGGAACGAACTGCCGTTGTACTTAAATTGTAGAATTTCTCACGCCTGTTGATTTCGGATCGAGCCCAAAACTTGGGCAACATCATAATATGGTGGGAGGAGTCATTTGGTGAGTTTTGAGTGAAATCCAATCGCCACCAACCACTCCAATTAGGAACAAACTGCCGTTGAACTTGAATTGTCCAATTTCGAACACCTATTGATTTCGGATCGAGTCCAAAACTTGGGCAGCATCGTAATATGGTGGGAGGAGTCATTTGGTGAGTTCTGAGTGAAATCCAATCGCTAGAAGTATGGAATACACCAACCACTCCAATTAGGAACGAACTACCGTTGAACTTGAATTGTCCAATTTGGAGCACCTATTGATTTTGGATCGAGCCCAAAACTTGGGCAACATCATAATATGGTGGGAGGAGTCATTTGGTGAGTTTTGAGTGAAATCCAATCGATAGAAGTATGGAATACACCAACCACTCCAATTAGGAACAAACTGTCGTTGAACTTGAATTGTCCAATTTGGAACACCTATTGATTTCGAATCGACCCCAAAACTTGGGCAACATCATAATATGGTAGGAGGAGTCCTTTGGTGAGTTTTGAGTGAAATACAATCGCTAGAAGTGTGGAATACACCAACCACTCCAATTAGGAACGAACTGCCGTTCAACTTGAATTGTCCAATTTCTCACACCTATTGATTTCGGATCGAGCCCCAAACTTGGGCAACATCATAATATGGTGGGAGGAGTCATTTGGTGAGTTTTGAGTGAAATCCAATCGCTAGAAGTATGGAATACACCAACCACTCCAATTAGGAACGAACTGCCGTTGAACTTGAATTGTCCAATTTGGAACACCTATTGATTTCGGATCGAGCCCAAAACTTGTGCACCATCATAACATGGTGGGAGGAGTCATTTGGTGAGTTTTGAGTGAAATACAATCGCTAGAAGTATGGAATACACCAACCACTCCAATTTACGAATTGCCGTTGAACTTGAATTGTCCAATTTGGAACACCTATTGATTTCGGATCGAGCCCCAAACTTGGGCAACACCATAATATGGCGGGAGGAGTCATTTCGTGAGTTTTGAGTGAAATCCAATCGCTAGAAGTATGGAATACACCAACCACTCCAATTAAGAACGAAATGCAGTTGAAATTGAATTGACCAATTTTTCACACCTATTGATTTCGGATCGAGCCCAAAACTTGGGCAACATCATAATATGGTGGGAGGAGTCATTTGGTTAGTTTTGAGTGAATTCCAATCGCTAGAAGTATGGAATACACCAACCACTACAATTAGGAACGAACTGCCGTTGAACTTGAATTGTCCAATTTGGAACACCTATTGACTTCGGATCGAGCCCAAAACTTGGGCAACATCATAATATGGTGGGAGGAGTCATTTGGTGAGTTTTGAGTGAAATCCAATCGATAGAATTATGGAATACACCAACCACTCCAATTAGGAACGAACAGCCGTTGAACTTGAATTGTCCAATTTCTCACACCTATTGATTTCGGATCGAGCCCAAAACTTAGGCAACATCATAATATGGTGGGAGAAGTCATTTGGTTAGTTTTGAGTGAATTCCAATCGCTAGAAGTATGGAATACACCAACCACTCCAGTTAGGAACGAAATGCCGTTGAAATTGAATTGACCAATTTCTCACACCTATTGATTTCGGATCGAGCCCAAAACTTGGGCAACATCATAATATGGTGGAAGGAGTCATTTGGTGAGTTTTGAGTGAAATCGAATCGCTAGAAATATGGAATACACCAACCACTCCAATTAGGAACGAACTGCCGTTGAACTTGAATTGTCCAATTTGGAACACCTATTGATTTCGGATCGAGCCCAAAACTTGAGCAACATCATAATATGGTGGGAGGAGTCATTTGGTGAGTTTTGAGTGAAATCCAATCGCTAGAAGTATGGAATACACCAACCACTCCAATTAGGAACGAACAGCCGTTGAACTTGAATTGTCCAATTTCTCACACCTATTGATTTCGGATCGAGCCCAAAACTTGGGCAACATCATAATATGGTGGGAGAAGTCATTTGGTTAGCTTTGAGTGAAATCCAATCGCTAGAAGTATGCAATACACCAACCACTCCAATTAGGAACGAACTGCCGTTGAACTTGAATTGTCCAATTTCTCACACCTATTGATTTCGGATCGAGCCCAAAACTTGGGCAACATCATAATATGGTGGGAGGAGTCATTTGGTGAGTTTTGAGTGAAATCCAATCGCTAGAAGTATGGAATACACCAACCACTCCAATTAGGAACGAACTGCCGTTGAACTTGAATTGTCCAATTTGGAACACCTATTGATTTCGGATCGAGCCCAAAACTTGAGCAACATCATAATATGGTGGGAGGAGTCATTTGGTGAGTTTTGAGTGAAATCCAATCGCTAGAAGTATGGAATACACCAACCACTCCAATTAGGAACGAACAGCCGTTGAACTTGAATTGTCCAATTTCTCACACCTATTGATTTCGGATCGAGCCCAAAACTTGGGCAACATCATAATATGGTGGGAGAAGTCATTTGGTTAGCTTTGAGTGAAATCCAATCGCTAGAAGTATGCAATACACCAACCACTCCAATTAGGAACGAACTGCCGTTGAACTTGAATTGTCCAATTTCTCACACCTATTGATTTCGGATCGAGCCCAAAACTTGGGCAACATCATAATATGGTGGGAGGAGTCATTTGGTGAGTTTTGAGTGAAATCCAATCGCTAGAAGTATGGAATACACCAACCACTCCAATTAGGAACGAACTGCCGTTGAACTTGAATTGTCCAATTTGGAACACCTATTGATTTCGGATCGAGCTCAAAACTTGGGCAACATCATAATACGGTGGGAGGAGTCATTTGGAGAGTTTTAAGTGAAATCCATTCGCTAGAAGTATGGAATACACCAACCACTCCAATTAGGAACGAACTGCCGTTGAACTTGAATTGTCCAATTTGGGACACCTATTGATTTCGGATCGAGCCCCAAACTTGGGCAACATCGTAATATGGTGGGAGGAGTGATTTGGTGAGTTTTGAGTGAAATCCAATCGCTAGAAGTATGGAATACACCAACCACTCCAATTTGGAACGAACTGCCGTTGAACTTGAATTGTCCAATTTGGAACACCTATTGATTTCGGATCGAGCCCAAAACTTGGGCAACATCATAATATGGTGGGAGGAGTCATTTGGTGAGTTTTGAGTGAAATCCAATCGCTAGATGTATGGAATACACCAACCACTCCAATTAGGAACGAACTGCCATTGAACTTGAATTGTCCAATTTGGAAAACCTATTGATTTCGGATCGAGCCCAAAACTTGTGCACCATCATAATATGGTGGGAGGAGTCATTTGGTGAATTTTGAGTGAAATCCAATCGCTAGAAGTATGGAATACACCAACCACTCCAATTAGGAACGAACTGCCATTGAACTTGAATTGTCCAATTTGGAACACCTATTGATTTCGGATCGAGCCCAAAACTTGTGCACCATCATAATATGGTGGGAGGAGTCATTTGGTGAGTTTTGAGTGAAATCCAATCACTAGAAGTATGGAATACACCAACCACTCCAATTAGGAACGAAATGCCGTTGAAATTGAATTGACCAATTTCTCACACCTATTGATTTCGGATCGAGCCCAAAACTTGGGCAACATCATAATATGGTGGGAGGAGTCATTTGGTGAGTTTTGAGTGAAATCCAATCGCTAGAAGTATGGAACACATCAACCACTCCAATTAGGAACGAACTGCCGTTGAACTTGAATTGTCCAATTTCTCACACCTATTGATTTCGGATCGAGCCCAAAACTTGGGCAACATCATAATATGGTGGGAGGAGTCATTTGGTGAGTTTTGATTGTAATCCAATCGCTAGAAGTATGGAATACACCAACCACTCCAATTAGGAACGAACTGCCGTTGAACTTGAATTGTCCAATTTGGAACACCTATTGATTTCGGATCGAGCCCAAAACTTGGGCAACATCATAATATGGTGGGAGGAGTCATTTGGTGAGTTTTGAGTGAAATCCAATCGCTAGAAGTATGGAATAAACCAACCACTCCAATTAGGAACGAACTGCCATTGAACTTGAATTGTCCAATTTGGAACACCTATTGATTTCGGATCGAGCCCAAAACTTGTGCACCATCATAATATGGTGGGAGGAGTCATTTGGTGAGTTTTGAGTGAAATCCAATCGCTAGAAGTATGGAATACACCAACCACTCCAATTAGGAACGAACTGCCGTTGAACTTGAATTGTCCAATTTGGAACACCTATTGATTTCGGATCGAGCCCCAAACTTGGGCAACATCGTAATATGGTGGGAGGAGTCATTTGGTGAGTTTTGAGTGAAATCCAATCGCTAGAAGTATGGAATACACCAACCACTCCAATTAGGAACGAACTGCCTTTGAAATTTAATTGTCCAATTTCTCACACCTATTGATTTCGGATCGAGCCCAAAACTTGGGCAACATCATAATATGGTGGGAGGAGTCATTTGGTGAGTTTTGAGTGAAATCCAATCCCTAGAAGTATGGAACACATCAACCACTCCAATTAGGAACGAACTGCCGTTGAACTTGAATTGTCCAATTTCTCACACCTATTGATATCGGATCGAGCCCAAAACTTGGGCAACATCATAATATGGTGGGAGTAGTCATTTGGTGAGTTTTGAGTGAAATCCAATCGCTAGATGTATGGAATACAGCAACCACTCCAATTAGGAACGAACTGCCATTGAACTTGAATTGTCCAATTTGGAAAACCTATTGATTTCGGATCGAGCCCAAAACTTGTGCACCATCATAATATGGTGGGAGGAGTCATTTGGTGAATTTTGAGTGAAATCCAATCGCTAGAAGTATGGAATACACCAACCACTCCAATTAGGAAAGAAACGCCGTTGAAATTGAATTGACCAATTTCTCACCCCTATTGATTTCGGATCGAACCCAAAACTTGGGCAACATCATAATATGGTGGGAGGAGTCATTTGGTGAGTTTTGATTGTAATCCAATCGCTAGAAGTATGGAATACACCAACCACTCCAATTACGAACGAACTGCCATTGAACTTGAATTGTCCAATTTGGAACACCTATTGATTTCGGATCGAGCCCAAAACTTGTGCACCATCATAATATGGTGGGAGGAGTCATTTGGTGAGTTTTGAGTGAAATCCAATCGCTAGAAGTATGGAATACACCAACAACTCCAATTAGGAACGAACTGCCGTTGAACTTGAATTGTCCAATTTGGAACACCTATTGATTTCGGATCGAGCCCAAAACTTGGGCAACATCATAATACGGTGGGAGGAGTCATTTGGTGAGTTTTGAGTGAAATCCAATCGCTAGAAGTATGGAATACACCAACCACTCCAATTAGGAACGAACTGCCATTGAACTTGAATTGTCCAATTTGGAACACCTATTGATTTCGGATCGAGCCCAAAACTTGTTCACCATCATAATATGGTGGGAGGAGTCATTTGGTGAGTTTTGAGTGAAATCCAATCGCTAGAAGTATGGAATACACCAACCACTCCAATTTGGAACGAACTGCCGTTGAACTTGAATTGTCCAATTTGGGACACCTATTGATTTCGGATCGAGCCCCAAACTTGGGCAACATCGTAATATGGTGGGAGGAGTCATTTGGTGAGTTTTGAGTGAAATCCAATCGCTAGAAGTATGGAATACACCAACCACTCCAATTTGGAACGAACTGCCGTTGAACTTGAATTGTCCAATTTGGAACACCTATTGATTTCGGATCGAGCCCAAAACTTGGGCAACATCATAATATGGTGGGAGGAGTCATTTGGTGAGTTTTGAGTGAAATCCAATCGCTAGATGTATGGAATACACCAACCACTCCAATTAGGAACGAACTGCCATTGAACTTGAATTGTCCAATTTGGAAAACCTATTGATTTCGGATCGAGCCCAAAACTTGTGCACCATCATAATATGGTGGGAGGAGTCATTTGGTGAATTTTGAGTGAAATCCAATCGCTAGAAGTATGGAATACACCAACCACTCCAATTAGGAACGAACTGCCATTGAACTTGAATTGTCCAATTTGGAACACCTATTGATTTCGGATCGAGCCCAAAACTTGTGCACCATCATAATATGGTGGGAGGAGTCATTTGGTGAGTTTTGAGTGAAATCCAATCACTAGAAGTATGGAATACACCAACCACTCCAATTAGGAACGAAATGCCGTTGAAATTGAATTGACCAATTTCTCACACCTATTGATTTCGGATCGAGCCCAAAACTTGGGCAACATCATAATATGGTGGGAGGAGTCATTTGGTGAGTTTTGAGTGAAATCCAATCGCTAGAAGTATGGAACACATCAACCACTCCAATTAGGAACGAACTGCCGTTGAACTTGAATTGTCCAATTTCTCACACCTATTGATTTCGGATCGAGCCCAAAACTTGGGCAACATCATAATATGGTGGGAGGAGTCATTTGGTGAGTTTTGAGTGAAATCCAACCGCTAGTAGTATAGAATACACCAACCACTCCAATTAGGAACGAAATGCCGTTGAAATTGAATTGACCAATTTCTCACACCTATCGATTTCGGATCGAGCCCAAAATTGGGCAACATCATAATATGATGGGAGGAGTCATTTTGTGAGTTTTGAGTGAAATCCAATCGCTAGAAGTATGGAATACACCAACCACTCCTATTAGGAAAGAAACGCCGTTGAAATTGAATTGACCAATTTCTCACCCCTATTGATTTCGGATCGAACCCAAAACTTGGGCAACATCATAATATGGTGGGAGGAGTCATTTGGTGAGTTTTGATTGTAATCCAATCGCTAGAAGTATGGAATACACCAACCACTCCAATTAGGAACGAACTGCCGTTGAACTTGAATTGTCCAATTTGGAACACCTATTGATTTCGGATCGAGCCCAAAACTTGGGCAACATCATAATATGGTGGGAGGAGTCATTTGGTGAGTTTTGAGTGAAATCCAATCGCTAGAAGTATGGAATAAACCAACCACTCCAATTAGGAACGAACTGCCATTGAACTTGAATTGTCCAATTTGGAACACCTATTGATTTCGGATCGAGCCCAAAACTTGTGCACCATCATAATATGGTGGGAGGAGTCATTTGGTGAGTTTTGAGTGAAATCCAATCGCTAGAAGTATGGAATACACCAACCACTCCAATTAGGAACGAACTGCCGTTGAACTTGAATTGTCCAATTTGGAACACCTATTGATTTCGGATCGAGCCCCAAACTTGGGCAACATCGTAATATGGTGGGAGGAGTCATTTGGTGAGTTTTGAGTGAAATCCAATCGCTAGAAGTATGGAATACACCAACCACTCCAATTAGGAACGAACTGCCTTTGAAATTTAATTGTCCAATTTCTCACACCTATTGATTTCGGATCGAGCCCAAAACTTGGGCAACATCATAATATGGTGGGAGGAGTCATTTGGTGAGTTTTGAGTGAAATCCAATCGCTAGAAGTATGGAATACACCAACCACTCCAATTAGGGAAGAAACGCCGTTGAAATTGAATTGACCAATTTCTCACCCCCATTGATTTCGGATCGAACCCAAAACTTGGGCAACATCATAATATGGTGGGAGGAGTCATTTGGTGAGTTTTGATTGTAATCCAATCGCTAGAAGTATGGAATACACCAACCACTCCAATTAGGAACGAACTGCCGTTGAACTTGAATTTTCCAATTTGGAACACCTATTGATTTCGGATCGAGCCCAAAACTTTGGCAACATCGTAATATGGTGGGAGGAGTCATTTGGTGAGTTTTGAGTGAAATCCAATCGCTAGAAGTATGGAATAAACCAACCACTCCAATTAGGAACGAACTGCCATTGAACTTGAATTGTCCAATTTGGAACACCTATTGATTTCGGATCGAGCCCAAAACTTGTGCACCATCATAATATGGTGGGAGGAGTCATTTGGTGAGTTTTGAGTGAAATCCAATCGCTAGAAGTATGGAATACACCAACCACTCCAATTAGGAACGAACTGCCGTTGAACTTGAATTGTCCAATTTGGAACACCTATTGATTTCGGATCGAGCCCCAAACTTGGGCAACATCGTAATATGGTGGGAGGAGTCATTTGGTGAGATTTGAGTGAAATCCAATCGCTAGAAGTATGGAATACACCAACCACTCCAATTAGGAATGAACTGCCTTTGAAATTTAATTGTCCAATTTCTCACACCTATTGATTTCGGATCGAGCCCAAAACTTGGGCAACATCATAATATGGTGGGAGGAGTCATTTGGTGAGTTTTGAGTGAAATCCAATCGCTAGAAGTATGGAACACATCAACCACTCCAATTAGGAACGAACTGCCGTTGAACTTGAATTGTCCAATTTCTCACACCTATTGATTTCGGATCGAGCCCAAAACTTGGGCAACATCATAATATGGTGGGAGGAGTCATTTGGTGAGTTTTGAGTGAAATCCAATCGCTAGATGTATGGAATACACCAACCACTCCAATTAGGAACGAACTGCCATTGAACTTGAATTGTCCAATTTGGAAAACCTATTGATTTCGGATCGAGCCCAAAACTTGTGCACCATCATAATATGGTGGGAGGAGTCATTTGGTGAATTTTGAGTGAAATCCAATCGCTAGAAGTATGGAATACACCAACCACTCCAATTAGGAAAGAAACGCCATTGAAATTGAATTGACCAATTTCTCACCCCTATTGATTTCGGATCGAACCCAAAACTTGGGCAACATCATAATATGGTGGGAGGAGTCATTTGGTGAGTTTTGATTGTAATCCAATCGCTAGAAGTATGGAATACACCAACCACTCCAATTAGGAACGAACTGCCGTTGAACTTGAATTGTCCAATTTGGAACACCTATTGATTTCGGATCGAGCCCAAAACTTGGGCAACATCATAATATGGTGGGAGGAGTCATTTGGTGAGTTTTGAGTGTAATCCAATCGCTAGAAGTATGGAATACACCAACCACTCCAATTAGGAACGAACTGCCGTTGAACTTGAATTGTCCAATTTGGAACACCTATTGATTTCGGATCGAGCCCCAAACTTGGGCTACATCGTAATATGGTGGGAGGAGTCATTTGGTGAGTTTTGAGTGAAATCCAATCGCTAGAAGTATGGAATACACCAACCACTCCAATTAGGAACGAACTGCCTTTGAAATTTAATTGTCCAATTTCTCACACCTATTGATTTCGGATCGAGCCCAAAACTTGGGCAACATCATAATATGGTGGGAGGAGTCATTTGGTGAGTTTTGAGTGAAATCCAACCGCTAGTAGTATAGAATACACCAACCACTCCAATTAGGAACGAAATGCCGTTGAAATTGAATTGACCAATTTCTCACACCTATCGATTTCGGATCGAGCCCAAAATTGGGCAACATCATAATATGGTGGGAGGAGTCATTTGGTGAGTTTTGAGTGAAATCCAATCGCTAGAAGTATGGAATACACCAACCACTCCGATTAGGAAAGAAACGCCGTTGAAATTGAATTGACCAATTTCTCACCCCTATTGATTTCGGATCGAACCCAAAACTTGGGCAACATCATAATATGGTGGGAGGAGTCATTTGGTGAGTTTTGATTGTAATCCAATCGCTAGAAGTATGGAATACACCAACCACTCCAATTAGGAACGAACTGCCGTTGAACTTGAATTGTCCAATTTGGAACACCTATTGATTTCGGATCGAGCCCAAAACTTGGGCAACATCATAATATGGTGGGAGGAGTCATTTGGTGAGTTTTGAGTGAAATCCAATCGCTAGAAGTATGGAATAAACCAACCACTCCAATTAGGAACGAACTGCCATTGAACTTGAATTGTCCAATTTGGAACACCTATTGATTTCGGATCGAGCCCAAAACTTGTGCACCATCATAATATGGTGGGAGGAGTCATTTGGTGAGTTTTGAGTGAAATCCAATCGCTAGAAGTATGGAATACACCAACCACTCCAATTAGGAACGAAATGCCGTTGAAATTGAATTGACCAATTTCTCACACCTATCGATTTCGGATCGAGCCCAAAATTGGGCAACATCATAATATGGTGGGAGGAGTCATTTGGTGAGTTTTGAGTGAAATCCAATCGCTAGAAGTATGGAATACACCAACCACTCCGATTAGGAAAGAAACGCCGTTGAAATTGAATTGACCAATTTCTCACCCCTATTGATTTCGGATCGAACCCAAAACTTGGGCAACATCATAATATGGTGGGAGGAGTCATTTGGTGAGTTTTGATTGTAATCCAATCGCTAGAAGTATGGAATACACCAACCACTCCAATTAGGAAAGAAACGCCGTTGAAATTGAATTGACCAATTTCTCACCCCTATTGATTTCGGATCGAACCCAAAACTTGGGCAACATCATAATATGGTGGGAGGAGTCATTTGGTGAGTTTTGATTGTAATCCAATCGCTAGAAGTGTGGAATACACCAACCACTCCAATTAGGAACGAATTGCCGTCGAACTTGAATTGTCCAATTTGGAACACCAATTGAATTCGGATCGAGCCCCAAACTTGGGCAACATCGTAATATGGTCGGAGGAGTCATTTGGTGAGTTTTGAGTGAAATCCAATCGCTAGAAGTATGGAATACACCAACCACTCCAATTAGGAACGAACTGCCGTCGAACTTGAATTGTCCAATTTCTCACACCTATTGATTTCGGATCGAGCCCAAAACTTGGGAAACATCATAATATGGTGGGAGGAGTCATTTGGTGAGTTTTGAGTGAAATCCAATCGCTAGAAGTATGGAATACACCAACCACTCCAATTAGGAACGAACTGCCGTTGAACTTGAATTGTCCAATTTGGAACACCTATTGATTTCGGATCGAGCCCAAAACTTGGGCAACATCATAATATGGTGGGAGGAGTCATTTGGTGAGTTTTGAGTGAAATCCAATCGCTAGAAGTATGGAACACATCAACCACTCCAATTAGGAACGAACTGCCGTTGAACTTGAATTGTCCAATTTCTCACACCTATTGATTTCGGATCGGGCCCAAAACTTGGGCAACATCATAATATGGTGGGAGGAGTCATTTGGTGAGTTTTGAGTGAAATCCAACCGCTAGTAGTATAGAATACACCAACCACTCCAATTAGGAACGAAATGCCGTTGAAATTGAATTGACCAATTTCTCACACCTATCGATTTCGGATCGAGCCCAAAATTGGGCAACATCATAATATGGTGGGAGGAGTCATTTGGTGAGTTTTGAGTGAAATCGAATCGCTAGAAGTATGGAATACACCAACCACTCCAATTAGGAAAGAAACGCCGTTGAAATTGAATTGACCAATTTCTCACCCCTATTGATTTCGGATCGAACCCAAAACTTGGGCAACATCATAATATGGTGGGAGGAGTCATTTGGTGAGTTTTGATTGTAATCCAATCGCTAGAAGTATGGAATACACCAACCACTCCAGTTAGGAACGAACTGCCGTTGAACTTGAATTGTCCAATTTGGAACACCTATTGATTTCGGATCGAGCCCAAAACTTGGGCAACATCATAATATGGTGGGAGGAGTCATTTGGTGAGTTTTGAGTGTAATCCAATCGCTAGAAGTATGGAATACACCAACCACTCCAATTAGGAACGAACTGCCGTCGAACTTGAATTGTCCAATTTGGAACACCAATTGAATTCGGATCGAGCCCCAAACTTGGGCAACATCGTAATATGGTCGGAGGAGTCATTTGGTGAGTTTTGAGTGAAATCCAATCGCTAGAAGTGTGGAATACACCAACCACTCCAATTTGGAACGAACTGCCGCTGAACTTGAATTGTCCAATTTCTCACACCTATTGATTTCGGATCGAGCCCAAAACTTGGGAAACATCATAATATGGTGGGAGGAGTCATTTGGTGAGTTTTGAGTGAAATCCAATCGCTAGAAGTATGGAATACACCAAACACTCCAATTAGGAACGAAATGCCGTTGAACTTGAATTGTCCAATTTGGGACACCTATTGATTTCGGATCGAGCCCCAAACTTGGGCAACATCATAATATGGTGGGAGGAGTCAATTGGTGAGTTTTGAGTGAAATCCAATCGTTAGAAGTATTTAATACACCAACCACTCCAATTAGGAACGAACTGCCGTTGAACTTGAATTGTCCAATTTCGAACACCTATTGATTTCGGATCGAGCCCAAAACTTGGGCAACATCATAATATGGTGGGAGGAGTCATTTGGTGAGTTTTGAGTGAAATCCAATCGCTAGAAGTATGGAATACACCAACCACTCCAATTAGGAACGAACTGCCCTTGAACTTGAATTGTCCAATTTGGGACACCTATTGATTTCGGATCGAGCCCCAAACTTGGGCAACAACGTAATATGGTGGGAGGAGTCATTTGGTGAGTTTTGAGTGAAATCCAATCGCTAGAAGTATGGAATACACCAACCACTCCAATTAGGAACGAACTGCCGTTGAACTTGAATTGTCCAATTTGGAACACCTATTGATTTCGGATCGAGCCCAAAACTTGTGCACCATCATAATATGGTGGGAGGAGTCATTTGGTGAGTTTTGAGTGAAATCCAATCGCTAGAAGTATGGAATACACCAACCACTCCAATTAGGAACGAACTGCCGTTGAACTTGAATTGTCCAATTTGGAACACCTATTGAGTTCGGATCGAGCCCAAAACTTGGGCAACATCGTAATATGGTGGGAGGAGTCATTTGGTGAGTTTTGAGTGAAATCCAATCGCTAGAAGTATGGAATACACCAACCACTCCAATTAGGAACGAACTGCCGTTGAACTTGAATTGTCCAATTTCTCACACCTATTGATTTCGGATCGAGCCCAAAACTTGGGCGACATCATAATATGGTGGGAGGAGTCATTTGGTGTGTTTTGAGTGAAATCCAATCGCTAGAAGTATGGAATACACCAACCACTCCAATTCGGAACGAACTGCCGTTGAAATTGAATTGTCCAATTTGGAACACCTATTGATTTCGGATCGAGCCCAAAACTTGGGCAACATCATAATATGGTGGGAGGAGTCATTTGGTGAGTTTTGAGTGAAATCCAATCGCTAGAAGTATGGAATACACCAACCACTCCAATTAGGAACGAACTGCCGTTGAACTTGAATTGTCCAATTTGGGACACCTATTGATTTCGGATCGAGCCCCAAACTTGGGCAACAACGTAATATGGTGGGAGGAGTCATTTGGTGAGTTTTGAGTGAGATCCAATCGCTAGAAGTATGGAATACACCAACCACTCCAATTAGGAACGAACTGCCGTTGAACTTGAATTGTCCAATTTGGAACACCTATTGATTTCGGATCGAGCCCAAAAGTTGGGCAACATCGTAATATGGTGGGAGGAGTCATTTGGTGAGTTTTGAGTGAAATCCAATCGCTAGAAGTATGGAATACACCAACCACTCCAATTAGGAACGAACTGCCGTTGAACTTGAATTGTCCAATTTCTCACACCTGTTGATTTCGGATCGAGCCCAAAACTTGGGCAACATCGTAATATGGTGGGAGGAGTCATTTGGTGTGTTTTGAGTGAAATCCAATCGCTAGAAGTATGGAATACACCAACCACTCCAATTAGGAACGAAATGCCATTGAAATTGAATTGACCAATTTCTCACACCTATTGATTTCGGATCGAGCCCAAAACTTGGGCAACATCATAATATGGTGGGAGGAGTCATTTGGTGAGTTTTGAGTGAAATCCAATCGCTAGAAGTATGGAATACACCAACCACTCCAATTAGGAACGAACTGCCGTTGAACTTGAATTGTCCAATTTCGAACACCTATTGATTTCGGATCGAGCCCAAAACATGGGCAACGTCATAATATGGTGGGAGGAGTCATTTGGTGAGTTTTGAGTGAAATCCAATCGCTAGAAGTATGGAATACACCAACCACTCCAATTAGGAACGAACTGCCGTTGAACTTGAATTGTCCAATTTGGGACACCTATTGATTTCGGATCGAGCCCCAAACTTGGGCAACAACGTAATATGGTGGGAGGAGTCATTTGGTGAGTTTTGAGTGAAATCCAATCGCTAGAAGTATGGAATACACCAACCACTCCAATTAGGAACGAACTGCCGTTGAACTTGAATTGTCCAATTTGGAACACCTATTGATTTCGGATCGAGCCCAAAACTTGTGCACCATCATAATATGGTGGGAGGAGTCATTTGGTGAGTTTTGAGTGAAATCCAATCGCTAGAAGTATGGAATACACCAACCACTCCAATTAGGAACGAACTGCCGTTGAACTTGAATTGTCCAATTTGGAACACCTATTGATTTCGGATCGAGCCCAAAACTTGTGCACCACCATAATATGGTGGGAGGAGTCATTTGGTGAGTTTTGAGTGAAATCCAATCGCTAGAAGTATGGAATACACCAACCACTCCAATTAGGAACGAACTGCCGTTGAACTTGAATTGTCCAATTTGGAACACCTATTGATTTCGGATCGAGCCCAAAAGTTGGGCAACATCGTAATATGGTGGGAGGAGTCATTTGGTGAGTTTTGAGTGAAATCCAATCGCTAGAAGTATGGAATACACCAACCACTCCAATTAGGAACGAACTGCCGTTGAACTTGAATTGTCCAATTTCTCACACCTGTTGATTTCGGATCGAGCCCAAAACTTGGGCAACATCGTAATATGGTGGGAGGAGTCATTTGGTGTGTTTTGAGTGAAATCCAATCGCTAGAAGTATGGAATACACCAACCACTCCAATTAGGAACGAAATGCCATTGAAATTGAATTGACCAATTTCTCACACCTATTGATTTCGGATCGAGCCCAAAACTTGGGCAACATCATAATATGGTGGGAGGAGTCATTTGGTGAGTTTTGAGTGAAATCCAATCGCTAGAAGTATGGAATACACCAACCACTCCAATTAGGAACGAACTGCCGTTGAACTTGAATTGTCCAATTTCGAACACCTATTGATTTCGGATCGAGCCCAAAACATGGGCAACGTCATAATATGGTGGGAGGAGTCATTTGGTGAGTTTTGAGTGAAATCCAATCGCTAGAAGTATGGAATACACCAACCACTCCAATTAGGAACGAACTGCCGTTGAACTTGAATTGTCCAATTTGGGACACCTATTGATTTCGGATCGAGCCCCAAACTTGGGCAACAACGTAATATGGTGGGAGGAGTCATTTGGTGAGTTTTGAGTGAGATCCAATCGCTAGAAGTATGGAATACACCAACCACTCCAATTAGGAACGAACTGCCGTTGAACTTGAATTGTCCAATTTGGGACACCTATTGATTTCGGATCGAGCCCCAAACTTGGGCAACAACGTAATATGGTGGGAGGAGTCATTTGGTGAGTTTTGAGTGAAATCCAATCGCTAGAAGTATGGAATACACCAACCACTCCAATTAGGAACGAACTGCCGTTGAACTTGAATTGTCCAATTTGGAACACCTATTGATTTCGGATCGAGCCCAAAACTTGTGCACCATCATAATATGGTGGGAGGAGTCATTTGGTGAGTTTTGAGTGAAATCCAATCGCTAGAAGTATGGAATACACCAACCACTCCAATTAGGAACGAACTGCCGTTGAACTTGAATTGTCCAATTTGGAACACCTATTGATTTCGGATCGAGCCCAAAACTTGTGCACCACCATAATATGGTGGGAGGAGTCATTTGGTGAGTTTTGAGTGAAATCCAATCGCTAGAAGTATGGAATACACCAACCACTCCAATTAGGAACGAACTGCCGTTGAACTTGAATTGTCCAATTTGGAACACCTATTGATTTCGGATCGAGCCCAAAAGTTGGGCAACATCGTAATATGGTGGGAGGAGTCATTTGGTGAGTTTTGAGTGAAATCCAATCGCTAGAAGTATGGAATACACCAACCACTCCAATTAGGAACGAACTGCCGTTGAACTTGAATTGTCCAATTTCTCACACCTGTTGATTTCGGATCGAGCCCAAAACTTGGGCAACATCGTAATATGGTGGGAGGAGTCATTTGGTGTGTTTTGAGTGAAATCCAATCGCTAGAAGTATGGAATACACCAACCACTCCAATTAGGAACGAAATGCCATTGAAATTGAATTGACCAATTTCTCACACCTATTGATTTCGGATCGAGCCCAAAACTTGGGCAACATCATAATATGGTGGGAGGAGTCATTTGGTGAGTTTTGAGTGAAATCCAATCGCTAGAAGTATGGAATACACCAACCACTCCAATTAGGAACGAACTGCCGTTGAACTTGAATTGTCCAATTTCGAACACCTATTGATTTCGGATCGAGCCCAAAACATGGGCAACGTCA
This sequence comes from Prunus avium, assembly GCF_965620075.1. Lineage (NCBI taxonomy): Eukaryota > Viridiplantae > Streptophyta > Magnoliopsida > Rosales > Rosaceae > Prunus > Prunus avium. Next base: position 17,063,721 of record NC_142289.1, on the reverse strand, counting down.
TAATATGGTGGGAGGAGTCATTTGGTGAGTTTTGAGTGAAATCCAATCGCTAGAAGTATGGAATACACCAACCACTCCAATTAGGAACGAACTGCCGTTGAACTTGAATTGTCCAATTTGGGACACCTATTGATTTCGGATCGAGCCCCAAACTTGGGCAACAACGTAATATGGTGGGAGGAGTCATTTGGTGAGTTTTGAGTGAGATCCAATCGCTAGAAGTATGGAATACACCAACCACTCCAATTAGGAACGAACTGCCGTTGAACTTGAATTGTCCAATTTGGGACACCTATTGATTTCGGATCGAGCCCCAAACTTGGGCAACAACGTAATATGGTGGGAGGAGTCATTTGGTGAGTTTTGAGTGAAATCCAATCGCTAGAAGTATGGAATACACCAACCACTCCAATTAGGAACGAACTGCCGTTGAACTTGAATTGTCCAATTTGGAACACCTATTGATTTCGGATCGAGCCCAAAACTTGTGCACCATCATAATATGGTGGGAGGAGTCATTTGGTGAGTTTTGAGTGAAATCCAATCGCTAGAAGTATGGAATACACCAACCACTCCAATTAGGAACGAACTGCCGTTGAACTTGAATTGTCCAATTTGGAACACCTATTGATTTCGGATCGAGCCCAAAACTTGTGCACCACCATAATATGGTGGGAGGAGTCATTTGGTGAGTTTTGAGTGAAATCCAATCGCTAGAAGTATGGAATACACCAACCACTCCAATTAGGAACGAACTGCCGTTGAACTTGAATTGTCCAATTTGGAACACCTATTGATTTCGGATCGAGCCCAAAAGTTGGGCAACATCGTAATATGGTGGGAGGAGTCATTTGGTGAGTTTTGAGTGAAATCCAATCGCTAGAAGTATGGAATACACCAACCACTCCAATTAGGAACGAACTGCCGTTGAACTTGAATTGTCCAATTTCTCACACCTGTTGATTTCGGATCGAGCCCAAAACTTGGGCAACATCGTAATATGGTGGGAGGAGTCATTTGGTGTGTTTTGAGTGAAATCCAATCGCTAGAAGTATGGAATACACCAACCACTCCAATTAGGAACGAAATGCCATTGAAATTGAATTGACCAATTTCTCACACCTATTGATTTCGGATCGAGCCCAAAACTTGGGCAACATCATAATATGGTGGGAGGAGTCATTTGGTGAGTTTTGAGTGAAATCCAATCGCTAGAAGTATGGAATACACCAACCACTCCAATTAGGAACGAACTGCCGTTGAACTTGAATTGTCCAATTTGGAACACCTATTGATTTCGGATCGTGCCCAAAACTTGGGCAACATCATAATATGGTGGGAGGAGTCATTTGGTGAGTTTTGAGTGAAATCCAATCGCTAGAAGTATGGAATACACCGACCACTCCAATTAGGAACGAACTGCCATTGAACTTGAATTGTCCAATTTGGAACACCTATTGATTTCGGATCGAGCACCAAACTTGGGCAACAACGTAATATGGTGGGAGGAGTCATTTGGTGAGTTTTGTGTGAAATCCAATCGCTAGAAGTATGGAATACACCAACGTCTCCAATTAGGAACGAACTGCCGTTGAACTTGAATTGTCCAATTTCTCACACCTATTGATTTCGGATCGAGCCCAAAACCTGGGCAACATCATAATATGGTGGGAGGAGTCATTTCGTGAGTTTTGAGTGAAATCCAATCGCTAGAAGTATGGAATACACCAACCACTCCAATTAGGAACGAAATGCCGTTGAAATTGAATTGACCAATTTCTCACACCTATTGATTTCGGATCGTGCCCAAAACTTGGGCAACATCATAATATGGTGGGAGGAGTCATTTGGTGAGTTTTGAGGGAAATCCAATCGCTAGAAGTATGGAATACACCAACCACTCCAATTAGGAACGAACTGCCGTTGAACTTGAATTGTCCAATTTCTCACAGCTATTGATTTCGGATCGAGCCCCAAACTTGGGCAACATCATAATATGGTGGGGGGAGTCATTTGGTGAGTTTTGTGTGAAATCCAACCGCTAGAACTATGGAATACACAAGCCACTCCAATTAGGAATGAAATGCCGTTGAAATTGAATTGACCAATTTCTCACACCTATTGATTTCGGATCTAGCCCAAAACTTGGGCTACATCATAATATGGTGGGAGGAGTCATTTGGTGAGTTTTGAGGGAAATCCAATCGCTAGAAGTATGGAATACACCAACCACTCCAATTAGGAACGAACTGCCGTTGAACTTGAATTGTCCAATTTGGAACACCTATTGATTTCGGATCGAGCCCAAAACTTGGGCAACATCATAATATGGTGGGAGGAGTCATTTGGTGAGTTTTGAGTGAAATCCAATCGCTAGAAGTATGGAATACACCGACCACTCCAATTAGGAACGAACTGCCATTGAACTTGAATTGTCCAATTTGGAACACCTATTGATTTCGGATCGAGCCCCAAACTTGGGCAACAACGTAATATGGTGGGAGGAGTCATTTGGAGAGTTTTGTGTGAAATCCAATCGCTAGAAGTATGGAATACACCAACGTCTCCAATTAGGAACGAACTGCCGTTGAACTTGAATTGTCCAATTTCTCACACCTATTGATTTCGGATCGAGCCCAAAACTTGGGCAACATCATAATATGGTGGGAGGAGTCATTTCGTGAGTTTTGAGTGAAATCCAATCGCTAGAAGTATGGAATACACCAACCACTCCAATTAGGAACGAAATGCCGTTGAAATTGAATTGACCAATTTCTCACACCTATTGATTTCGGATCGAGCCCAAAACTTGGGCAACATCATAATATGGTGGGAGGAGTCATTTGGTGAGTTTTGCGGGAAATCCAATCGCTAGAAGTATGGAATACACCAACCACTCCAATTAGGAACGAACTGCCGTTGAACTTGAATTGTCCAATTTCTCACACCTATTGATTTCGGATCGAGCCCCAAACTTGGGCAACATCATAATATGGTGAGTGGAGTCATTTGGTGAGTTTTGAGTGAAATCCAATCGCTAGAAGTATGGAATACACCAACCACTCCAATTAGGAACGAAATGCCGTTGAAATTGAATTGACCAATTTCTCACACCTATTGATTTCGGATCGAGCCCAAAACTTGGGCAACATCATAATATGGTGGGAGGAGTCATTTGGTGAGTTTTGAGTGAAATCCAATCACTAGAAGTATTGAATACACCAACCACTCCAATTAGGAACGAACAACTGTTGAACTTGAATTGTCCAATTTCTCACACCTATTGATTTCGGATCGAGCCCAAAACTTGGGCAACATCATAATATGGTGGGAGGAGTCATTTCGTGAGTTTTGAGTGAAATCCAATCGCTAGAAGTATGGAATACACCAACCACTCAAATTAGGAACGAAATGCCGTTGAAATTGAATTGACCAATTTCTCACATCTATTGATTCCGGATCGAGCCCAAAACTTGGGCAACATCATAATATGGTGGGAGGAGTCATTTGGTGAGTTTTGAGTGAAATCCAATCACTAGAAGTATTGAATACACCAACCACTCCAATTAGGAACGAACTGCCGTTGAACTTGAATTGTCCAATTTGGAACACCTATTGATATCGGATCGAGCCCAAAACTTGTGCACCATCATAATATGGTGGGAGGAGTCATTTGGTGACTTTTGAGTGAAATCCAAACGCTAGAAGTATGGAATACACCAACCACTCCAATTAGGAACGAACTGCCGTGGAACTTGAATTGTCTAATTTGGAACACCTATTGATTTCGGATCGAGCCCAAAACTTGGGCAACATCATAATATGGTGGGAGGAGTCATTTGGTGAATTTTGAGTGAAATCCAATCGCTAGATGTATGGAATACACCAACCACTCCAATTAGGAACGAAATGCCGTTGAAATTGAATTGACCAATTTCTCGCACCTATTGATTTCGGATCGAGCCCAAAACTTGGGCAACATCATAATATGGTGGGAGGAGTCATTTTGTGAGTTTTGAGTGAAATCCAATCGCTAGAAGTATGGAATACACCAACCACTCCAATTAGGAACGAACTACCGTTGAACTTGAATTGTCCAATTTCTCACACCTATTGATTTCGGATCGATCCCCAAACTTGGGCAACATCATAATATGGTGGGAGGAGTCATTTGGTGAGTTTTTAGTGAAATCCAATCGCTAGAAGTGTGGAATACACCAACCACTCCAATTAGGAACGAACTGTCGTTGAACTTGAATTTTCCAATTTCTGACACCTGTTGATTTCGGATCGAGCCCCAAACTTGGGCAACATCATAATATGGTGGGAGGAGTCATTTGGTGAGTTTTGAGTGAAATCCAATCGCTAGAAGTATGGAATACACCAACCACTCCAATTAGGAACGAACTCCCGTTGAACTTGAATTGTCCAATTTCTCACACCTACTGATTTCGGATCCAGCCCAAAACTTGGGCAACATCTTAATATGGTGGGAGGAGTCATTTTGTGAGTTTTGAGTGAAATCCAATCGCTAGAAGTATGGAATACACCAACCACTCCAATTAGGAACGAACTGCCGTTGAACTTGAATTGTCCAATTTGGAACACCTATTGATTTCGGATCGAGCCCACAACTTGGGCAACATCATAATATGGTGGGAGGAGTCATTTGGTGAGTTTTGAGTGAAATCCAATCGCTAGATGTATGGAATACACCAACCACTCCAATTAGGAACGAAATGCCGTTGAAATTGAATTGACCAATTTCTCACACCTATTGATTTCGGATCGAGCCCAAAACTTGGGCAACATCATAATATGGGGGGAGGAGTCATTTGGTGAGTTTTGAGTGAAATCCAATCACTAGAAGTATTGAATACACCAACCACTCAAATTAGGAACGAACTGCCGTTGAACATGAATTGTCCAATTTGGAACACCTATTGATTTCGGATCGAGCCCAAAACTTGTGCACCATCATAATATGGTGGGAGGAGTCATTTGGTGAGTTTTGAGTGAAATCCAATCGCTAGAAGTATGGAATACACCAACCACTCCAATTAGGAACGAACTGCCGTGGAACTTGAATTGTCTAATTTGGAACACCTATTGATTTCGGATCGAGCCCAAAACTTGGGCAACATCATAATATGGTGGGAGGAGTCATTTGGTGTGTTTTGAGTGAAATCCAATCGCTAGAAGTATGGAATACACCAACCACTTCAATTAGGAACGAAATGCCGTTGAAATTGAATTGACCAATTTCTCACACCTATTGATTTCGGATCAAGCCCAAAACTTGGGCAACATCATAATATAGTGGGAGGAGTCATTTGGTGAGTTTTGAGTGAAATCCAATCGCTAGAAGTATGGAATACACCAACCACTCCAATTAGGAACGAACTACCGTTGAACTTGAATTGTCCAATTTCTCACACCTATTGATTTCGGATCGAGCCCAAAACTTGGGCAACATCATAATATGGTGGGAGGAGTCATTTGGTGAGTTTTGAGTGAAATCCAATCGCTGGAAGTATGGAATACACCAACCACTCCAATTTGGAACGAACTGCCGTTGAACTTGAATTGTCCAATTTCTCACACCTACTGATTTCGGATCCAGCCCAAAACTTGGGCAACATCTTAATATGGTGGGAGGAGTCATTTTGTGAGTTTTGAGTGAAATCCAATCGCTAGAAGTATGGAATACACCAACCACTCCAATTAGGAACGAACTGCCGTTGAACTTGAATTGTCCAATTTGGAACACCTATTGATTTCGGCTCGAGCCCACAACTTGGGCAACATCATAATATGGTGGGAGGAGTCATTTGGTGAGTTTTGAGTGAAATCCAATCGCTAGAAGTATGGAATACACCAACCACTCCAATTAGGAACGAACTGCCGTTGAACTTGAATTGTCCAATTTCTCACACCTATTGATTTCGGATCGAGCCCAACACTTGGGCAAGATCATAATATGGTGAGTGAAATCCAATCGCTAGAAGTATGGAATACACCAACCACTCCAATTAGGAACGAACTGCCGTTGAACTTGAATTGTCCAATTTCTCACACCTATTGACTTCGGATCGAACCCCAAACTTGGGCAACATCATAATATGGTGGGAGGAGTCATTTGGTGAGTTTTGAGTGAAATCCAATCGCTAGAAGTATGGAATACCCCAAGCACTCCAATTAGGAACGAACTGCCGCTAAACTTGAATTGTCCAATTTCTTTCACCTATTGATTTCGGATTGAGTCCAAAACTTGGGGAACATCATAATATGGTGGGAGGAGTCATTTGGTGAGTTTTGAAAGAAACCCAATCGCTAGAAGTATGGAATACACCAACCACTCCAATTAGGAACGAACTGCCGTTGAACTTGAATTGTCCAATTTCTCACACCTATTGATTTGGGATCGAGCCCCAAACTTGGACAACATCATAATATGGTGGGTGGAGTCATTTGGTGAGTTTTGAGTGAAATCCGATCGCTAGAAGTATGGAATACACCAACCACTCCAATTAGGAACGAAATGCCGTTGAAATTGAATTGACCAATTTCTCACACCTATTGATTTCGGATCAAGCCCAAAACTTGGGCAACGTCATAATATGGTGGGAGGAGTCATTTGGTGAGTTTTGAGTGAAATCCAATCACTAGAAGTATTGAATACACCAACCACTCCAATTAGGAACGAACAACTGTTGAACTTGAATTGTCCAATTTCTCACACCTACTGATTTCGGATCGAGCCCAAAACTTGGGCAACATCATAATATGGTGGGAGGAGTCATTTGGTGAGTTTTGAGTGAAATCCAATCGCTAGAAGTATGGAATACACCAACCACTCCAATTAGGAACGAACTGCCGTTGAACTTGAATTGTCCAATTTGGAACACCTATTGATTTCGGATCGAGCCCAAAACTTGTGCACCATCATAATATGGTGGGAGGAGTCATTTGGTGAGTTTTGAGTGAAATCCAATCGCTAGAAGTATGGAATACACCAACCACTCAAATTAGGAACGAAATGCCGTTGAAATTGAATTGACCAATTTCTCACATCTATTGATTTCGGATCGAGCCCAAAACTTGGGCAACATCATAATATGGGGGGAGGAGTCATTTGGTGAGTTTTGAGTGAAATCCAATCACTAGAAGTATTGAATACACCAACCACTCAAATTAGGAACGAACTGCCGTTGAACTTGAATTGTCCAATTTGGAACACCTATTGATTTCGGATCGAGCCAAAAACTTGTGCACCATCATAATATGGTGGGAGGAGTCATTTGGTGAGTTTTGAGTGAAATCCAATCGCTAGATGTATGGAATACACCAACCACTCCAATTAGGAACGAAATGCCGTTGAAATTGAATTGACCAATTTCTCACACCTATTGATTTCGGATCGAGCCCAAAACTTGGGCAACATCATAATATGGGGGGAGGAGTCATTTGGTGAGTTTTGAGTGAAATCCAATCACTAGAAGTATTGAATACACCAACCACTCAAATTAGGAACGAACTGCCGTTGAACTTGAATTGTCCAATTTGGAACACCTATTGATTTCGGATCGAGCCCAAAACTTGTGCACCATCATAATATGGTGGGAGGAGTCATTTGGTGAGTTTTGAGTGAAATCCAATCGCTAGAAGTATGGAATACACCAACCACTCCAATTAGGAACGAACTGCCGTGGAACTTGAATTGTCTAATTTGGAACACCTATTGATTTCGGATCGAGCCCAAAACTTGGGCAACATCATAATATGGTGGGAGGAGTCATTTGGTGAATTTTGAGTGAAATCCAATCGCTAGATGTATGGAATACACCAACCACTTCAATTAGGAACGAAATGCCGTTGAAATTGAATTGACCAATTTCTCACACCTATTGATTTCGGATCAAGCCCAAAACTTGGGCAACATCATAATATGGTGGGAGGAGTCATTTGGTGAGTTTTGAGTGAAATCCAATCGCTAGAAGTATGGAATACACCAACCACTCCAATTAGGAACGAACTACCGTTGAACTTGAATTGTCCAATTTCTCACACCTATTGATTTCGGATCGAGCCCAAAACTTGGGCAACATCATAATATGGTGGGAGGAGTCATTTGGTGAGTTTTGAGTGAAATCCAATCGCTAGAAGTATGGAAAACACCAGCCACTCCAATTAGGAACGAAATGCCGTTGAAATTGAATTCACCAATTTCTCACACCTATTGATTTCGGATCGAGCCCAAAACTTGGGCAACATCATAATATGGTGGGAGGAGTCATTTGGTGAGTTTTGAGGGAAATCCAATCGCTAGAAGTATGGAATACACCAACCACTCCAATTAGGAACGAACTGCCGTTGAACTTGAATTGTCCAATTTCTCACACCTATTGATTTCGGATCGAGCCCCAAACTTGGGCAACATCATAATATGGTGGGAGGAGTCATTTGGTGAGTTTTGTGTGAAATCCAACTGCTAGAAGTATGGAATACACCAACCACTCCAATTGACCAATTTCTCACACCTATTGATTTCGGATCTAGCCGAAAACTTGGGCAACATCATAATATGGTGGGAGGAGTCATTTGGTGAGTTTTGAGTGAAATCCAATCGCTAGAAGTATGGAATACACCAACCACTCCAATTAGGAACGAAATGCCGTTGAAATTGAATTGACCAATTTCTCACACCTATTGATTTCGGATCTAGCCCAAAACTTGGGCAACATCATAATATGGTGGGAGGAGTCATTTTGTGAGTTTTGAGTGAAATCCAATCGCTCGAAGTATGAATACACCAACCACTCCAATTAGGAACGAACTGCCGTTGAACTTGAATTGTCCAATTTCTATCACCTATTGATTTCGGATCGAGCCCAAAACTTGGGCAACATCATAATATGGTGGGAGGAGTCATTTGGGGAGTTTTGAGTGAAATCCAATCGCTAGAAGTATGGAATATACCAACCACTCCAATTAGGAACGAAATGCCGTTGAAATTGAATTGACCAATTTCTCACACCTACTGATTTTGGATCGAGCCCAAAACTTGGGCAACATCATAATATGGTGGGGGGAGTCATTTGGTGAGTTTTGAGTGAAATCCAATCCCTAGAAGTATGGAATACACCAACCACTCCAATTAGGAACGAACTGCCGTTGAACTTGAATTGTCCAATTTGGAACACCTATTGATTTCGGATCGAGCCCAAAACTTGGGCAACATCATAATATGGTGGAAGGAGTCATTTGGTGAGTTTTGAGTGAAATCCAATCGCTAGAAGTATGGAATACACCAAGCACTCCAATTAGGAACGAAATGCCGTTGAAATTGAATTGACCAATTTCTCACACCTATTGATTTCGGATCGAGCCCAAAACTTGGGCAACATCATAATATGGTGGGAGGAGTCATTTGGTGAGTTTTGAGTGAAATCCAATCACTAGAAGTATTGAATACACCAACCACTCCAATTAGGAACGAACAACCGTTGAACTTGAATTGTCCAATTTCTCACACCTATTGATTTCGGATCGAGCCCAAAACTTGGGCAACATCATAATATGGTGGGAGGAGTCATTTGGTGAGTTTTGAGTGAAATCCAATCGCTAGAAGTATGGAATACACCAACCACTCCAATTAGGAACGAACTGCCGTTGAACTTGAATTGTCCAATTTGGAACACCTATTGATTTCGGATCGAGCCCAAAACTTGTGCACCATCATAATATGGTGGGAGGAGTCATTTGGTGAGTTTTGAGTGAAATCCAATCGCTAGAAGTATGGAATACACCAACCACTCAAATTAGGAACGAAATGCCGTTGAAATTGAAATGACCAATTTCTCACACCTATTGATTTCGGATCGAGCCCAAAACTTGAGCAACATCATAATATGGTGGGAGGAGTCATTTGGTGAGTTTTGAGTGAAATCCAATCGCTAGAAGTATTGAATACACCAACCACTCCAATTAGGAACGAACTGCCGTTGAACTTGAATTGTCCAATTTGGAACACCTATTGATTTCGGATCGAGCCCAAAACTTGTGCACCATCATAATATGGTGGGAGGAGTCATTTGGTGAGTTTTGAGTGAAATCCAAACGCTAGAAGTATGGAATACACCAACCACTCCAATTAGGAACGAACTGCCGTGGAACTTGAATTGTCCAATTTGGAACACCTATTGATTTCGAATCGAGCCCAAAACTTGGGCAACATCATAATATGGTGGGAGGAGTCATTTGGTGAATTTTGAGTGAAATCCAATCGCTAGAAGTATGGAATACACCAACCACTCCAATTAGGAACGAAATGCCGTTGAAATTGAATTGACCAATTTCTCACACCTATTGATTTCGGATCGAGCCCAAAACTTGGGCAACATCATAATATGGTGGGAGGAGTCATTTGGTGAGTTTTGAGTGAAATCCAATCGCTAGAAGTATGGAATACACCAACCACTCCAATTAAGAACGAACTACCGTTGAACTTGAATTGTCCAATTTCTCACACCTATTGATTTCGGATCGAGCCCAAAACTTGGGCAACATCATAATATGGTGGGAGGAGTCATTTGGGGAGTTTTGAGTGAAATCCAATCGCTAGAAGTATGGAATACACCAACCACTCCAATTAGGAACGAAATGCCGTTGAAATTGAATTGACCAATTTCTCACACCTATTGATTTCGGATCGAGCCCAAAACTTGGGCAACATCATAATATGGTGGGAGGAGACATTTGGTGAGTTTTGAGGGAAATCCAATCGCTAGAAGTATGGAATACACCAACCACTCCAATTAGGAACGAACTGCCGTTGAACTTGAATTGTCCAATTTCTCACACCTATTGATTTCGGATCGAGCCCCAAACTTGGGCAACATCATAATATGGTGGGAGGAGTCATTTGGTTAGTTTTGTGTGAAATCCAACCGCTAGAAGTATGGAATACACCAACCACTCCAATTGACCAATTTCTCACACCTATTGATTTCGGATCTAGCCCAAAACTTGGGCAACATCATAATATGGTGGGGGGAGTCGTTTGGTGAGTTTTGAGTGAAATCCAATCGCTAGAAGTATGGAATACACCAACCACTCCAATTAGGAACGAACTGCCGTTGAACTTGAATTGTCCAATTTGGAACACCTATCGATTTCGGATCCAGCCCAAAACTTGGGCAACATCATAATATGGTGGAAGGAGTCATTTGGTGAGTTTTGAGTGAAATCCAATCGCTAGAAGTATGGAATACACCAAACACTCCAATTAGGAACGAACTGCCGTTGAACGTGAATTGTCCAATTTGGAACACCTATTGATTTCGGATCGAGCCCAAAACTTTGGCAACATCATAATATGGTGGGAGAGGTCATTTGGTGAGTTTTGAGTGAAATCCAATCGCTAGAAGTATGGAATACACCAACCACTCCAATTAGGAACGAACTGCCGTTGAACTTGAATTGTCCAATTTGGAACACCTATTGATTTCGGATCGAGCCCAAAACTTGTGCACCATCATAATATGGTGGGAGGAGTCATTTGGTGAGTTTTGAGTGAAATCCAATCGCTAGAAGTATGGAATACACCAACCACTCCAATTAGGAACGAACTGCCGTTGAACTTGAATTGTCCAATTTGGAACACCTATTGATTTCGGATCGAGCCCAAAACTTGTGCACCATCATAATATGGTGGGAGGAGTCATTTGGTGAGTTTTGAGTGAAATCCAATCGCTAGAAGTATGGAATACACCAACCACTCAAATTAGGAACGAAATTCCGTTGAAATTGAATTGACCAATTTCTCACACCTATTGATTTCGGATCGAGCCCAAAACTTGGGCAACATCATAATACGGTGGGAGGAGTCATTTGGTGAGTTTTGAGTGAAATCCAATCTCTAGAAGTATTAAATACACCAACCACTCCAATTAGGAGCGAACTGCCGTTGAACTTGAATTGTCCAATTTGGAACACCTATTGATTTCGGATCGAGCCCAAAACTTGTGCACCATCATAATATGGTGGGTGGAGTCATTTGGTGAATTTTGAGTGAAATCTAATCGCTAGAAGTATGGAATACACCAACCACTCCAATTAGGAACGAAATGCCGTTGAAATTTAATTGACCAATTTCTCACACCTATTGATTTCGGATCGAGCCCAAAACTTGGGCAACATCATAATATGGTTGGAGGAGTCATTTGGTGAGTTTTGAGTGAAATCCAATCGCTAGAACTATGGAATACACCAACCACTCCAATTAGGAACGAACTGCCGTTGAACTTGAATTGTCCAATTTCTCACACCTATTGATTTCGGATCGAGCCCAAAACTTGGGCAACATCATAATATGGTGGGAGGAGTCATTTGGTGAGTTTTGAGGGAAATCCATTCGCTAGAAGTATGGAATACACCAAACACTCCAATTAGGAACGAACTGCCGTTGAACGTGAATTGTCCAATTTGGAACACCTATTGATTTCGGATCGAGCCCAAAACTTTGGCAACATCATAATATGGTGGGAGGAGTCATTTGGTGAGTTTTGAGTGAAATCCAATCGCTAGAAGTATGGAATACACCAAACACTCCAATTAGGAACGAACTGCCGTTGAACGTGAATTGTCCAATTTGGAACACCTATTGATTTCGGATCGAGCCCAAAACTTGGGCAACATCATAATATGGTGGGAGGAGTCATTTGGTGAGTTTTGGGGGAAATCCAATCGCTAGAAGTATGGAATACACCAACCACTCCAATTAGGAACGAACTGCCGTTGAACTTGAATTGTCCAATTTCTCACACCTATTGATTTCGGATCGAGCCCCAAACATGGGGAACATCATAATATGGTGGGAGGAGTCATTTGGTGAGTTTTGTGTGAAATCCAACCGCTAGAAGTATGAAATACACCAACCACTCCAATTAGGAATGAAATGCCGTTGAAATTGAATTGACCAATTTCTCACACCTATTGATTTCGGATCTAGCCTAAAACTTGGGCAACATCATAATATGGTGGGAGGAGTCATTTGGTGAGTTTTGAGTGAAATCCAATCGCTAGAAGTATGGAATACACCAACCACTCCAATTAGGAACGAACTGCCGTTGAACTTGAATTGTCCAATTTGGAACACCTATTGATTTCGGATCGAGCCCAAAACTTGGGCAACATCATAATATGGTGGGAGGAGTCATTTGGTGAGTTTTGAGTGAAATCCAATCGCTAGAAGTATTGAATACACCAAACACTCCAATTTGGAACGAACTGCCGTTGAACGTGAATTGTCCAATTTGGAACACCTATTCATTTCGGATCGAGCCCAAAACTTGGGCAACATCATAATATGGTGGGAGGAGTCATTTGGTGAGTTTTGAGTGAAATCCAATCGCTAGAAGTATGGAATACACCAACCACTCCAATTAGGAACGAAATGCCGTTGAAATTGAATTGACCAATTTCTCACACCTATTGATTTCGGATCGAGCCCAAAACTTGGGCAACATCATAATATGGTGGGAGGAGTCATTTGGTGAGTTTTGAGGGAAATCCATTCGCTAGAAGTATGGAATACACCAACCACTCCAGTTAGGAACGAACTGCCGTTGAACTTGAATTGTCCAATTTCTCACACCTATTGATTTCGGATCGAGCCCCAAACTTGGGCAACATCATAATATGGTGGGAGGAGTCATTTGGTGAGTTTTGTGTGAAATCCATCCGCTAGAAGAATGGAATACACTAACCACTCCAATTAGGAAGGAAATGCCGTTGAAATTGAATTGACCAATTTCTCACACCTATTGATTTCGGATCGAGCCCAAAACTTGGGCAACATCATAATATGGTGGGAGGAGTCATTTGGTGAGTTTTGAGTGAAATCCAATCGCTAGAAGTATGGAATACACCAACCACTCCAATTAGGAACGAAATGCCGTTGAAATTGAATTGACCAATTTCTCACACCTATTGATTTCGGATCGAGCCCAAAACTTGGGCAACATCATAATATGGTGGGAGGAGTCATTTGGTGAGTTTTGAGGGAAATCCATTCGCTAGAAGTATGGAATACACCAACCACTCCAATTAGGAACGAACGGCCGTTGAACTTGAAATGTCCAATTTCTCACACCTATTGATTTCGGATCGAGCCCCAAACTTGGGCAACATCATAATATGGTGGGAGGAGTCATTTGGTGAGTTTTGTGTGAAATCCAACCGCTAGAAGAATGGAATACACCAACCACTCCAATTAGGAAGGAAATGCCGTTGAAATTGAATTGACCAATTTCTCACACCTATTGATTTCGGATCGAGCCCAAAACTTGGGCAACATCATAATATGGTGGGAGGAGTCATTTGGTGAGTTTTGAGTGAAATCCAATCGCTAGAAGTATGGAATACACCAACCTTTCCAATTAGGAACGAAATGCCGTTGAAGTTGAATTGACCAATTTCTCACACCTATTGATTTCGGATCTAGCCTAAAACTTGGGCAACATCATAATATGGTGGGAGGAGTCATTTGGTGAGTTTTGAGTGAAATCCAATCGCTAGAAGTATGGAATACACCAACCACTCCAATTAGGAACGAACTGCCGTTGAACTTGAATTGTCCAATTTGGAACACCTATTGATTTCGGATCGAGCCCAAAACTTGGGCAACATCATAATATGGTGGGAGGAGTCATTTGGTGAGTTTTGAGGGAAATCCATTCGCTAGAAGTATGGAATACACCACCCACTCCAATTAGGAACGAACAGCCGTTGAACTTGAATTGTCCAATTTCTCACACCTATTGATTTCGGATCGAGCCCCAAACTTGGGCAACATCATAATATCGTGGGAGGAGTCATTTGGTGAGTTTTGTGTGAAATCCAACCGCTAGAAGAATGGAATACACCAACCACTCCAATTAGGAAGGAAATGCCGTTGAAATTGAATTGACCAATTTCTCACACCTATTGATTTCGGATCGAGCCCAAAACTTGGGCAACATCATAATATGGTGGGAGGAGTCATTTGGTGAGTTTTGAGTGAAATCCAATCGCTAGAAGTATGGAATACACCAACCTTTCCAATTAGGAACGAAATGCCGTTGAAATTGAATTGACCAATTTCTCACACCTATTGATTTCGGATCTAGCCTAAAACTTGGGCAACATCATAATATGGTGGGAGGAGTCATTTGGTGAGTTTTGAGTGAAATCCAATCGCTAGAAGTATGGAATACACCAACCACTCCAATTAGGAACGAACTGCCGTTGAACTTGAATTGTCCAATTTGGAACACCTATTGATTTCGGATCGAGCCCAAAACTTGGGCAACATCATAATATGGTGGGAGGAGTCATTTGGTGAGTTTTGAGTGAAATCCAATCGCTAGAAGTATGGAATACACCAAACACTCCAATTAGGAACGAACTGCCGTTGAACGTGAATTGTCCAATTTGGAACACCTATTCATTTCGGATCGAGCCCAAAACTTGGGCAACATCATAATATGGTGGGAGGAGTCATTTGGTGAGTTTTGAGTGAAATCCAATCGCTAGAAGTATGGAATACACCAACCACTCCAATTAGGAACGAAATGCCGTTGAAATTGAATTGACCAATTTCTCACACCTATTGATTTCGGATCGAGCCCAAAACTTGGGCAACATCATAATATGGTGGGAGGAGTCATTTGGTGAGTTTTGAGGGAAATCCATTCGATAGAAGTATGGAATACACCAACCACTCCAATTAGGAACGAACTGCCGTTGAACTTGAATTGTCCAATTTCTCACACCTATTGATTTCGGATCGAGCCCCAAACTTGGGCAACATCATAATATGGTGGGAGGAGTCATTTGGTGAGTTTTGTGTGAAATCCAACCGCTAGAAGAATGGAATACACCAACCACTCCAATTAGGAAGGAAATGCCGTTGAAATTGAATTGACCAATTTCTCACACCTATTGATTTCGGATCGAGCCCAAAACTTGGGCAACATCATAATATGGTGGGAGGAGTCATTTGGTGAGTTTTGAGTGAAATCCAATCGCTAGAAGTATGGAATACACCAACCACTCCAATTAGGAACGAACTGCCGTTGAACTTGAATTGTCCAATTTGGAACACCTATTGATTTCGGATCGAGCCCAAAACTTGGGCAACATCATAATATGGTGGGAGGAGTCCTTTGGTGAGTTTTGAGTGAAATCCAATCGCTAGAAGTATGGAATACACCAAACACTCCAATTAGGAACGAACTGCCGTTGAACGTGAATTGTCCAATTTGGAACACCTATTCATTTCGGATCGAGCCCAAAACTTGGGCAACATCATAATATGGTGGGAGGAGTCATTTGGTGAGTTTTGGGTGAAATCCAATCGCTAGAAGTATGGAATACACCAACCACTCCAATTAGGAATGAACTGTCGTTGAACTTGAATTGTCCAATTTCGAACACATATTGATTACGGATCGAGCCCAAAACTTGGGAAATATCATAATATGGTGGGAGGAGTCATTTGGTGAGTTTTGAGTGAAATCCAATCGCTAGAAGTGTGGAATACACCAACCACTCCAATTAGGAACGAACTGCCGTTGAACTTGAATTGTCCAATTTCTGACACCTATTGATTTCGGATCGAGCCCCAAACTTGGGCAACATCATAATATGGTGGGAGGAGTCATTTGGTGAGTTTTGAGTGAAATCCAATCGCTAGAAGTGTGGAATACACCAACAACTCCAATTAGGAACGAACTGTCATTGAACTTGAATTGTCCAATTTCTGACACCTGTTGATTTCGGATCGAGCCCCAAACTTGGGCAACATCATAATATGGTGGGAGGAGTCATTTGGTGAGTTTTGGGTGAAATCCAATCGCTAGAAGTATGGAATACACCAACCACTCCAATTAGGAATGAACTGCCGTTGAACTTGAATTGTCCAATTTCGAACACCTATGGATTTCGGTTCGAGCCCAAAACTTGGGCAATATCATAATATGGTGGGAGGAGTCATTTGGTGAGTTTTGAGTGAAATCCAATCGCTAGAAGTATTGAATACACCAACCACTCTAATTAGGAACAACATGCCGTTGAAATTGAATTGACCAATTTCTCACACCTATTGATTTCGGATCGACCCCAAA
Source organism: Prunus avium (assembly GCF_965620075.1). Taxonomy (NCBI): domain Eukaryota; kingdom Viridiplantae; phylum Streptophyta; class Magnoliopsida; order Rosales; family Rosaceae; genus Prunus; species Prunus avium. The sequence goes on along the minus strand of NC_142289.1, from coordinate 17,046,553 downwards.
ACTTGGGCAACATCAAAATATGGTGGGAGGAGTCATTTGGTGAGTTTTGAGTGAAATCCAATCGCTAGAAGTGTGGAATACACCAACCACTCCAATTAGGAACGAACTGCCGTTGCACTCGAATTGTCCAATTTGGAACAACTATTGATTTCGGATCGAGCCCAAAAAAGTAGGGCAACATCATAATATGGTGGGAGGAGTCATTTGGTGAGTTTTGAGTGAAATCCAATCGGTAGAAGTATGGAATACACCAACCACTCCAATTAGGAACGAACTGCAGTTGAACTTGAATTTTCCAATTTTGAACACCTATGGATTTCGGATCGAGCCCCAAACTTGGGCAACATCGTAATATGGTGGGAGGAGTCATTTGGTGAGTTTTGAGTGAAATCCAATCGCTAGAAGTATGGAATATACCAACCACTCCAGTTAGGAACGAGCTGCCGTTGAACTTGAATTGTCCAATTTGGAACACCTATTGATTTCGGATCGAGCCCAAAATTTTGGCAACATCATAATATGGTGGGAGGAGTCATTTGGTGAGTTTTGAGTGAAATCCGATCGCTAGAAGTATGGAATACACCAACCACTCCAGTTAGGAACGAGCTGCGGTTGAACTTGAATTGTCTAATTTGGAACACCTATTGATTTCGGATCGAGCCCAAAATTTTGGAAACATCATAATATGGTGGGAGGAGTCATTTGGTGAGTTTTGAGTGAAATCCAATCGGTAGAAGTATGGAATACACCAACCACTCCAATTTGGAATGAATTGTCGTTGAACTTGAATTGTCCAATTTCTCACACCTATTGATTTCAGATCGAGCCCCAAACTTGGGCAACATCATAATATGGTGGGAGGAGTCATTTGGTGAGTTTTGAGTGAAATCCAATCGCTAGAAGTATGGAATACACCAACCACTCCAATTAGGAACGAACTGCCGTTGCACTCGAATTGTCCAATTTGGAACAACTATTGATTTCGGATCGAGCCCAAAAAACTAGGGCAACATCATAATATGGTGGGAGGAGTCATTTGGTGAGTTTTGAGTGAAATCCAATCGGTAGAAGTATGGAATACACCAGCACTCCAATTAGGAATGAATTGCCATTGAACTTGAATTGTCCAATTTCTCACACCTATTGATTTCAGTTCGAGCCCCAAACTTGGGCAACATCATAATATGGTGGGAGGAGTCATTTGGTGAGTTTTGAGTGAAATCCAATCGCTCGAAGTATGGACTACACCAACCACTCCAATTAGGAACGAACTGCCGTTGCACTCGAATTGTCCAATTTGGAACAACTATTGATTTCGGATCGAGCCCAAAACTTGGGAAACATCATAATGTGGTGGTAGGAGTCATTTCGTGAGTTTTGAGTGAAATCCAATCGCTAGAAGTATGGAATACACCAACCACTCCAATTAGGAACGAACTGCCGTTGAACTTAAATTGTCCAATTTCTCACCCCTATTGATTTCGGATCGAGCCCCAAACTTGGGCAACATCATAATATGGTGGGAAGAGTCATTTGGTGAGTTTTAAGTGAAATCCAATCACTAGAAGTATGGAATACACCAACCACTCCAATTAGGAACGAACTGCCGTTGAACTTGAATTGTCCAATTTCTCACACCTATTGATTTCGGATCGAGCCCCAAACTTGGGCAAAATCATAAAATGGTGGGAAGTGTCATTTGGTGAGTTTTGAGTGAAATCCAATCGCTAGAAGTATGGAATACACCAACCACACCAATTAGGAACGAACTGCCGTTGAACTTGAATTGTCCAATTTGGAACACCAATTCATTTCGGATCGAGCCCAAAACTTGGGCAACATCGTCATATGGTGGGAGGAGTCATTTGGTTAGTTTTGAGTGAAATCCAATCGCTAGAAGTATGGAATACACCAACCACTCCAATTAGGAACGAACTGCAGTTGAACTTGAATTTTCCAATTTTGAACACCTATTGATTTCGGATCGAGCCCCAAACTTGGGCAACATCGTAATATGGTGGGAGGAGTCATTTGGGGAGTTTTGAGTGAAATCCAATCGCTAGAAGTGTGGAATACACCAACCACTCCAGTTAGGAGCGAACTGCCGTTGAACTTGAATTGTCCAATTTGGAACACCTATTGATTTCGGATCGAGCCCAAAACTTGGACAACATCATAATATGGTGGGAGGAGTCATTTGGTAAGTTTTGAGTGAAATCCAATCGCTAGAAGTATGGAATAAACCAACCACTCCAATTAGGAACGAACTGCCGTTGAACTTGAATTGTCCAATTTGGAACACCTATTGATTTCTGATCGAGCCCAAAACTTGGGCAACAACAAAATATGGTGGGAGGAGTCATTTGGTGAGTTTTGAGTGAAATCCAATCGCTAGAAGTATGGAATACACCAACCACTCCAATTAGGAACGAACTGCCGTTGAACTTGAATTGTCCAATTTCTCACACCTATTGATTTCGGATCGAGCCCCAAACTTGGTCAACATCATAATATGGTGGGAGGAGTCATTTGGAGAGTTTTGAGTGAAATTCAATCGCTAGAAGTATGGAATACACCAACCACTCCAGTTAGGAACGAACTGCCGTTATACTTGAATTTTCCAATTTGGGACACCTATTGATTTCGGATCGAGCCCAAAACTTGGGCAACATCATAATATGGTGGGAGGAGTCATTTGGTGAGTTTTGAGTGAAATCCAATTGCTAGAAGAATACACCAACCACTCCAATTAGGAACGAACTGCCGTTGAACTTGAATTGTCCATTTTCTCACACCTTTTGATTTCAGATCGAGCCCAAAACCTGGGCAACATCATAATATGGTGGGGGGAGTCATTTGGTGAGTTTTGAGTGAAATCCAATCGCTAGAAGTTTGGAATACACCAACCACTCCAATTAGGAACGAACTGTCGTTGAACTTGAATTGTCCAATTTCTCACTCCTATTGATTTCGGATCGAGCCCCAAACTTGGGCAACATCATAATATGGTGGGAGGAGTCATTTGGTGAGTTTTGAGTGAAATCCAATCGCTAGAATTATGGAATACACCAACCACTCCAATTAGGAACGAACTACCGTTGAACTTGAATTGTCCATTTTCTCACACCTATTGATTTCGGATCGAGCCCCAAACTTGGGCAACATCATAATATGGTGGGAGGAGTCGTTTGGTGAGTTTTCAGTGAAATTCAATCGCTAGAAGTATGGAATACACCAATCACTCCAGTTAGGAACGAACTGTCGTTGTACTTGAATTTTCCAATTTGGGACACCTATTGATTTCGGATCGAGCCCAAAACTTGGGCAACATCATAATATGGTGGGAGGAGTCATTTGGTGAGTTTTGAGTGAAATCCAATTGCTAGAAGAATACACCAACCACTCCAATTAGGAACGAACTGCCGTTGAACTTGAATTGTCCAATTCGGAACACCAATTCATTTCGGATCGAGCCCAAAACTTGGGCAACATCGTCATATGGTGGGAGGAGTCATTTGGTGAGTTTTGAGTGAAATCCAATCGCTAGAAGTTTGGAATACACCAACCACTCCAATTAGGAACGAACTGCCGTTTAACTTGAATTGTCCAATTTGGAACACCTATTGATTTCGGATCGAGCCCAAAACTTGGACAACATCATAATATGGTGGGAGGAGTCATTTGGTGAGTTTTGAGTGAAATCCAATCGTTAGACGTATGGAATACACCAACCACTCCAATTAGGAACCAACTGCCGTTGAACTTGAATTGTCCAATTTGGAACACCTATTGATTTCGGATCGAGCCCAAAACTTAGGCAACATCATAATATGGTGGAAGGAGTCATTTGGTGAGTTTTGAGTGAAATCCAATTGCTAGAAGAATACACCAACCACTCCAATTAGGAACGAACTGCCGTTGAACTTGAATTGTCCAGTTTCTCACACCTATTGATTTCAGATCTAGCCCAAAACCTGGGCAACAACATAATATGGTGGGAGGAGTCATTTGGTGAGTTTTGAGTGAAATCCAATCGCTACAAGTATGGAATACACAAACCACTCCAATTAGGAACGAACTGCCGTTGAACTTGAATTGTCCAATTTCTTACACCTATTGATTTCGGATCGAGCCCAAAACGTGGGCATCATCATAATATGGTGGGAGGAGTCATTTGGTGAGTTTTGAGTTCAATCCAATCGCTAGAAGTATGGAATACACCAACCACTCCAGTTAAGAACGAACTGCCGTTGAACTTGAATTGTCCAATTTGGAACACCTATTGATTTTGGATCGAGCCCAGAACTTGGGCAACATCATAATATGGTGGGAGGAGTCATTTGGTGAGTTTTGAGTGAAATCCAATCGCTAGAAGTACGGAATACACCAACCACTCCAATTAGGAACGAACTTCCGTTGAACTTGAATTGTCCAATTTCTCACACCTGTTGATTTCGGATCGACCCCAAAACTTGGGCAAGGTCATAATATGGTGGGAGGAGTCATTTCGTGAGTTTTGAGTGAAATCCAATCGCTAGAAGTATGGAATACACCAACCGCTCCAATTAGGAACGAACTGCCGTTGAACTTAAATTGTCCAATTTCTCACCCCTATTGATTTCGGATCGAGCCCAAACTTGGGCAACATCATAATATGGTGGGAAGAGTCATTTGGTGAGTTTTAAGTGAAATCCAATCACTAGAAGTATGGAATACACCAACCACTCCAATTAGGAACGAACTGCCGTTGAACTTGAATTGTCCAATTTCTCACACCTATTGATTTCGGATCGAGCCCCAAACTTGGGCAACATCATAAAATGGTGGGAAGTGTCATTTGGTGAGTTTTGAGTGAAATCCAATCGCTAGAAGTATGGAATACACCAACCACACCAATGAGGAACGAACTGCCGTTGAACTTGAATTGTCCAATTCGGAACACCAATTCATTTCGGATCGAGCCCAAAACTTGGGCAACATCGTCATATGGTGGGAGGAGTCATTTGGTTAGTTTTGAGTGAAATCCAATCCCTAGAAGTATGGAATACACCAACCACTCCAATTAGGAACGAACTGCAGTTGAACTTGAATTTTCCAATTTTGAACACCTATTGATTTCGGATCGAGCCCCAAACTTGGGCAACATCATAATATGGTGGGAGGAGTCATTTGGTGGGTTTTGAGTGAAATCCAATCGCTAGAAGTATGGAATACACCAACCACACCAATGAGGAACGAACTGCCGTTGAACTTGAATTGTCCAATTCGGAACACCAATTCATTTCGGATCGAGCCCAAAACTTGGGCAACATCGTCATATGGTGGGAGGAGTCATTTGGTGAGTTTTGAGTGAAATCCAATCGCTAGAAGTATGGAATAAACCAACCACTCCAATTAGGAACGAACTGCCGTTGAACTTGAATTGTCCAATTTGGAACACCTATTGATTTCTGATCGAGCCCAAAACTTGGGCAACAACAAAATATGGTGGGAGGAGTCATTTGGTGAGTTTTGAGTGAAATCCAATCGCTAGAAGTATGGAATACACCAACCACTCCAATTAGGAACGAACTGCCGTTGAACTTGAATTGTCCAATTTCTTACACCTATTGATTTCGGATCGAGCCCAAAACGTGGGCATCATCATAATATGGTGGGAGGAGTCATTTGGTGAGTTTTGAGTTCAATCCAATCGCTAGAAGTATGGAATACACCAACCACTCCAGTTAAGAACGAACTGCCGTTGAACTTGAATTGTCCAATTTGGAACACCTATTGATTTTGGATCGAGCCCAGAACTTGGGCAACATCATAATATGGTGGGAGGAGTCATTTGGTGAGTTTTGAGTGAAATCCAATCGCTAGAAGTACGGAATACACCAACCACTCCAATTAGGAACGAACTTCCGTTGAACTTGAATTGTCCAATTTCTCACACCTATTGATTTCGGATCAAGCCCAAAACTTGGGCAAGGTCATAATATGGTGGGAGGAGTCATTTCGTGAGTTTTGAGTGAAATCCAATCGCTAGAAGTATGGAATACACCAACCACTCCAATTAGGAACGAACTGCCGTTGAACTTGAATTGTCCAATTTGGAACACCTATTGATTTCGGATCGAGCCCAAAACTTGGACAACATCATAGTATGGTGGGAGGAGTCATTTGGTGAGTTTTGAGTGAAATCCAATCATTAGACGTATGGAATACACCAACCACTCCAATTAGGAACGAACTGCCGTTGAACTTGAATTGTCCAATTTGGAACACCTATTGATTTCGGATCGAGCCCAAAACTTTGGCAACATCATAATATGGTGGAAGGAGTCATTTGGTGAGTTTTCAGTGAAATCCAATTGCTAGAAGAATACACCAACCACTCCAATTAGGAACGAACTGCCGTTGAACTTGAATTGTCCAGTTTCTCACACCTATTGATTTCAGATCGAGCCCAAAACCTGGGCAACAACATAATATGGTGGGAGGAGTCATTTGGTGAGTTTTGAGTGAAATCCAATCGCTACAAGTATGGAATACACAAACCACTCCAATTAGGAACGAACTGCCGTTGAACTTGAATTGTCCAATTTCTTACACCTATTGATTTCGGATCGAGCCCAAAACGTGGGCAACATCATAATATGGTGGGAGGAGTCATTTGGTGAGTTTTGAGTGAAATCCAATCGCTAGAAGTACGGAATACACCAACCACTCCATTTAAGAACGAACTGCCGTTGAACTTGAATTGTCCAATTTGGAACACCTATTGATTTTGGATCGAGCCCAGAACTTGGGCAACATCATAACATGGTGGGAGGAGTCATTTGGTGAGTTTTGAGTGAAATCCAATCGCTAGAAGTACGGAATACACCAACCACTCCAATTAGGAACGAACTGCCGTTGAACTTGAATTGTCCAATTTCTCACACCTATTGATTTCGGATCGAGCCCAAAACTTGGGCAACAACATAATATGGTGGGAGGAGTCATTTGGTGAGTTTTGAGTGAAATCCAATCGCTACAAGTATGGAATACACCAACCACTCCAATTAGGAAAGAACTATCGTTGAAATTGAATTGACCAATTTCTCACACCTATTGAATTCGGATCGAGCCCAAAACTTGGACAACATCATAATATGGTGGGAGGAGTCATTTGGTGAGTTTTGAGTGAAATCCAATTGCTAGAAGTATGGAATACAGCAACCACTCCAATTAGGAACGAACTGCCGTTGAACTTGAATTGTCCAATTTCTCACACCTATTGAATTCGGATAGAGCCCAAAAGTTGGGCAACATCATAATATGGTGGGAAGAGTCATTTGGTGAGTTTCGAGTGAAATCCAATCGCTAAAAGTATGGAATACAGCAACCACTCCAATTAGGAACGAACTGCCGTTGAACTGGAATTGTCCAATTTGGAACACCTATTGATTTCCGATCGAGCAAAAAACTTGGGCAACAACATATTATGGTGGGAGGAGTCATTTGGTGAGTTTTGAGTGAAATCCAATTGCTAGAAGTATGGAATACAGCAACCACTCCAATTAGGAAGGAACTGCCGTTGAACTTGAATTGTCCAATTTCTCACACCTATTGATTTCGGATCGAGCCCCAAACTTGGGCAACATCATATTATGGTGGGAGGAGTCATTTGGTGAGTTTTGAGTGAAATCCAATCACTAGAAGTATTGAATACACCAACCACTCCAATTAGGAACGAACAACTGTTGAACTTGAATTGTCCAATTTCTCACACCTACTGATTTCGGATCGAGCCCAAAACTTGGGCAACATCATAATATGGTGGGAGGAGTCATTTGGTGAGTTTTGAGTGAAATCCAATCGCTAGAAGTATGGAATACACCAACCAATCCAATTAGGAACGAACTGCCGTTGAACTTGAATTGTCCAATTTGGAACACGTATTGATTTCGGATCGAGCCCAAAACTTGGGCAACATCATAATACGTTGGGAGGAGTCATTTGGTGAGTTTTGAGAGAAATCCAATCGCTAGAAGTATGGAATACACCAACCACTCCAATTTGGAACGAACTGCTGTTGAACTTGAATTGTCCAATTTCGAAGACCTATTGATTTCGGATCGAGCCCAAAACTTGGGCAACATCATAATATGGTGGGAGGAGTCGTTTGGTGAGTTTTCAGTGAAATCCAATCGCTACAAGTATGGAATACACCAACCACTCCAATTAGGAACGAAATGCCGTTGAACTTGAATAGTCCAATTTCTCACAGCTAATGATTTCGGATTAAGCCCCAAACTTGGGCAACAACATAATACGGTGGGAGGAGTCATTTGGTGAGTTTTGAGTGAAATCCAATAGCTAGAAGTATGGAATACACCAACCAATCCAGTTAGGAACGAACTGCCGTTATACTTGAATTTTCCAATTTCGAACACCTATTGATTTCGGATCGAGCCCAAAACTTGGGCAACATCATAATATGGTGGGAGGAGTCATTTGGTGAGTTTTGAGTGAAATCCAATTGCTAGAAGTATGGAATACGCCAACCACTCCAAGTAGGAACGAACTGCCGTTGAACTTGAAATGTCCAATTTGGAAGACCTATTGATTTCGGATCGAGCCCAAAACTTGGGCAACATCATAATATGGTGGGGGGAGTCGTTTGGTGAGTTTTCAGTGAAATCCAATCGCTAGAAGTATGGAATACACCAACCACTCCAATTAGGAACGAAATACCGTTGAACTTGAATTGTCCAATTTCTCACAGCTATTGATTTCGGATTGAGCCCCAAACTTGGGCAACAACATAATATGGTGGGAGGAGTCATTTGGTGAGTTTTGAGTGAAATCCAATAGCTAGAAGTATGGAATACACCAACCAATCCAATTAGGAACGAACTGCCGTTGAACTTAAATTGTCCAATTTGGAACACCTATTGATTTCGAATCGAGCCCAAAACTTGGGCAACATCATAATATGGTGGGAGGAGTCGTTTGGTGAGTTTTGAGTGAAATCCAATCGCTAGAAGTATGGAATACAACAACCACTCCAATTAGGAACGAACTGCCGTTGAACTTGAATTGTCCAATTTCGCACACCTATTGATTTCGGATCGAGCCCAAAACTTGGGCAACATAATAATATGTTGGGAGGAGTCATTTGGTGAGTTTTGAGTGAAATCCAATGGCTAGAAGTATGGAATACACCAACCACTCCAATTAGGAAAGAACTGTCGTTGAAATTGAATTGACCAATTTCTCACACCTATTGAATTCGGATCGAGCCCAAAACTTGGACAACATCATAATATGGTGGGAGGAGTCATTTGGTGAGTTTTGAGTGAAATCCAATCGCTAGAAGTATGGAATACAGCAACCACTCCAATTAGGAACGAACTGCCGTTGAACTTGAATTGTCCAATTTCTCACACCTATTGATTTCGGATAGAGCCCAAAACTTGGGCAACATCATAATATGGTGGGAGGAGTCATTTGGTGAGTTTCGAGTGAAATCCAATCGCTAAAAGTATGGAATACAGCAACCACTCCAATTAGGAACGAACTGCCGTTGAACTTGAATTGTCCAATTTGGAACACCTATTGATTTCCGATCGAGCCCAAAACTTGGGCAACATCATATTATGGTGGGAGGAGTCATTTGGTGAGTTTTGAGTGAAATCCAATCGCTAGAAGTATGGAATACACCAACCACTCCAATTAGGAACGAACTGCCGTTGAACTTGAATTGTCCAATTTCTCACACCTATTGAATTTGGATCGAGCCCAAAACTTGGGCAACATAATAATATGGTGGGAGGAGTCATTTGGTGGGTTTTGAGTGAAATCCAATCGCTAGAAGTATGGAATACACCAAGCACTCCAATTAGGAACGAACTGCCGTTGAACTTGAATTGTCCAATTTGGAACACCTACTATTTTCAGATCGAGCCCAAAACTTGGGCAACAACAAAATATGGTGGGAGGAGTCATTTGGTGAGTTTTGAGTGAAATACAATCGCTAGAAGTATGGAATACACCAACCACTCCAATTAGGAACGAACTGCCGTTGAACTTGAATTGTCCAATTTCTCACACCTATTGAATTTGGATCGAGCCCAAAACTTGGGCAACATAATAATATGGTGGGAGGAGTCATTTGGTGGGTTTTGAGTGAAATCCAATCGCTAGAAGTATGGAATACACCAAGCACTCCAATTAGGAACGAACTGCCGTTGAACTTGAATTGTCCAATTTGGAACACCTACTATTTTCAGATCGAGCCCAAAACTTGGGCAACAACAAAATATGGTGGGAGGAGTCATTTGGTGAGTTTTGAGTGAAATACAATCGCTAGAAGTATGGAATACACCAACCACTCCAATTAGGAACGAATTGTCGTTGAAATTGAATTGACCAATTTATCACACCTATTGATTTCGGATCGAGCCCAAAACTTGGGCAACATTATAATATGGTGGGAGGAGTCATTTGGTAAGTTTTGAGTGAAATCCAATTGCTAGAAGTATGGAATACACCAACCACTCCAGTTAGGAAAGAACTGTCGTTGAAATTGAATTGACCAATTTCTCACACCTATTGAATTTGGATCGAGCCCAAAACTTGGGCAACATCATAATATGGTGGGAGGAGTCATTTGGTTAGTTTTGAGTGAAATCCAATCGCTAGAAGTATGGTATACACCAACCTCTCCAATTAGGAATGAACTGCCTTTGAACTTGAATTGTCCAATTTCTCACACCTATTGATTTCGAATCGAGCCCAAAACTTGGGCAACATCATAATATGGTGGGAGGAGTCATTTGGTGAGTTTTGAGTGAAATCCAATTGCTAGAAGTATGGAATACAGCAACCACTCCAATTAGGAACGAACTGCCGTTGAACTTGAATTGTCCAATTTCGCACACCTATTGATTTCGGATCGAGCCCAAAACTTGGGCAACATCATAATATGGTGGGAGGAGTCATTTGGTAAGTTTTGAGTGAAATCCAATTGCTAGAAGTATGGAATACACCAACCACTCCAATTAGGAATGAACTGTCGTTGAAATTGAATTGACCAATTTCTCACACCTATTGAATTCGGATCGAGCCCAAAACTTGGACAACATCATAATATGGTGGGAGGAGTCATTTGGTGAGTTTTGAGTGAAATCCAATCGCTAGAAGTATGGAATACAGCAACCACTCCAATTAGGAACGAACTGCCGTTGAACTTGATTTGTCCAATTTGGAACACCTATTGATTTCAGATCGAGCCCAAAACTTGGGCAACATCATAATATGGTGGGAGGAGTTGATCGGTTCATAATTGTATATCATTTTGTACCCTTCTAGCTTATGATTTGGTTATGTTTTTGAGTTAAACTTGTGCTTTAATCCTTTTTGTGTTTATCTTTCAGTTCATTGAGCTTTAGGTAATAATGATTGCTTTAGAGAGCATAATTCATGCAATTCAAGCATGTTAAGGCCTAATTTGGATGAATGGATGAAGAGCTTAAAGACAAACTCATTTTGGCTACAGCCCCCTGCCAGTCCCGTTCCGTAGGTCATATTGCAAGCTTTGTTGCAACAACCTACATAGCTCGAATGAGGCCACATTCTTCATGAAAGTTGTTCCAATTGGTGTGTACTATAACATATCCAAAATTCAGCCCCATTGGATAAATCTGGAGTCCGTTACCTAGCAAACACAGAACCATGCTCAGGATGGATCTTATCAGCGCGGAAAATGAGTTAGCAATTTGTTTTGGCCTTAACTTCCTCCTCCGACCTTGGATTGGCCCAAATAACATATGGCTGGAAAGAAGTCATTCTGAACTTCAATTTCGAGTGCTTAAAGTCCTAATTGGATTAAGAGAAGCCCAAGTTGTAAGCCCTTGAAGTTGCTGGTCATGCTGACCTCAGCATGTGCTGGTTGGATGCTTGGTCATGGTGAGCTAGGTATGAGCTATCATTTCTGGTTGGAAGCTTGGTCATGGTGACATGAAGATGAGCTAGGGCTGCTGGTGGGATCTATTGGTGAAGTGCATCAACCAATTCAAGATTTTCTAATACAAGTGCATCAACCAATTCAAGATTTTATAATACAAGTGTTGTATGCATTAGCCATATTGAATTCAGATTTTCACTTCCCCTAGGCCTATAAATAGGGATGTTCTCTAAGCTTGTAAACACACCCCAAGGGGGGGAGCTCTCAAACACTTCTCTAGAGCTTCCTTCCCTTCTCTCCCTCAAATTCTCTTAGTTTTGCTTTCTAGTTCTCAATTCTAGCTTTCCTTTTTCTTCTTAGTTGTAATTTATTTTTCTTGTAATGTACATTCTTTCTTAAGTATTCAAGTTTAATTAGTTTCCAAGTTTCAATTATGGTTTTTGTTCTTATTCATTATGCTTATAAGTTAATATGCTAGTTTGAATGATTGATCACCATTTAGGCTTGCGTGTTAGCTATCTTGGTTTGAATTAAGAGTATACACCATGCTTTAATTCGAATTGAACTATGAATAGGAAGAGTATGTATGGACATTCGACAACAGGGATTAGATACATGCTTGGTTGTTTAAAATGTTCTTCTATGCTTAATGGGTTCCTAATGCTTAATTTTAGGTTAGACAACAAATGATCAAATTAGGGAATTAGGAACACAAGGTTATGACCACACACCATGGCTTAATCATACTTTAGCTAGAATCAATCCATTAATCTAAATTGAACTTGGGAACTTATTTGCTTGAGTTACTTATTTCTTTCTTCCTTGTTTTATGTTCTTTGTTTTTGTTTCTATTTTGTGTAGGGAAACTAAATTGGATCATTCAATCACCAATCCCTGTGGAATCGACCTCGCACTTACATATGCTATACTACCAACGGTTCGTGCACTTGCGAGTATCACAAGTTGAGGATGCAGCTTAATCCATTTTGGTGGAGCTAAATCTACACAACAAGTTTTTGGCGCCGTTGCCGGGGATCGGTAACATTGTTTGATTCTATTTGGCTTTCCTACTTTAATTTTTTTTTTTCTTAACTGGACAATTTCTTGTTTTAAAGTTAACGACGTTAATGGACCAGTTGTGTTTGTAGTCCAACAGAAAAGGACAATTGCCCAACAAGCAAGAGAACTGGGTTTAAGTCCCAGCTTACACAACCCATTGGTGCTTGTTGCTTTGAAGCATGGAATTGGATGTGTGTTAATTTTCCTTTTCATTTTAGTTTTTATTTCCTAATCCTTTTAATTCCATTTCAAGTTTGTGTGTTTGTTTGAGCAATTTATGATAGCTTAATAAAAATAGAGAGAGATGGGAACCTCAATCATAAGAATGGGAAGTGTGGAGCAATGGGAGAAGTCGCGACCTCCAAGTGCATCACACTCGACCTAATCGCTTCAAGGGGAAGTTCTAAACTCTCTTTCTTTTATTTTTATTTTTTTTTCTCATTTCATTCCTTTACCCTGGATTTCATGTGCATTGTATGCTTTACATGGATTCAAACATTGAGGACAATGCATCATTTAAGTTTGGGGGTGCTGGAAAGTTTTTTTTTAGTGCTGGAAAGTTTTTTTTAGTTTTTGTGTTTGTGTCTGAAAACGTAGGCTTCTTCATTGCTACAATTCTTTTTTTCTGCTACTGTTTTGAAAGATTGGTCCGCGATGTGTTCTTCATTTTTTCATGCTGAATCCAACGACGTAAAGAACGTTAAATTTGACCAAGTGGTTTGAAAGTTACATGTCAAAACAGATTATATGTTGAAATTGAGCAAAACAGCAATTTGAAACCTCATGTTTTTCTTTTCTGTTTCTTTTCTTTGAGTCATTTTCAGTTTTCCTTCCCACACCAATGATAAATCATGAGTCTAACTTCTAATATGGCTCTTAGGAATTTGATAAGCATTGTGTTAGGTCTGAATCTTATTCTTTTGCTAGCTAAGTCTCACATAATTATGTTTGAGCTTTCTATGCACTTTAGCCATGATTATACAACTCTTGCATGTCTTACCCAATTGTATGCATTTTTGCTTGTGTGATTCACTGGAATGTCAAGTATATAACTAAGATATGATTTAGGCCATCTTTGTTAAGCCTCTTTCTTTTTCCTCCATCAACCCATACAATACATATTCCATTGTAAACTCTTTTGTGCCCAAACACTTAGCCATTTCTTTCTATCACCTTATCATCCATTAAACATCCTACCATCTAGGGGACATGTAGAGTATGATTGTATGTCAGATTGTAATGTATTCAAGGCAATAAATGAGCTATTAAAAAAAAAATTCAGAAGAAAAAGAGAAAAGAAGTGTGGCCAATGTAGTCACGACCCTAGGGTGATATAAGGAGAAATCAAGGTGATCTAGGGTAAAGAGCCGCAAAATTGGGCCAAATATTATACAAAGTGTGTAAATGTCAAAATCAAATTATGAAGTGATTCAATTGCAAAATCTGGTATTGTGAGCTTTTCAATTTATGTGCCTTACATTTCAAATGTCAATGATCTTGTTTACATGATATGCTCTACTTTGTTCCTTAGACTTTGTGTTCCAATACCCATTCCTTTTCTAACCATTACATTACAACCATGAGTAAAGTCCTATTGATTTTGGTTTAGCTTGGCAAACTTGTGTTCATTCTTGCAGGAATTCATATCGTTGTTTGAGAAGCATGAGTTGTATCTTCATGGCTATTTCACACACACACCTTGAGCATGATTTTTGTGAGATTGTGGTAGCACTTGAATAATGTTTGGAACTTCCTTAGTGCTTGTTTTGTTCCTTGTTGAGCCATGTCTATGAAGTTTAAAATTTCTGTTCGGTTGGAAGGTTAACGTTTTTGTTTTTGTTTTGTTTTTGTTTTTTTGGTTTTGCTTAAGGACTAACAAATCTAATAAGTTTTCTAACCATTTTCTTTTGTAGAGTTAGAAAAACGTTTGTGGGTATCGTATCTGTTAAACCCTCAGGAGACACAACTCCTCCTACTAGGGATGCCTAGAGGTTTAAAGGCTTGTTGCATACGCTCAATGCAATCGAGTTACCTACGAAAGTGGTCTAGTTAACTTCTTGTTTTGTTTTTAGCTTCGTTTTCCTTTTGTTTTGCTTGAGGACTAGCAAAATCTAGGTTTGGGGGTATTTGATCGGTTCATAATTGTATATCATTTTGTACCCTTCTAGCTTATGATTTGGTTATGTTTTTGAGTTAAACTTGTGCTTTAATCCTTTTTGTGTTTATCTTTCAGTTCATTGAGCTTTAGGTAATAATGATGGCTTTAGAGAGCATAATTCATGCAATTCAAGCATGTTAAGGCCTAATTTGGATGAATGGATGAAGAGCTTAAAGACAAACTCATTTTGGCTACAGCCCCCTGCCAGTCCAGTTCCGTAGGTCATATTGCAAGCTTTGTTTCAACAACCTACATAGCTCGAATGAGGCCACATTCTTCATGAACGTTGTTCCAATTGGTGTGTACTATAACATATCCAAAATTCAGCCCCATTGGATAAATCTGGAGTCCGTTACCTAGCAAACACAGAACCATGCTCAGGATGGATCTTATCAGCGCGGAAAATGAGTTAGCAATTTGTTTTGGCCTTAACTTCCTCCTCCGACCTTGGATTGGCCCAAATAACATATGGCTGGAAAAACGACATTCTGAACTTCAATTTCGAGTGCTTAAAGTCCTAATTTGATTAAGAGAAGCCCAAGTTGTAAGCCCTTGAAGTTGCTGGTCATGCTGACCTCAGCATGTGCTGGTTGGATGCTTGGTCATGGTGAGCTAGGTATGAGCTATCATTTCTGGTTGGAAGCTTGGTCATGGTGACATGAAGATGAGCTAGGGCTGCTGGTGGGATCTATTGGTGAAGTGCATCAACCAATTCAAGATTTTCTAATACAAGTGCATCAACCAATTCAAGATTTTATAATACAAGTGTTGTATGCATTAGCCATATTGAATTCAGATTTTCACTTCCCCTAGGCCTATAAATAGGGATGTTCTCTAAGCTTGTAAACACACCCCAAGGGGGGGAGCTCTCAAACACTTCTCTAGAGCTTCCTTCCCTTCTCTCCCTCAAATTCTCTTAGTTTTGCTTTCTAGTTCTCAATTCTAGCTTTCCTTTTTCTTCTTAGTTGTAATTTATTTTTCTTGTAATGTACATTCTTTCTTAAGTATTCAAGTTTAATTAGTTTCCAAGTTTCAATTATGGTTTTTGTTCTTATTCATTATGCTTATAAGTTAATATGCTAGTTTGAATGATTGATCACCATTTAGGCTTGCGTGTTAGCTATCTTGGTTTGAATTAAGAGTATACACCATGCTTTAATTCGAATTGAACTATGAATAGGAAGAGTATGTATGGACATTCGACAACAGGGATTAGATACATGCTTGGTTGTTTAAAATGTTCTTCTATGCTTAATGGGTTCCTAATGCTTAATTTTAGGTTAGACAACAAATGATCAAATTAGGGAATTAGGAACACAAGGTTATGACCACACACCATGGCTTAATCATACTTTAGCTAGAATCAATCCATTAATCTAAATTGAACTTGGGAACTTATTTGCTTGAGTTACTTATTTCTTTCTTCCTTGTTTTATGTTCTTTGTTTTTGTTTCTATTTTGTGTAGGGAAACTAAATTGGATCATTCAATCACCAATCCCTGTGGAATCGACCTCGCACTTACATATGCTATACTACCAACGGTTCGTGCACTTGCGAGTATCACAAGTTGAGGATGCAGCTTAATCCATTTTGGTGGAGCTAAATCTACACAACAGGAGTCATTTGGTGAGTTTTGAGTGAAATCCAATCGCCACCAACCACTCCAATTAGGAACGAACTGCCGTTGAACTTGAATTGTCCAATTTGGAACACCTATTGATTTCGGATTGAGCCCAAAACTTGGGTATCATCATATTATGGTGGGAGGAGTCATTTGGTGAGTTTTGAGTGAAATCCAATCGCTAGAAGTATGGAATACACCAACCACTCCAATTAGGAACGAACTGCCGTTGAACTTGAATTGTCCAATTTATCACACCTATTTATTTCGGATCGAGCCCAAAACTTGGGCAATATCATAATATGGTGGGTGGAGTCATTTGGTGAGGTTTGAGTGAAATCCAATCGCTAGAAGTATGGAATACACCAACTACTATAGTTAGAAACGAACTGCCATTGAACTTGAATTGTCCAATTTGGAACACCTATTGATTTCGGATCCAGCCCAAAACTTGGGCAACATCATAATGTGGTGGGAGGAGTCATTTGGTGAGTTTTGAGTGAAATCCAATCGCTAGAGGTGTGGAATACACCAACCACTCCAATTAGGAACGAACTGCCGTTGAACTTGAATTGTCCAATTTCTCACACCTATTGATTTCGGATCGAGCCCATAACTTGGGCAACATCATAATATGGTGGGAGGAGTCATTTGGTGAGTTTTGAGTGAAATCCAATCGCTAGAAGAATGGAAAACACCAACCACTCCCACTAGGAACGAACTGCCGTTCAACTTGAATTGTCCAATTTCTGACACCTATTGATTTCCGATCGAGCCCCAAACTTGGGCTGCATCATAATATTGTGGGAGGAGTCATTTGGTGGATTTTGAGTGAAATCCAATCGCTAGAAGTATGGAATACACCAACCACTGCAATTAGGAACGAACTGCCGTTCCACTTGAATTGTCCAATTTGGAACACCTGTTGATTTCGGATCGAGCCCAAAACATGGGCAACACTATAATATGGTGGGAGGAGTCATTTGGTCAGTTTTGAGTGAAATCCAATCGCTTGAAGTAAGGAATACACCAACCACTCCAATTAGGAACGAACTGCCGTTGAACTTGAATTGTCCAATTTGGAACACCTATGGATTTCGGATCGAGCCCAAAACTTGGGTAACAACATAATATGGTGGGAGTAGTCATTTGGTGAGTTTTGAGTGAAATCCAATCGCTAGAAGTATGGAATACACCAACCACTCCAATTAGGAACGAACTGCCGTTGAACTTGAATTGTCCAATTTCTCACACCTATTGATTTCGGATCGACCCCCAAACTTGGGCAACATCATAATATGGTGGGAGGAGTCATTTGGTGAGTTTTGAGGTAAATCCAATCGCTAGAAGTATGGAATACACCAACCATTCTAATTAGGAACGAACTGCCGTAGAACTTGAATTGTCCAATTTCTCACACCTATTGATTTCGGATCGAGCCCCAAACTTGGGCAACATCATAATATGGTGGGAGGAGTCATTTGGTGAGTTTTGAGTGAAATCCAATCACTAGAAGTATGGAATACACCAACCACTCCAATTAGGAACGAACTGCCGTTGAACTTGAATTGTCCAATTTCTCACACCTATTGATTTCAGATCGAGCCCCAAACATGGGCAACATCATAATATGGTGGGAGGAGTCATTTGGTGAGTTTTGAGTGAAATCCAATCACTAGAAGTATGGAATACACCAACCACTCCAATTAGGAACGAACTGCCGTTGAACGTGAATTCTCCAATTTCTCACACCTATTGATTTCGGACCGAGCCCCAAACTTGGGCAACATCATAATATGGTGGGAGGAGTCATTTGGTGAGTTTTGAGTGAAATCCAATCGCTAGAAGTAAGGAATACCCCAACCACTCCAATTAGGAACGAACTGCCGTTGAACTTGAATTGTCCAATTCTCACACCTATTGATTTCGGATCGAGCCCCAAACTTTTGGCTACATCACAGTATGGTGGGAGGAGTCATTTGGTGAGTTTTGAGTGAAATCCAATCTCTAGAACTATGGAATACACCAACCACTCCAATTAGCAACGAACTTCCGTTGATCTTCAATTGTCCAATTTCTCACACCTATTGAATTCGGATGGAACCCAAAACTTGGGCAACATCATAATATGGTGGGAGGAGTCATTTGGTGAGTTTTGAGTGAAATCCAATCGCTAGACGTATGGAATACACCAACCACTCCAATTAGGAACGAACTGCCGTTGAACTTGAATTGCCAATTTGGAACACCTATTGATTTCGGATCGAGCCCAAAACTTGGGCAACATCATAAAATGGTGGGAGGAGTCATTTGGTGAGATTTGAGTGAAATCCAATCGCTAGAAGTATGGAATACACCAACCACTCCAATTAGGAATGAACTGCCGTTGAACTTGAATTGTACAATTCCTAATACCTATTGATTTTGGATCGAGCCCAAAACTTTTGCTACATCATAATATTGTGGGAGGAGTCGTTTGGTCAGTTTTGAGTGAAATCCAATCGCTAGAAGTATGGAATACACAAACCACTACAATTAGGAACGAAATGCCGTTGAAATTGAATTGACCAATTTCTCACACCTATTGATTTCGGATCGAGCCCAAAACTTGGGCAACATCATAATATGGTGGGAGGAGTCATTTGGTGAGTTTTGAGTGAAAAACAATCGCTAGAAGTATGGAATACACCAACCACTACAATTAGGAACGAAATGCCGTTGAAATTGAATTGACCAATTTCTCACACCTATTGATTTCGGATCGAGCCCAAAACTTGGGCAACATCATAATATGGTGGGAGGAGTCATTTGGTGAGTTTTGAGTGAAATCCAATCGCTAGAAGTATGGAATACACCAACCAAACCGATTAGGAACGAACTGCCGTTGAACTTGAATTGTCCAATTTGGAACACCTATTGATTTCGGATCGAGCCCAAAACTTGGGCATCATCATATTATGGTGGGAGGAGTCATTTGGTGAGTTTTGAGTGAAATCCAATCGCTAGAAGTACGGAATACACCAACCACTCCAATTAGGAACGAACTGCCGTTGAACTTGAATTGTCCAATTTCTCACACCTATTGATTTCGGATCGAGCCCCAAACTTGGGCAACATCATAATATGGTGGGAGGAGTCATTTGGTGAGTTTTGAGGGAAATCCAATCGCTAGAAGTGTGGAATACACCAACCACTCCAATTAGGAACGAACTGCCGTTGAACTTGAATTGTCCAATTTCTCACACCTATTGATTTCGGATCGAGCCCAAAACTTGGGCAACATCATAATATGGTGGGAGGAGTCATTTGGAGAGTTTTGAGTGAAATCAAATCGCAAGAAGTAAGGAATACACCAACCACTACAATTAGGAAAGAACTGTCATTGAAATTGAATTGACCAATTTCTCACACCTATTGAATTCGGATCGAGCCCAAAACTTGGGCAACATAATAATATAGTGGGAGGAGTCATTTGGTGAGTTTTGAGTGAAATCCAATCGCTAGAAGTATGGAATACACCAACCACTCCGATTAGGAACGAAATGTCGTTGAACTTAAATTGACCAATTTCTCACACCTATTGATTTCGGATCGAGCCCACAACTTGGGCAACATCATAATACGGTTGGAGGAGTCATTTAGTGAGTTTTGAGTGAAATCCAATCGCTAGAAGTATGGAATACACCAACCAAACCAATTAGGAACGAAGTGCCGTTGAACTTGAATTGTCCAATTTGGAACACCTATGGATTTCGGATCGAGCCCAAAACTTGGGCAACAACATAATATGGTGGGAGGAGTCATTTGGTGAGTTTTGAGTGAAATCCAATCTCTAGAAGTATGGAATACACCAACCACTCCAATTAGGAACGAACTGCCGTTGAACTTGAATTGTCCAATTTCTCACACCTATTGATTTCGGATCAAGCCCAAAACTTGGGCAACGTCATAATGTGGTGGGAGGAGTCATTTGGTGAGTTTTGAGTGAAATCCAATCGCTAGAAGTATGGAATACACCAACCACTCCAATTAGGAACGAACTGCCGTTGAACTTGAATTGTCCAATTTGGAACACCTATTGATTTCGGATCGAGCCCAAAACTTGGGCAACATCATAATATGGTGGGAGGAGTCATTTGGTGAGTTTTGAGTGAAATCCAATCGCTAGAAGTATGGAATACACCAACCACTCCAATTAGGAACGAACTGCCGTTGAACTTGAATTGACCAATTTCTCACACCTATTGATTTCGGATCGAGCCCAAAACTGGGGCAACATCATAATTTGGTGGGAGGACTCATTTGGTGAGTTTTGAGTGAAATCCAATCGCTAGAAGTATGGAATACACCAACTACTCCAATTAGAAACGAACTGCCGTTGAACTTGTGTTAAGCTCATAATTTCATACATATACATGCCCAATTTACTTACTTCTTTTGCTTAGTTTCCTATAATTCTGAGTTATTTGCCTCTATTTGTGTGTTTTGTAGGCCAATAGAGTAAGAGAGCATAATTCATGCAATTCAAGCATGTTTAGGCCTGATTTGGATGAATGGAAGAAGAGCTTAAAGACAAACTCATTTTGGCTACAGCCCCCTGCCAGTCCAGTTCCGTAGGTCACATTGCAAGATCTGTTTCAGCAACCGACACAGCTCGGATGAGGCCGTATTCTTCATGAAAGTTGTTCCAATGGTTGTGTACTATAACATATCCAAAATTCAGCCCCATTGGATAAATCTGGAGTCCGTCACCTAGCAAACAAAGATCCATGCTCAGGATGGATTTTTGTCAGCGAGCAAACTGAGTTAGAATTTCATTTCGGACTTATCTTCTTCATCCGAGCTTGGATTGGGCCAATACTTGTGTGGTTGGATCAGAAACATTCTGAACTTCACAATGGACATCTTAAAGTCGTCATTTGCTTAAGAGAAGCCCAAGTTGTAAGCCCTTGAAGTTGCTGGTCATGCTGACCTCAGGATGAGCTGGTTGGAAGCTTGGTCATGGTGAGCTTGGCATGAGCTATTGTAGCTGGTTGGAAGCTTGGTCATGGTGACATGAAGATGAGCTAGGGCTGCTGGTGGGATTTATTGGTGAAGTGCATCAACCAATTCAGATTTTATAATGCAAGTGTTGTATGCATTAGTGAAGTGCATCAACCAATTCATCTTTTATAATGCAAGTGTTGTATGCATTAGCCATATTGAATTCAGATTTATCACTCCCCTCTCCCTATAAATACCACATCCATTCCACATTCAAGACACAACAAATCCTGGGATTCACAACCCCACAATTCACTCCAACCATCCTCAAACACTCTCACAATCCCAAACACTCCAACAATCACCAAAACAACTCCAGCTTTCTTCTCTTCCATTTCCCTACGAATTTCATCTTCCTTAGCCATCACCACTCACTCAAACTCATCCCAAATCACCTCCATATCCTTCATACATCTTTCTAGAAGTGGGGAAGCTCTTGGAGAAGCATTAGAAGTGGAGAAGCACTTGGAGAAGCCTTGGACACCACAAGAACTTCAGAAAAAGGGTTTTTCTACTCTTATTGCATTCATTATGTTTTCTCATTTCTGTTCAAGTCTCTTTTCCATTATGAGTAGCTAAATCCATAACTAGGGCTTCGATGTAACCTAACATGAATATTCTGGGTTTATAAGTTTGGAGTTTCAAGTTTGATTCATGATTCATGTTCTTATTCATTATGCTTATAAGTTAACATGCTTGTTTGAATGATTGATCACCATTAGAACTTGTTTGTTAACTATCTTGGTTTGAATTAAGAGTATACACCATACTTTAATTCGAATTGAACTATGAATAGGAAGAGTATGTATGGACATTCGACAACAGGGATTAGATACATACTTGGTTGTTTAAAATGTTCTTCTATGCTTAATGGGTTCCTAATGCTTAATTTTAGGTTAGACAACAAATGATCAAATTAGGGAATTAGGAACACAAGGTTAGGACCAAACACCATGGCCTAATCATACTTTAGCTAGAATCAATCTTTGAATCTGAATTAGACTTGTTACTTGAATCTTTATAACCCAGAATTGAATTGTTATGGTGATTCGAATGCCCTAGTCTCAAAATCTGTTTTCCAACTCTTAAAACCACTCTTTGTTACATTTGTTTACTTGTTTTTGTTTTCAATTTCATTTTGCTTCTCTTGTTCAACAATCACAACCACTCTTGTTTTAAATTCTGTTTTAGACATAACCTCCTACTTTCTTGAATTCGGTAATCTAAGTACATAACTAGTTTTAACTTCTCAGTCTTCGTGGGTAGGACCTCGTACTTGTCTAGCTATACTACTAATTGCCCCGTACAATTGCGAGTTAACATAATATTAACAACAACTTGAATTGTCCAATTTCTCACACCTACTGATTTCGGATCGAGCCCCAAACTTGGGCAACATCGTAATATGGTGGGAGGAGTCATTTGGTGAGTTTTGAGTGAAATCCAATCGCTAGAAGTATGGAATACACCAACCACTCCAATTAGGAACGAACTGCCGTTGAACTTGAATTGTCCAATTTCTCACACCTACTGATTTCGGATCGAGCCCCAAACTTGGGCAACATCGTAATATCGTGGGAGGAGTCATTTGGTGAGTTTTGAGTGAAATCCAATCGCTAGAAGTATGGAATACACCAACCACTCCAATTAGGAACGAACTGCCGTTGAACTTGAATTGTCCAATTTCTCACACCTATTGATTTCGGATCGAGCCCAAAACTTGGGCAACATCAAATATGGTGGGAGGAGTCATTTGGTGAGTTTTGAGTGAAATCCAATCGCTAGAAGTATGGAATACACCAACCACTCCAATTAGGAATGAACTGCCGTTGAAATTGAATTGACCAATTTCTCACACCTATTGATTTCGGATCGAGCCCAAAACTTGGGCAACAACATAATATGGTGGGAGGAGTCATTTGGTGAGTTTTGAGTGAAATCCAACCGCTAGAAGTATGGAATACACCAACCACTCCAATTAGGAACGAAATGCCGTTGAAATTTAATTGACCAATTTCTCACACCTATTGATTTCGGATCGAGCCCAAAACTTGGGCAACAACATAATATGGTGGGAGGAGTCATTTGGTGAGTTTTGAGTGAAATCCAACCGCTAGAAGTATGGAATACACCAACCACTCCAATTAGGAAAGAACTGTCATTGAAATTGAATTGACCAATTTCTCACACCTATTGAATTCGGATCGAGCCCAAAACTTGGGCAACATAATAATATAGTGGGAGGAGTCATTTGGTGAGTTTTGAGTGAAATCCAATCGCTAGAAGTATGGAATACACCAACCACTCCGATTAGGAACGAAATGTCGTTGAACTTAAATTGACCAATTTCTCACACCTATTGATTTCGGATCGAGCCCACAACTTGGGCAACATCATAATACGGTGGGAGGAGTCATTTAGTGAGTTTTGAGTGAAATCCAATCGCTAGAAGTATGGAATACACCAACCAAACCAATTAGGAACGAAGTGCCGTTGAACTTGAATTGTCCAATTTGGAACACCTATGGATTTCGGATCGAGCCCAAAACTTGGGCAACAACATAATATGGTGGGAGGAGTCATTTGGTGAGTTTTGAGTGAAATCCAATCTCCAGAAGTATGGAATACACCAACCACTCCAATTAGGAACGAACTGCCGTTGAACTTGAATTGTCCAATTTCTCACACCTATTGATTTCGGATCGAGCCCAAAACTTGGGCAACAACATAATATGGTGGGGGGAGTCATTTGGGGAGTTTTGAGTGAAATCCAATCGCAAGAAGTAAGGAATACACCAACCACTCCAATTAGGAAAGAACTGTCGTTGAAATTGAATTGACCAATTTCTCACACCTATTGAATTCGGATCGAGCCCAAAACTTGGGCAACATAATAATATGGTGGGAGGAGTCATTTGGTGAGTTTTGAGTGAAATCCAATCGCTAGAAGTATGGAATACACCAACCACTCCGGTTAGGAACGAACTGCCGTTGAACTTGAATTGACCAATTTCTCACACCTATTGATTTCGGATCGAGCCCAAAACTTGGGCAACATCATAATATGGTGGGAGGAGTCATTCGGTGAGTTTTGAGTGAATTCCAATCTCTAGAAGTATGGAATACACCAACCACTCCAATTAGGAACGAACTGCCGTTGAACTTGAATTGTCCAATTTCTCACACCTATTGATTTCGGATCGAGCCCACAACTTGGGCAACATCATAATACGGTGGGAGGAGTCATTTAGTGAGTTTTGAGTGAAATCCAATCGCTAGAAGTATGGAATACACCAACCAAACCAATTAGGAACGAAGTGCCGTTGAACTTGAATTGTCCAATTTGGAACACCTATGGATTTCGGATCGAGCCCAAAACTTGGGCAACAACATAATATGGTGGGAGGAGTCATTTGGTGAGTTTTGAGTGAAATCCAATCTCTAGAAGTATGGAATACACCAACCACTCCAATTAGGAACGAACTGCCGTTGAACTTGAATTGTCCAATTTGGAACACCTATTGATTTCGGATCGAGCCCAAAACTTGGGCAACAACATAATATGGTGTGGGGTATCATTTGGTGAGTTTTGAGTGAAATCCAATCGCAAGAAGTAAGGAATACACCAACCACTCCAATTAGGAAAGAACTGTCGTTGAAATTGAATTGACCAATTTCTCACACCAATTGAATTCGGATCGATCCCAAAACTTGGGCAACATAATAATATGGTGGGAGGAGTCATTTGGTGAGTTTTGAGTGAAATCCAATCGCTAGAAGTATGGAATACACCAACCACTCCGATTAGGAACGAACTGCCGTTGAACTTGAATTGACCAATTTCTCACACCTATTGATTTCAGATCGAGCCCAAAACTTGGGCAACATCATAATATGGTGGGAGGAGTCATTCGGTGAGTTTTGAGTGAATTCCAATCTCTAGAAGTATGGAATACACCAACCACTCCAATTAGGAACGAACTGCCGTTGAACTTGAATTGTCCAATTTCTCACACCTATTGATTTCGGATCGAGCCCAAAACTTGGGCAACAACATAATATGGTGGGAGGAGTCATTTGGTGAGTTTTGAGTGAATCCCAATCGCTAGAAGTATGGAATACACCAACCACTCCAATTAGGAACGAACTGCCGTTGAACTTGAATTGTCCAATTTCTCACACCTATTGATTTCGGATCGAGCCTAAAACTTGGGCAACATCATAATATGGTGGGAGGAGTCATTTGGTGAGTTTTGAGTGAAATCCAATCGCTAGAAATATGGAATACACCAACCACTCCAATTAGGAACGAACTGCCGTTGAACTTGAATTGTCCAATTTGGAACACCTATTGATTTCGGATCGAGCCCAAAACTTGGGCAACATCATAATATGGTGGGAGAAGTCATTTGGTTAGTTTTGAGTGAAATCAAATCGCTAGAAGTATGGAATACACCAACCACTCCAATTAGGAACGAACTGCCGTTGAACTTGAATTGTCCAATTTGGAACACCTATTGATTTCGGATCGAGCCCAAAACTTGGGCAACATCATAATATGGTGGGAGAAGTCATTTGGTTAGTTTTGAGTGAAATCAAATCGCTAGAAGTATGGAATACACCAACCACTCCAGTTAGGAACGAAATGCCGTTGAAATTTAATTGACCAATTTCTCACACCTATTGATTTCGGATCGAGCCCAAAACTTGGGCAACATCATAATATGGTGGGAGGAGTCATTTGGTGAGTTTTGAGTGAATTCCAATCGCTAGAAGTATGGAATACACCAACCACTCCAATTAGGAACGAACTGCCGTCGAACCTGAATTGTCCAATTTGGAACACCTATTGATTTCGGATCGAGCCCAAAACTTGGGCAACAACATAATATGGTGGGAGGAGTCATTTGGTGAGTTTTGAGTGAATCCCAATCGCTAGAAGTATGGAATACACCAACCACTCCAATTAGGAACGAACTGCCGTTGAAATTTAATTGACCAATTTCTCACACCTATTGATTTCGGATCGAGCCTAAAACTTGGGCAACATCATAATATGGTGGGAGGAGTCATTTGGTGAGTTTTGAGTGAAATCCAATCGCTAGAAATATGGAATACACCAACCACTCCAATTAGGAACGAACTGCCGTTGAACTTGAATTGTCCAATTTGGAACACCTATTGATTTCGGATCGAGCCCAAAACTTGGGCAACATCATAATATGGTGGGAGGAGTCATTTGGTGAGTTTTGAGTGAAATCCAATCGCTAGAAATTTGGAATACACCAACCACTCCAATTAGGAACGAACTGTCGTTGAACTTGAATTGTCCATTTTGGAACACCTATTGATTTCGGATCGAGCCCAAAACTTGGGCAACATCATAATATGGTGGGAGGAGTCATTTGGTGAGTTTTGAGTGAAATCCAATCGCTAGAACTATGGAATACACCAACCAATCCAATTAGGAACGAACTGCCGTTGAACTTGAATTGTCCAATTTCTCACACCTACTGATTTCGGATCGAGCCCCAAACTTGGGCAACATCGTAATATGGTGGGAGGAGTCATTTGGTGACTTTTGAGTGAAATCCAATCGCTAGAAGTATGGAATACACCAACCACTCCAATTAGGAACGAACTGCCGTTGAACTTGAATTGTCCAATTTGGAACACCTATTGATTTCGGATCGAGCCCAAAACTTGGGCAACATCATAATATGGTGGGAGAAGTCATTTGGTTAGTTTTGAGTGAAATCAAATCGCTAGAAGTATGGAATACACCAACCACTCCAATTAGGAACGAACTGCCGTTGAACTTGAATTGTCCAATTTGGAACACCTATTGATTTCGGATCGAGCCCAAAACTTGGGCAACATCATAATATGGTGGGAGAAGTCATTTGGTTAGTTTTGAGTGAAATCAAATCGCTAGAAGTATGGAATACACCAACCACTCCAGTTAGGAACGAAATGCCGTTGAAATTTAATTGACCAATTTCTCACACCTATTGATTTCGGATCGAGCCCAAAACTTGGGCAACATCATAATATGGTGGGAGGAGTCATTTGGTGAGTTTTGAGTGAATTCCAATCGCTAGAAGTATGGAATACACCAACCACTCCAATTAGGAACGAACTGCCGTCGAACCTGAATTGTCCAATTTGGAACGACTATTGATTTCGGATCGAGCCCAAAACTTTTGCAACATCATAATATGGTGGGAGGAGTCATTTGGTGAGTTTTGAGTGAAATCCAATCGCTAGAAGTATGGAATACACCAACCACTCCAATTAGGAACGAACTGCCGTTGAACTTGAATTGTCCAATTTGGAACAACTATTGATTTCGGATCGAGCCCAAAACTTGGGCAACACCATAATATGGTGGGAGGAGTCCTTTGGTGAGTTTTGAGTGAAATCCAATCGCTAGAAGTATGGAATACACCAACCACTCCAATTAGGAACGAACTGCCGTTGAACTTGAATTGTCCAACTTCTCACACCTATTGATTTCGGATCGAGCCCAAAACTTGGGCAACATCATAATATGGTGGGAGGAGTCAATTGGTGAGTTTTGAGTGAAATCCAATCGCTAGAAGTATGGAATACACCAACCACTCCAATTAGGAACGAAATGCCGTTGAAATTGAATTGACCAATTTCTCACACCTATTGAATTCGGATCGAGCCCAAAACGTGGGCAACATCATAATATGGTGGGAGGAGTCATTTGGTGAGTTTTGAGTGAAATCCAATCGCTAGAAGTACGGAATACACCGACCACTCCAATTAGGAACGAAATGCCGTTGAAATTGAATTGACCAATGTCTCACACCTATTGATTTTGGATCGAGCCCAAAACTTGGGCAACATCATAATATGGGGGGAGTAGTCATTTGGTGAGTTTTGAGTGAAATCGAATCGCTAGAAGTATGGAATACACCAACCACTCCAATTAGGAACGAACTGCCGTTGAACTTGAATTGTCCAATTTGGAACACCTATTGATTTCGGATCGAGCCCAAAACTTGTGCACCATCATAATATGGTGGGAGAAGTCATTTGGTTAGTTTTGAGTGAAATCAAATCGCTAGAAGTATGGAATACACCAACCACTCCAATTTGGAACGAACTGCCGTTGAACTTGAATTGTCCAATTTGGAACACCTATTGATTTCGGATCGAGCCCAAAACTTGGGCAACATCATAATATGGTGGGAGAAGTCATTTGGTTAGTTTTGAGTGAAATCAAATCGCTAGAAGTATGGAATACACCAACCACTCCAATTTGGAACGAACTGCCGTTGAACTTGAATTGTCCAATTTGGAACACCTATTGATTTCGGATCGAGCCCAAAACTTGTGCACCATCATAATACGGTGGAAGGAGTCATTTGGTGAGTTTTGAGTGAAATCCAATCGCTAGAAGTATGGAATACACCAACCACTCCAATTAGGAACGAACTGCCGTTGAACTTGAATTGTCCAATTTCTCACACCTATTGATTTCGGAGAGAGCCCAAAACTTGGGCAACATCATAATATGGTGGGAGGAGTCATTTGGTGAGTTTTGAGTGAAATCCAATCGCTAGAAGTATGGAATACACCAACCACTCCAATTAGGAACGAACTGCCGTTGAACTTGAATTGTCCAACTTCTCACACCTATTGATTTCGGATCGAGCCCAAAACTTGGGCAACATCATAATATGGTGGGAGGAGTCAATTGGTAAGTTTTGAGTGAAATCCAATCGCTAGAAGTATGGAATACACCAACCACTCCAATTAGGAACGAAATGCCGTTGAAATTGAATTGACCAATTTCTCACACCTATTGATTTCGGATCGAGCCCAAAACGTGGGCAACATCATAATATGGTGGGAGGAGTCATTTGGTGAGTTTTGAGTGAAATCCAATCGCTAGAAGTATGGAATACACCAACCACTCCAATTAGGAACGAAATGCCGTTGAAATTGAATTGACCAATGTCTCACACCTGTTGATTTCGGAACGAGCCCAAAACTTGGGCAACATCATAATATGGTGGGAGTAGTCATTTGGTGAGTTTTGAGTGAAATCCAATCGCTAGAAGTATGGAATACACCAACCACTCCAATTAGGAACGAACTGCCGTTGAACTTGAATTGTCCAATTTGGAACACCTATTGATTTCGGATCAAGCCCAAAACTTGTGCACCATCATAATATGGTGGGTGAAGTCATTTGGTTAGTTTTGAGTGAAATCAAATCGCTAGAAGTATGGAATACACTAACCACTCCAATTTGGAACGAACTGCCGTTGAACTTGAATTGTCCAATTTGGAACACCTATTGATTTCGGATCGAGCCCAAAATTTGGGCAACATCATAATATGGTGGGAGAAGTCATTTGGTTAGTTTTGAGTAAAATCAAATCGCTAGAAGTATGGAATACACCAACCACTCCAATTTGGAACGAACTGCCGTTGAACTTGAATTGTCCAATTTGGAACACCTATTGATTTCGGATCGAGCCCAAAACTTGGGCAACAGCATAATATGGTGGGAGAAGTCATTTGGTTAGTTTTGAGTGAAATCAAATCGCTAGAAGTATGGAATACACCAACCACTCCAATTTGGAACGAACTGCCGTTGAACTTGAATTGTCCAATTTGGAACACCTATTGATTTCGGATCGAGCCCAAAACTTGTGCACCATCATAATACGGTGGAAGGAGTCATTTGGTGAGTTTTGAGTGAAATCCAATCGCTAGAAGTATGGAATACACCAACCACTCCAATTAGCAACGAACTGCCGTTGAACTTGAATTGTCCAATTTGGAACACCTATTGCTTTCGGATCGAGCCCAAAACTTGTGCACCAACATAATATGGTGGGAGGAGTCATTTTGTGAGTTTTGAGTGAAATCCAATCGATAGAAGTATGGAATACACCAACCACTCCAATTAGGAATGAACTGCCGTTGAACTTGAATTGTCCAATTTCTCACACCTATTGATTTCGGATCGAGCCCAAAACTTGGGCAACATCATAATATGGTGGGAGGAGTCATTTGGTGAGTTTTGAGTGAAATCCAATCGCTAGAAGTATGGAATACACCAACCACTCCAATTAGGAACGAAATGCCGTTGAAATTGAATTGACCAATGACTCACACCTATTGATTTCGGATCGAGCCCAAAACTTGGGCAACATCATAATATGGTGGGAGTAGTCATTTGGTGAGTTTTGAGTGAAATCCAATCGCTAGAAGTATGGAATACACCAACCACTCCAATTTGGAACGAACTGCCGTTGAACTTGAATTGTCCAATTTGGAACACCTATTGATTTCGGATCGAGCCCAAAACTTGGGCAACATCATAATATGGTGGGAGAAGTCATTTGGTTAGTTTTGAGTGAAATCAAATCGCTAGAAGTATGGAATACACCAACCACTCCAATTTGGAACGAACTGCCGTTGAACTTGAATTGTCCAATTTGGAACACCTATTGATTTCGGATCGAGCCCAAAACTTGTGCACCATCATAATACGGTGGAAGGAGTCATTTGGTGAGTTTTGAGTGAAATCCAATCGCTAGAAGTATGGAATACACCAACCACTCCAATTAGCAACGAACTGCCGTTGAACTTGAATTGTCCAATTTGGAACACCTATTGCTTTCGGATCGAGCCCAAAACTTGTGCACCAACATAATATGGTGGGAGGAGTCGTTTGGTGAGTTTTGAGTGAAATCCAATCGATAGAAGTATGGAATACACCAACCACTCCAATTAGGAACGAACTGCCGTTGAACTTGAATTGTCCAATTTCTCACACCTATTGATTTCGGATCGAGCCCAAAACTTGGGCAACATCATAATATGGTGGGAGGAGTCATTTGGTGAGTTTTGAGTGATATCCAATCGCTAGAAGTATGGAATACACCAACCACTCCAATTAGGAACGAACTGCCGTTGAAATTGAATTGACCAATTTCTCACACCTATTGATTTCGGATCGAGCCCAAAACTTGGGCAACATCATAATATGGTGGGAGGTGTCATTTGGTGAGTTTTGAGTGATATCCAACCGCTAGAAGTATGGAATACACCAACCACTCCAATTAGGAACGAACTGCCGTTGAACTTGAATTGTCCAATTTGGAACACCTATTGATTTCGGATCGAGCCCAAAACTTGTGCACCATCATAATATGGTGGGAGGAGCCATTTGGTGAGTTTTGAGTGAAATCCAACTGCTAGAAGTATGGAATACACCAACCACTCCAATTAGGAACGAACTGCCGTTGAAATTTAATTGACCAATTTCTCACACCTATTGATTTCGGATTGAGCCCAAAACTTGGGCAACATCATAATGTGGTGGGAGGAGTCATTTGGTGAGTTTTGAGTGAAATCCAATCGCTAGAAGTATGGAATACACTAACCACTCCAATTAGGAACGAACTGCCGTTGAACTTGAATTGGCCAATTTCTCACACCTATTGATTTCGGATCGAGCCCAAAACTTGGGCAACATCATAATTTGGCGGGAGGAATCATTTGGTGAGTTTTGAGTGAAATCCAATCGCTAGAAGTATGGAATACACCAACCACTTCAATTAGGAACGAACTGCCGTTGAACTTGAATTGTCCAATTTGGAACACCTATTGATTTCGGATCGAGCCCCAAACTTGGGCAACAACGTAATATGGTGGGAGGAGTCATTTGGCGAGTTTTGAGTGAAATCCAATCGCTAGAAGTATGGAATAAACCAACCACTCCAATTAGGAACGAACTGCCGTTGAACTTGAATTGTCCAATTTGGCACACCTATTGATTTCGGATCGAGCCCAAAACTTGGGCAACATCATAATATGGTGGGAGGAGTCATTTGGTGAGTTTTGAGTGAAATCCAATCGCTAGAAGTGTGGAATACACCAACCACTCCAATTAGGAACGAACAGCCGTTGAACTTGAATTGTCCAATTTCTCACACGTATTGATTTCGGATCGAGCCCAAAACTTGGGCAACATCATAATATGGTGGGAGGAGTCATTTGGTGAGTTTTGAGTGAAATCCAATCGCTAGAAGTATGGAATACACCAACCACTCCAATTAGGAACGACCTGCCGTTGGACTTGAATTGTCCAATTTCTCACACCTATTGATTTTGGATCGAGCCCAAAACTTGGGCAACAACATAATATGGTGGGAGTAGTCATTTGGTGAGTTTTGAGTGAAATCCAATCGCTAGAAGTATGGAATACACCAACTACTCCAATTAGCAACGAACTGCCGTTGAACTTGAATTGTCCAATTTGGAACACCTATTGCTTTCGGATCGAGCCCAAAACTTGTGCACCAACATAATATGGTGGGAGGAGTCATTTGGTGAGTTTTGAGTGAAATCCAATCGCTAGAAGTATGGAATACACCAACCACTCCAATTAGGAACGAACTGCCGTTGAACTTGAATTGTCCAATTTCTCACACCTATTGATCTCGGATCGAGCCCAAAACATGGGCAACATCATAATATGGTGAGAGGAGTCATTTGGTGAGTTTTGAGTGAAATCCAATCGCTAGAAGTATGGAATACACCAACCACTCCAATTAGGAACGAACTGCCGTTGAACATGAATTGTCCAGTTTCTCACACATATTGATTTCGGATAGAGCCCAAAACTTGGACAACATCGTAATATGGTGGGAGGGGTCATTTGGTGAGTTTTGAGTGAAATCCAATCGCTAGAAGTATGGAATACACCAACCACTCCAATTAGGAACGAAATGCCGTTGAAATTGAATTGACCAATTTCTCACACATATTGATCTCGGATCGAGCCCAAAACTTGGGCAACATCATAATATGGTGGGAGGAGTCATTTGGTGAGTTTTGAGTGAAATCCAATCGCTAAAAGTATGGAATACACCAACCACTCCAACTAGGAACGAAATGCCGTTGAAATTGAATTGACCAATTTCTCACACCTATCGATTTCGGATCGAGCCCAAAACTTGGGCAACAACATAATATGGTGGGAGTAGTCATTTGGTGAGTTTTGAGTGAAATCCAATCGCTAGAAGTATGGAATACACCAACCACTCCAATTAGCAACGAACTGCCGTTGAACTTGAATTGACCAATTTGGAACACCTATTGCTTTCGGATCGAGCCCAAAACTTGTGCACCAACATAATATGGTGGGAGGAGTCATTTGGTGAGTTTTGAGTGAAATCCAATCGCTAGAAGTATGGAATACACCAACCACTCCAATTAGGAACGAACTGTCGTTGAACTTGAATTGTCCAATTTGGAACACCTATTGATTTCGGATCGAGCCCAAAACTTGGGCAACATCATAATATGGTGGGAGGAGTCATTTGGTGAGTTTTGAGTGACATCCAATCGCTAGAAGTATGGAATACACCAACCAGTCCAATTAGGAACGAACTGCCGTTGAACTTGAATTGTCCAATTTCTCACACCTATTGATTTCGGATCGAGCCCAACACATGGGCAACATCATAATATGGTGGGAGGAGTCATTTGGTGAGTTTTGAGTGAAATCCAATCGCTAAAAGTATGGAATACACCAACCACTCCAACTAGGAACGAAATGCCGTTGAAATTGAATTGACCAATTTCTCACACCTATCGATTTCGGATCGAGCCCAAAACTTGGGCAACATGATAATATGGTGGGAGGAGTCATTTGGTGAGTTTTGAGTGAAATCCAATCGCTAGAAGTATGGAATACACCAACCACTCCAAGTAGGAACGAACTGCCGTTGAACTTGAATTGTCCAATTTGGAACACCTATTGATTTCGGATCGAGCCCAAAACTTGGGCAACATCATAATATGGTGGGAGGAGTCATTTGGTGAGTTTTGAGTGAAATCCAATCGCTAGAAGTATGGAATACACCAACCACTCCAATTAGGAACGAAATGCCGTTGAAATTGAATTGACCAATTTCTCACACTATTGATCTCGGATCGAGCCCAAAACTTGGGCAACATCATAATATGGTGGGAGGAGTCATTTGGTGAGTTTTGAGTGAAATCCAATCGCTAGAAGTATGGAATACACCAACCACTCCAATTAGGAACGAACTGCCGTTGAACTTGAATTGTCCAGTTTCTCACACATATTGATTTCGGATAGAGCCCAAAACTTGGACAACATCATAATATGGTGGGAGGAGTCATTTGGTGAGTTTTGAGTGAAATCCAATCGCTAGAAGTATGGAATACACCAACCACTCCAATTAGGAACGAAATGCCGTTGAAATTGAATTGACCAATTTCTCACACCTATTGATCTCGGATCGAGCCCAAAACATGGGCAACATCATAATATGGTGGGAGGAGTCATTTGGTGAGTTTTGAGTGAAATCCAATCGCTAGAAGTATGGAATACACCAACCACTCCAATTAGGAACGAACTGCCGTTGAACTTGAATTGTCCAGTTTCTCACACATATTGATTTCGGATAGAGCCCAAAACTTGGACAACATCATAATATGGTGGGAGGAGTCATTTGGTGAGTTTTGAGTGAAATCCAATCGGTAGAAGTATGGAATACACCAACCACTCCAATTAGGAACGAAATGCCGTTGAAATTGAATTGACCAATTTCTCACACCTATCTATTTAGGATCGAGCCCAAAACTTGGGCAACATGATAATATGGTGGGAGGAGTCATTTGGTGAGTTTTGAGTGAAATCCAATCGCTAGAAGTATGGAATACACCAACCACTCCAATTAGGAACGAACTGCCGTTGAACTTGAATTGTCCAATTTCTCATACCTATTGATTTCGGATCGAGCCCAAAACTTGGGCAACATCATAATATGGTGGGAGGAGTCATTTGGTGAGTTTTGAGTGAAATCCAATCGCTAGAAGTATGGAATACACCAACCACTCCAATTAGGAACGAAATGCCGTTGAAATTGAATTGACCAATTTGTCACACCTATTGATTTCGGATCGAGCCCAAAACTTGGGCACCATCATAATATGGTGGGAGGAGTCATTTGGTGAGTTTTGAGTGAAATCCAATCGCTAGAAGTATGGAATACACCAACCACTCCAATTAGGAACGAACTGCCGTTGAAATTGAATTGACCAATTTCTCACACCTATTGATTTAGGATCGAGCCCAAAACTTGGGCACCATCATAATATGGTGGGAGGAGTCATTTGGTGAGTTTTGAGTGAAATCCAATCGCTAGAAGTATGGAATACACCAACCACTCGAATTAGGAACGAACTGCGGTTGAACTTGAATTGTCCAATTTCTCACACCTATTGATTTCGAATCGAGCCCAAAACTTGGGCAACATCATAATATGGTGGGAGGAGTCATTTGGTGAGTTTTGAGTGAAATCCAATCGCTAGAAGTATGGAATACACCAACCACTCCAATTAGGAACGAACTGCCGTTGAACTTGACTTGTCCAATTTTTCACACCTATTGATTTCGGATCGAGTCCAAAACTTGGGCAACATCATAATATGGTGGGAGTAGTCGTTTGGTAAGTTTTGAGTGAAATCCAATCGCTAGAAGTATGGAATACACCAACCACTCCAATTAGGAACGAAATGCCGTTGAAATTGAATTGACCAATTTCTCACACCTATTGATTTAGGATCGAGCCCAAAACTTGGGCACCATCATAATATGGTGGGAGGAGTCATTTGGTGAGTTTTGAGTGAAATCCAATCGCTAGAAGTATGGAATACACCAACCACTCGAATTAGGAACGAACTGCCGTTGAACTTGAATTGTCCAAGTTGGAACACCTATTGATTTCGGATCGAGCCCAAAACTTGGGCAACATCATAATATGGTGGGAGAAGTCATTTGGTGAGTTTTGAGTAAAATCCAATCGCTAGAAGTATGGAATACACCAACCACTCCAATTAGGAACGAACTGCCGTTGAAATTGAATTGTCCAATTTCTCAGACCTATTGATTTCGGATCGAGCCCCAAACTTGGGAAACATCATAATATGGTGGGAGGAGTCATTTGGTGAGTTTTGAGTGAAATCCAATCGCTAGAAGTATGGAATACACCAACCACTCCAATTAGGAACGAACTGCCGTTGAACTTGAATTGTCCAATTTCTCACACCTATTGATTTCGGATCGAGCCCAAAACTTGGGCAACATCATAATATGGTGGGAGGAGTCATTTGGTGAGTTTTGGGTGAAATCCAATCGCTAAAAGTATGGAATACACCAACCACTCCAATTAGGAACGAAATGCCGTCGAAATTGAATTGACCAATTTCTCACACCTATTGATTTCGGATCGAGGCCAAAACTTGGGCAACATCATAATATGGTGGGAGGAGTCATTTGGTGAGTTTTGAGTGAAATCCAATCGGTAGAAGTATGGAATACACCAACCACTCCAATTAGGAACGAACTGCCGTTGAACTTGAATTGTCCAATTTGGAACACCTATTGATTTCGGATCGAGCCCAAAATTTGGGCAACATCATAATATGGTGGGAGCAGTCATTTGGTGAGTTTTGAGTGAAATCCAATCGCTAGAAGTATGGTATACACCAACCACTCCAATTAGGAACGAACTGCCGTTGAACTTGAATTGTCCAATTTCTCACACCTATTGATTTCGGATCGAGCCCAAAACTTGGGCAACATCATAATATGGTGGGATGAGTCATTTGGTGAGTTTTGAGTGAAATCCAATCGCTAGAAGTATGGAATACACCAACTACTCCAATTAGGAACGAACTGCCGTTGAACTTGAATTGTCCAATTTCTCACACCTATTGAATTCGGATCGAGCCCAAACCTTGGGCAACATCATAATATGGTGGGAGGAGTCATTTGGTGAGTTTTGAGTGAAATCCAATCGCTAGAAGTATGGAATACACCAACCACTCCAATTAGGAACGAACTGCCGTTGAACTTGAATTGTCCAATTTGGAACACCTATTGATTTCGGATCGAGCCCCAAACTTGGGCAACAACGTAATATGGTGGGAGGAGTCATTTGGAGAGTTTTGAGTGAAATCCAATCGCTAGAAGTTTGGAATACACCAACCACTCCAATTAGGAACGAACTGCCATTGAAATTGAATTGACCAATTTCTCACACCTATTGATTTCGGATCGAGCCCCAAACTTGGGCAACATCATAATATGGTGGGAGGAGTCATTTGGTGAATTTTGAGTGAAATCCAATCGCTAGAAGTATGGAATACACCAACCACTCCAATTAGGCACGAACTGCCGTTGAACTTGAATTGTCCAATTTGGAACACCTATTGATTTCGGATCGAGCCCAAAACTTGGGCAACATCATAATATGGTGGGAGGAGTCATTTGGTGAGTTTTGAGTGAAATCCAATCGCTAGAAGTATGGAATACACCAACCACTCCAATTAGGAACGAACTGTCGTTGAAATTGAATTGACCAATTTCTCACACCTATTGATTTCGAATCGAGCCCAAAACTTGGGCAACATGATAATATGGTGGGAGGAGTCATTTGGGGAGTTTTGTGTGAAATCCAATCGCTAGAAGTGTGGAATACACCAACCACTCCAATTAATAACGAACTGCCGTTGAACTTGAATTTCCAATTTCTCACACCTATTGATTTTGGATCGAGCCCAAAACTTGGGCAACATCAAAATATGGGGGGAGTAGTCATTTGGTTAGTTTTGAGTGGAATCCAATCGCTAGAAGTATGGAATACACCAACCACTCCAATTAGGAACGAACTGCCGTTGAACTTGAATTGTCCAATTTGGAACACCTATTGATTTCGGATCGAGCCCCAAACTTGGGCAACATCATAATATGGTGGGAGGAGTCATTTGGTGAGTTTTGAGTGAAATCCAAACGCTAGAAGTATGGAATACACCAACCACTCCAATTAGGAATGAACTGCCGTTGAACTTGAATTGCCCAATTTGGAACACCTATTGATTTCGGATCGAACCCAAAACTTGGGCAACATCATAATATGGTTTGAGGAATCATTTGGTGAGTTTTGAGTGAAATCCAATCGCTAGAAGAATGGAATACACCAACCACTGTAATTTGGAACGAACTGCCATTGAACTTGAATTGTCCAATTTCTCACACGTATTGATTTCGGATCGAGCCCAAAACTTGGGCAACATCATAATATGGTGGGAGGAGTCATTTGGTGAGTTTTGAGTGAAATCCAATCGCCAGAAGTATGGAATACACCAACCACTCCAATTAGGAACGAACTGCCGTTGAACTTGAATTGTCCAATTTGGAACACCTATTGATTTCGTATCGAGCCCAAAACTTGGGCAACATCATAATATGGTGGGAGGAGTCATTTGGTGAGTTTTGAGTGAAATCCAATCGCTAGAAGTATGGAATACACCAACCACTCCAATTAGGAACGAAATGCCGTTGAAATTGAATTGACCAATTTCTCACACCTACTGATTTCGGATCGAGCCCAAAACTTGGACAACATCATAATATGGTGGGAGGAGTCATTTGGTGAGTTTTCAGTGAAATCGAATCGCTAGAAGTACGGAATACACCAACCACTCCAATTAGGAACGAACTGCCGTTGAACTTGAATTGTCCAATTTCTCACACCTATTGATTTCGGATCGAGCCCAAAACATGGGCAACATCATAATATGGTGGGAGGAGTCATTTGGTGAGTTTTGAGTGAAATTGAATCGCTAGACGTATGGAATACACCAACCACTCCAATTAGGAACGAACTGCCGTTGAACTTGACTTGTCCAATTTCTCACACCTATTGATTTCGGATCGAGCCCAAAACTTGGGCAACATCATAATATCGTGGGAGGAGTCATTTGGTGAGTTTCGAGAGAAATCCACTCCCTAGAAGTATGGAATACACCAACCACTCCAGTTAGGAACGAACTGCCGTTGAACTTGAATTGTCCAATTTCTCACACCTATTGATTTCGGATCGAGCCCAAAACTTTTGCAACATCATAATATGGTGGGAGGAGTCATTTGGTGACTTTTGAGTGAAATCCAATCGCTAGAAGTATGGAATACACCAACCACTCCAATTAGGAACGAACTACCGTTGAACTTGAATTGTCCAATTTCTCACACCTATTGATTTCGGATCGAGCCCAAAACTTGGACAACATCATAATATGGTGGGAGGAGTCATTTGGTGAGTTTTCAGTGAAATCGAATCGCTAGAAGTACGGAATACACCAACCACTCCAATTAGGAACGAACTGCCGTTGAACTTGAATTGTCCAATTTCTAACACCTATTGATTTCGGATCGAGCCCCAAACTTGGGCAACATCATAATATGGTGGGTGGAGTCATTTGGTGTGTTTTGAGTGAAATCGAATCGCTAGAAGTATGGAATACACCAACCACTCCAATTAGGAACGAACTGCCGTTGAACTTGAATTGTCCAATTTCTCACACCTATTGATTTCGGATCGAGCCCAAAACTTGGGCAACATCATAATATGGTGGGAGGAGTCATTTGGTGAGTTTCGAGTGAAATCCATTCGCTTGAAGTATGGAATACACCAACCACTCCAATTAGGAACGAACTGCAGTTGAACTTGAATTGTCCAATTTGGAACACCTATTGATTTCGGATCGAGCCCAAAATGTGGGCAACATCATAATATGGTGGGAGGAGTCATTTGGTGAGTTTTGAGTGAAATCCAATCGCTAGAGGTATGGAATACACCAACCACTCCAATTAGGAACGAACTGTCGTTGAAATTGAATTGACCAATTTCTCACACCTATTGATTTCGAATCGAGTCCAAAACTTGGGCAACATGATAATATGGTGGGAGGAGTCATTTGGTGAGTTTTGAGTGAAATCCAATCGCTAGAAGTATAGAATACACCAACCACTCCAATTAGGAAAGAATTGTCGTTGAAATTGAATTGACCAATTTCTCACACCTATTTAACTCGGATCGAGCCCAAAACTTGGGCAACATCATAATATGGTGGGAGGAGTCATTTGGTGAGTTTTGAGTGAAATCCAATCGCTAGAAGTATGGAATACACCGACCACTCCAATTAGGAACGAACTTTCGTTGAAATTGAATTAACCAATTTCTCACACCTATTGATTTCGGATCGAGCCCAAAACTTGGGCAACATCATAATATGGTTTGAGGAATCATTTGGTGAGTTTTGAGTGAAATCCAATCGCTAGAAGAATGGAATACACCAAGCACTGTAATTAGGAACGAACTGCCGTTGAACTTGAATTGTCCAATTTCTCACACGTATTGATTTCTGATCGAGCCCAAAACTTGGGCAACATCATAATATGGTGGGAGGAGTCATTTGGTGAGTTTCGAGAGAAATCCATTCGCTAGAAGTATGGAATACACCAACCACTCCAGTTAGGAACGAACTGCCGTTGAACTTGAATTGTCCAATTTGGAAAACCTATAGATTTCGGATCGAGCCCAAAACTTGGGCAACATCATAATATGGTGGGAGGAGTCATTTGGTGAGTTTCGAGTGAAATCCATTCGCTAGAAGTATGGAATACACCAACCACTCCAGTTAGGAACGAACTGCCGTTGAACTTGAATTGTCCAATTTGGAACACGTATTGAATTCGTATCCAGCCCAAAACTTGGGCAACAACATAATATGGGGGGAGGAGTCATTTGGTGTGTTTTGAGTGAAATCCAATCCCTAGAAGTATGGAATACACCAACCACTCCAATTTGGAACGAACTGCCGTTGAACTTGAATTTTCCAATTTGGAACACCTATTGATTTCGGATCGAGCCCAAAACGTGGGCAACGTCATAATATGGTGGGAGGAGTCATTTGGTGAGTTTTGAGTGAAATCCAATCGCTAGAAGTATGGAATACACCAACCACTCCAATTAGGAATGAACTGCCGTTGAACTTGAATTTTCCAATTTGGAACACCTACTGATTTCGGATCGAGCCCAAAACTTGGGCAACATCGTAATATGGTGGGAGGAGTCATTTGGTGTGTTTTGAGTGAAATCCAATCGCTAGAAGTATGGAATACACCAACCACTCCAGTTAGGAACGAACTGCAGTTGAACTTGAATTGTCCAATTTGGAACACCTATTGATTTCGGATCGAGCCCAAAATGTGGGCAACATCATAATATGGTGGGAGGAGTCATTTGGTGAGTTTTGAGTGAAATCCAATCGCTAGAGGTATGGAATACACCAACCACTCCAATTAGGAACGAACTGCCGTTGAACTTGAATTTTGCAATTTCTCACACCTATTGACTTCAGATCAAGCCCAAAACTTGGGCAACATCATAATATGGTGGGAGGAGTCATTTGTTGAGTTTTGAGTGAAATCCAATCGCTAGAAGTACGGAATACACCACCCACTCCAATTAGGAACGAACTGTCGTTGAAATTGAATTGACCAATTTCTCACACCTATTGATTTCGAATCGAGTCCAAAACTTGGGCAACATGATAATATGGTGGGAGGAGTCATTTGGTGAGTTTTGAGTGAAATCCAATCGCTAGAAGTATAGAATACACCAACCACTCCAATTAGGAAAGAATTGTCGTTGAAATTGAATTGACCAATTTCTCACACCTATTTAACTCGGATCGAGCCCAAAACTTGGGCAACATCATAATATGGTGGGAGGAGTCATTTGGTGAGTTTTGAGTGAAATCCAATCGCTAGAAGTATGGAATACACCGACCACTCCAATTAGGAACGAACTTTCGTTGAAATTGAATTAACCAATTTCTCACACCTATTGATTTCGGATCGAGCCCAAAACTTGGGCAACATCATAATATGGTTTGAGGAATCATTTGGTGAGTTTTGAGTGAAATCCAATCGCTAGAAGAATGGAATACACCAAGCACTGTAATTAGGAACGAACTGCCGTTGAACTTGAATTGTCCAATTTCTCACACGTATTGATTTCTGATCGAGCCCAAAACTTGGGCAACATCATAATATGGTGGGAGGAGTCATTTGGTGAGTTTCGAGAGAAATCCATTCGCTAGAAGTATGGAATACACCAACCACTCCAGTTAGGAACGAACTGCCGTTGAACTTGAATTGTCCAATTTGGAAAACCTATAGATTTCGGATCGAGCCCAAAACTTGGGCAACATCATAATATGGTGGGAGGAGTCATTTGGTGAGTTTCGAGTGAAATCCATTCGCTAGAAGTATGGAATACACCAACCACTCCAGTTAGGAACGAACTGCCGTTGAACTTGAATTGTCCAATTTGGAACACGTATTGAATTCGTATCCAGCCCAAAACTTGGGCAACAACATAATATGGGGGGAGGAGTCATTTGGTGTGTTTTGAGTGAAATCCAATCCCTAGAAGTATGGAATACACCAACCACTCCAATTTGGAACGAACTGCCGTTGAACTTGAATTTTCCAATTTGGAACACCTATTGATTTCGGATCGAGCCCAAAACGTGGGCAACGTCATAATATGGTGGGAGGAGTCATTTGGTGAGTTTTGAGTGAAATCCAATCGCTAGAAGTATGGAATACACCAACCACTCCAATTAGGAATGAACTGCCGTTGAACTTGAATTTTCCAATTTGGAACACCTACTGATTTCGGATCGAGCCCAAAACTTGGGCAACATCGTAATATGGTGGGAGGAGTCATTTGGTGTGTTTTGAGTGAAATCCAATCGCTAGAAGTATGGAATACACCAACCACTCCAGTTAGGAACGAACTGCAGTTGAACTTGAATTGTCCAATTTGGAACACCTATTGATTTCGGATCGAGCCCAAAATGTGGGCAACATCATAATATGGTGGGAGGAGTCATTTGGTGAGTTTTGAGTGAAATCCAATCGCTAGAGGTATGGAATACACCAACCACTCCAATTAGGAACGAACTGCCGTTGAACTTGAATTTTGCAATTTCTCACACCTATTGACTTCAGATCAAGCCCAAAACTTGGGCAACATCATAATATGGTGGGAGGAGTCATTTGTTGAGTTTTGAGTGAAATCCAATCGCTAGAAGTACGGAATACACCACCCACTCCAATTAGGAACGAA
The DNA here is from genome assembly GCF_965620075.1 of Prunus avium. Classification (NCBI taxonomy): domain Eukaryota; kingdom Viridiplantae; phylum Streptophyta; class Magnoliopsida; order Rosales; family Rosaceae; genus Prunus; species Prunus avium. Next base: position 17,002,660 of record NC_142289.1, on the reverse strand, counting down.
CTGTCGTTGAAATTGAATTGACCAATTTCTCACACCTATTGATTTCGAATCGAGTCCAAAACTTGGGCAACATGATAATATGGTGGGAGGAGTCATTTGGTGAGTTTTGAGTGAAATCCAATCGCTAGAAGTATAGAATACACCAACCACTCCAATTAGGAAAGAATTGTCGTTGAAATTGAATTGACCAATTTCTCACACCTATTTAACTCGGATCGAGCCCAAAACTTGGGCAACATCATAATATGGTGGGAGGAGTCATTTGGTGAGTTTTGAGTGAAATCCAATCGCTAGAAGTATGGAATACACCGACCACTCCAATTAGGAACGAACTTTCGTTGAAATTGAATTAACCAATTTCTCACACCTATTGATTTCGGATCGAGCCCAAAACTTGGGCAACATCATAATATGGTGGGAGGAGTCATTTGGTGAGTTTTGAGTGAAATCCAATCGCTAGAAGTATGGAATAGAGCAACCACTCCAATTAGGAACGAACTGACTTTGAAATTGAATTGACCAATTTCTCACACCTATTGATTTCGGATCGAGCCCAAAACTTGGGAAACATCGTAATATGGTGGGAGGAGTCATTTGGTGAGTTTTGAGTGAAATCCAATAGCTAGAAGTATGGAATACACCAACCACTCCAGTTAGGAACGAACTGCTGTTATACTTGAATTTTCCAATTTGGAACACCTATTGATTTCGGATCAATCCCAAAACTTGGGCAACATCATAATATGGTGGGAGGAGTCATTTGGTGAGTTTTGAGTGAAATCCAATAGCTAGAAGTACGGAATACACCAACCACTCCAATTAGGAACGAACTGCCGTTGAACTTGAATTGTCCAATTTCTCACACCAATTGATTTTGGATCGAGCCCAAAACTTGGGCAACATCATAATATGGTGGGAGGAGTCATTTGGTGAGTTTTGAGTGAAATCCAATCTCTAGAAGTATGGAATACACCAACCACTCCAATTAGGAAAGAACTGTCGTTGAAATTGAATTGACCAATTTCTCACACCTATTGAATTCGGATCGAGCCCAAAACTTGGGCAACGTCATAATATGGTGGGAGGAGTCATTTGGTGAGTTTGGAGTGAAATCCAATCGCTAGAAGTATGGAATTCACCAACCACTCCAATTAGGAACGAACTGCCGTTGAAATTGAATTCACCAATTTCTCACACATGTTGAATTCGGATCGAGCCCAAAACTTGGGCAACATGATAATATGGTGGGAGGAGTCATTTGGTGAGTTTTGAGTGAAATCCAATCGCTAGAAATATGGAATACACCAACCACTCCAATTAGGAACGAACTGCCGTTGAACTTGAATTGTCCAATTTCTCACACCTATTGATTTTGGATCGAGCCCAAAACTTGGGCAACATCAGAATATGGTGGGAGTAGTCATTTGGTTAGTTTTGAGTGGAATCCAATCGCTAGAAGTATGGAATACACCAACCACTCCAATTAGGAACGAACTGCCGTTGAACTTGAATTGTCCAATTTGGAACACCTATTGAATTCGGATCGAGCCCAAAACTTGGGCAACATCAAAATATGGTGGGAGGAGTCATTTGGTGAGTTTTGAGTGAAATCCAATCGCTAGAAATATGGAATACACCAACCACTCCCATTAGGAACGAACTGCCGTTGAACTTGAATTGTCCAATTTCTCACACCTATTGATTTCGGATCGAGCTCAAAACTTGGGCAACATCATAATATGGTGGGAGGAGTCATTTGGTGAGTTTTGAGTGAAATCCAATCGCTAGAAGTGTGGAATACACCAACCACTCCAATTAGGAAAGAACTGTCATTGAAATTGAATTCACCAATTTCTCACACATGTTGAATTCGGATCGATCCCAAAACTTGGGTAACATCATAATATGGTGGGAGGAGTCATTTGGTGAGTTTTGAGTGAAATCCAATCGCTAGAAGTATGGAATACACCAACCACTCCAATTAGGAAAGAACTGTCGTTGAAATTGAATTGACCAATTTCTCACACCTATTGATTTCGAATCGAGCCCAAAACTTGGAAAACATCATAATATGGTGGTAGGAGTCATTTGGTGTGTTTTGAGTGAAATCCAATCGCTAGAAGTATGGAATACACCAACCACTCCAGTTAGGAACGAATTGCCGTTATACTTGAATTTTCCAATTTGGAACACCTATTGATTTCGTATCGAGCCCAAAACTTGGGCAACATCATAATATGGTGGGAGTCATTTGGTGAGTTTTGAGTGAAATCCAATTGCTGGAAGTATGGAATACACCAACCACTCCAATTAGGAACGAACTGCCGTTGAACTTGAATTGTCCAATTTGGAACACCTATTGATTTCGGATTGAGCCCAAAACTTGGGCAACATCTTAATATGGTGGGAGGAGTCATTTGGTGAGTTTTGAGTGAAATCCAATCGCTAGAAGTATGGAATATACCAACCAATCCAATTAGGAAGGAACTGCCGTTGAACTTGAATTGTCCAATTTGGAACACCTATTGATTTCGGATCGAGCCCAAAACTTGGGCAACATCATAATATGGTGGGAGGAGTCATTTGGTGAGTTTTGAGTGAAATCCAATCGCATGGAATACACCAACCACTCCAATTAGGAACGAACTGCCGTTGAACTTGAATTTTCCAATTTGGAACACCTATTGATTTCGGATCGAGCCCAAAACTTGGGCAACATCTTAATATGGTGGGAGGAGTCATTTGGTGAGTTTTGAGTGAAATCCAATCGCTAGAAGTATGGAATACACCAACCACTCCAATTAGGAACGAACTGCCCTTGAACTGGAATTGTCCAATTTCTCACACCAATTGATTTAGGATCGAGCCCAAAACTTGGGCAACATCATAATATGGTGGGAGGAGTCATTTGGTGAGTTTTGAGTGAAATCCAATCGCTAGAAGTATGGAATACACCAACCACTCCAATTAGGAACGAACTGCCGTTGAACTTGAATTGTCCAATTTCTCACACCTATTGATTTCAGATCGAGCCCAAAACTTGGGCAACATCATAATACGGTGGGAGGAGTCATTTGGTGAGTTTTGAGTGAAATCCAATCGCTAGAAGTATGGAATACACCAACCACTCCAATTAGGAACGAATTGCCGTTGAACTTGAATTGTCCAATTTGGAACACCTATTGATTTCGGATCGAGCCCAAAACTTGGGCAACATCATAATATGGTGGGAGGAGTCATTTGGTGAGTTTTGAGTGAAATCCCATTGATAAGCTCATAATTTCATACAGATACATGCCCTATTTACTTACTTCTTTTGCTTAGTTTCTTAGATTTCTAAGTTATTTGCCTCTCTTTGTGTGTTTTGTAGGCAAATAGAGCAAGGGAGCATAATCCATGCAATTCAAGCATGTTAAGGCCTAATTTGGATGAATGGATGAAGAGCTTAAAGACAAACTCATTTTGGCTACAGCCCCCTCCCAGTCCAGTTCCGTAGGTCACATTGTATTATTTGTTTCAGCAACCTACACAGCTCGGATGAGGCCTCATTCTTCATGAAAGTTGTTCCAATGGGTGTGTACTATAACATATCCACAATTCAGCCCCATTGGATAAATATGGAGTCTGTTACCTAGCAAACACAGAGCCATGCTCTGGATGGATTTTATCAGTGCGCAAAATGAGTTAGAAATTTGTTTTGGCCTTAACTTCCTCCTCCGACCTTGGATTGGCCCAAATGATATATGGCTGGAAAGAAGACATTCTGAGCTTCAAGTTTGAGTGCTTAAAGTCTTAATTTGCGTAAGGGAAGCCCAATTCGTAAGCCCTTGAAGTTGCTGGTCATGCTGACCTCAGGATGAGCTATTGTTTCTGGTTGGAAGCTTGGTCATGGTGAGCTAGGCATGAGCTATTGAGCTGGTTGGAAGCTTGGTCATGGTGACATGATGGTGAGCTAGGGCTGCCGGTGGGATTTATTGGTGAAGTGCATCAACCAATTCAAATTTTCTAATACAAGTGCATCAACCATTTCAGATTTTATAAAACAGTGTTGTATGCATTAGCCATATTGAATTCAGATTTTTCACTTCCTTAGGCCTATAAATAGGGAGGTTCTCTAAGCTTGTAAACACACCCCAAGGGGGGGAGCTCTCAAACACTTCTCTAGAGCTCCCTTCCCTTCTCTCCCTCAAATTCTCTTAGTTACATTTTCTAGTTTTCAATTGTTGTAATGAGATATTTGTGCTGAAATTCTCTTTAAGTCTTTCCAAGTTCTACTTTAATTTTCATTGTTTTGTAAATTCTTTTCTTTAGTTTCAAGTTTGATTAGTTTCCAAGTTTCAATTATGGTTCATGTTCTTATTCATTATGCTTATAAGTTAATATGCTAGTTTGAATGATTGATCACCATTTAGGCTTGCATGTTAGCTATCTTGGTTTGAATTAAGAGTATACACCATGCTTTAATTCGAATTGAACTATGAATAGGAAGAGTATGTATGGACATTCGACAACAGGGATTAGATACATACTTGGTTGTTTAAAATGTTCTTCTATGCTTAATGGGTTCCTAATGCTTAATTTTAGGTTAGACAACAAAAGATCAAATTAGGGAATTAGGAACACAAGGTTATGACCACACACCATGGCTTAATCATACTTTAGCTAGAATCAATCCATTAATCTAAATTGAACTTGGGAACTTATCTGCTTGAATTAGTTATTTTCTTTCTTTCTTGTTGTATTTATTTCCTTTCTTTTTCATTTCTATTTTGTGTAGGGAAATGAATTGGATCATTCAATCACCAATCCTCGTGGGATCGACCTCGCACTTACATATGCTAAACTACCAACGGCTCGTGCACTTGCGAGTATCACAAGTTGAGGATGCAACTTAATCCATTTTGGTGGAGCTAAATCAACACAACACCAATCGCCACCAACCACTCCAATTAGGAACGAACTGCCGTTGAACTTGAATTGTCCAATTTCTCACACCTATTGATTTCGGATCGAGCCCCAAACTTGGACAACATCATAATATGGTCGGAGGAGTCATTTGGTGAGTTTTGAGTGAAATCCAATCGCTAGAAGTATGGAATACACCGACCACTCCAATTAGGAACGAACTGCCGTTGAACTTGAATTGTCCAATTTGGAACACCTATTGATTTCGGATCGAGCCCAAAACTTGGGCAACATCATAATATGGTGGGAGGAGTCATTTGGTGAGTTTTGAGTGAAATCCAATCGCTAGAAGTATGGAATACACCAACCACTCCAATTAGGAACGAACTGCCGTTGAACTTGAATTGTCCAATTTCTCACACCTATTGATTTCGGATCGAGCCCAAAACTTGGGCAACATCATAATATGGTGGGAGGAGTCATTTGGTGAGTTTTGAGTGAAATCCAATCGCCACCAACCACTCCAATTAGGAACGAACTGCCGTTGAAGTTGACTTGTCCAATTTCCCACACCTATTGATTTCGGATCGAGCCCAAAACTTGGGCAACATCATAATATGGTGGGAGGAGTCATTTGGTGAGTTTTGAGTGAAATCCAATCGCCACCAACCACCCCAATTAGGAACGAACTGCCGTTGAACTTGAATTGTCCAATTTCTCACACCTATTGATTTCGGATCGAGCCCCAAACTTGGACAACATCATAATATGGTGGGAGGAGTCATTTGGTGAGTTTTGAGTGAAATCCAATCGCTAGAAGTATGGAATCCACCAACCACTCCAATTAGGAATGAACTGCCGTTGAACATGAATTGTCCAATTTCTCACACCTATTGATTTCGGATCGAGCCCAAAACTTGGGCAACATCATAATGTGGTGGTTGGAGTCATTTGGTGAGTTTTGAGTGAAATCCAATCACTAGAAGTATGGAATACACCAAACACTCCAATTAGGAATGAACTGCCGTTGAACTTGAATTGTCCAATTTGGAACACCTATTGATTTTGGATCGAGCCCAAAACTTGGGCAACATCATAATATGGTGGGAGGAGTCATTTGGTGAGTTTTGAGTGAAATCCAATCGCTAGAAGTATGGAATATACCGACCACTCCAATTAGGAACGAACTGCCGTTGAACTTGAATTGTCCAATTTGGAACACCTATTCATTTCGGATCGAGCCCAAAACTTGGGCAACATTATAATATGGTGGGAGGAGTCATTTTCTGACTTTTGAGTGAAATCCAATCGCTAGAAGTATGGAATACACCAACCACTCCAATTAGGAACGAACTGCCGTTGAACTTGAATTGTCCAATTTCTCACACCAATTGATTTCGGATCGAGCCCAAAACTTGGGCAACATTAGAATATGGTGGGAGGAGTCATTTGCTGAGTTTTGAGTGAAATCCAATCGCTAGAAGTATGGCATACACCAACCACTCCAATTAGGAACGAACTGCCGTTGAACTTGAATTGTCCAATTTCTCACACCTATTGATTTCGGATCGAGCCCAAAACTTGGGCAACATCATAATATGGTGGGAGGAGTCATTTGGTGAGTTTTGAGTGAAATCCAATCGCTAGAAGTATGGAATACACTAACCACTCCAATTAGGAACGAATTGCCGTTGAACTTCAATTGTCTAATTTGGAACACCTATTGATTTCGGATCGAGTCCAAAACTTGGGCAACATCATAATATGGTGGGAAGAGTCATTTGGTGAGTTTTGAGTGAAATCCAATCGCTAGAAGTATGGAATACACCAACCACTCCAATTGGGAACGAACTGCCGTTGAACTTGAATTGTCCAATTTGGCACACCGATTGATTTCGGATCGAGCCCAAAACTTGGGCAACGTCATAATATGGTGGGAGGAGTCATTTGGTGAGTTTTGAGTGAAATCCAATCGCTAGAAGTACAGAATACACCAACCACTCCAATTGGGAACGAACTGCCGTTGAAATTGAATTGTCCAATTTCTCACACGTATTGATTTCTGATCGAGCCCAAAACTTGGGCAACATCATAATACGGTGGGAGTAGTCATTTGGTGAGTTTTGAGAGAAATCCAATCGCTAGAAGTATGGAATACACCAACCGCTCCAATTAGGAACGAACTGTCGTTGAACTTGAATTGTCCAATTTCTCACACGTATTGATTTCTGATCGAGCCCAAAACTTCGGCAACATCATAATATGGTGGGAGGAATCATTTGGTGAGTTTTGAGTGAAATCCAATCGCTAGAGGTATGGAATACACCAACCACTCCAATTAGGAACGAACTGCCATTGAACTTGAATTGTCCAATTTCTCACACCTATTGATTTCGGATCGAACCCCAAACTTTGGCAACATCATAATATGGAGGGAGGAGTCATTTGGTGAGTTTTGAGTGAAATCCAATCGCTAGAAGTATGGAATACACCAACCACTCCAATTAGGAACGAACTGCCGTTGAACTTGAATTGTCCAATTTCTCACACCAATTGATTTCGGATCGAGCCCAAAACTTGGGCAACATTATATTATGGTGGGAGGAGTCATTTGCTGAGTTTTGAGTGAAATCCAATCGCTAGAAGTATGGAATACACCAACCACTCCAATTAGGAACGAACTGCCGTCGAACTTGAATTGTCCAATTTCTCACACCTATTGATTTCTGATCGAGCCCAAAACTTGGGCAACATCATAATACGGTGGGAGGAGTCATTTGGTGAGTTTTGAGTGAAATCCAATCGCTAGAAGTATGGAATACACCAAACACTCCAATTAGGAACGAACTGCCGTTGAACTTGAATTGTCCAATTTGGAACACCTATTGATTTCGGATCGAGCCCAAAACTTGGGCAACATCATAATATGGTGGGAGGAGAAATTTGGTGAGTTTTGAGTGAAATCCAATCGCTAGAAGTATGGAATACACCAACCACTCCCATTAGGAACGAATTGCCGTTCAACTAGAATTGTCCAATTTCTCACACCTATTGATTTCGGATCGAGGCCCAAACTTGGACAACATCATAATATGGTGGGAGGAGTCATTTGCTGAGTTTTGAGTGAAATCCAATCGCTAGAAGTATGGAATACACCAAACACTCCAATTAGGAACGAACTGCCGTTGAACTTGAATTGTCCAATTTGGAACACCAATTGATTTCGGATCGAGCCCAAAACTTGGGCAACATGATAATATGGTGGGAGGAGTCATTTGGTGAGTTTTGAGTGAAATCCAATCGCTAGAAGTATGGAATACACCGACCACTCCAATTAGGAACGAACTGCCGTTGAACTTGAATTGTCCGATTTGGAACACCTATTGAATTCGGATCGAACCCAAAACTTGGGCAACATCATAATATGGTGGGAGAGGTCATTTGGTGAGTTTTGAGTGAAATCCAATCGCTAGAAGTATGGAATACACCAACCACTGCAATTAGGAACGAACTGCCGTTGAACTTGAATTGTCGAATTTCTCACACCTATTGATTTCGAATCGAGCCCAAAACTTGGGCAACATCATAATATGGTGGGAGGAGTCCTTTGATGAGTTTTGAGAGAAATCCAATTGCAAGAAGTATGGAATACACCAACCACTCCAATTAGGAACGAACTACCGTTGAAGTTGAATTGTCCAATTTCCCGCACCTATTGATTTCGGATCGAGCCCAAAACTTGGGCAACATCATAATATGGTGGGAGGAGTCATTTGGTGAGTTTTGACTGAAATCCAATCGCTAGAAGTATGGAATACACCAACCACTCCCATTAGGAACGAACTGCCGTTCAACTTGAATTGTCCAATTTCTCACACCTATTGATTTCGGATCGAACCCCAAACTTGGCCAACATCATAATATGGTGGGAGGAGTCATTTGGTGAGTTTTGAGTGAAATCCAATCGCTAGAAGTATGGAATACACCAACCACTCCAATTAGGAACGAACTGCCGTTGAACTTGAATTGTCCAATTTGGAACACCTATTGATTGCGGATCGAGCCCAAAACCTGGGCAACATCATAATATGGTGGGTGGAGTCATTTGGTGACTTTTGAGTGAAATCCAATCTCCACAAACCACTCCAATTAGGAACGAACTGCCGTTAAACTTGAATTGTCCAATTTCTCACACCTATTGATTTCGGATCGAGGCCCAAACTTGGACAACATCATAATATGGTGGGAGGAGTCATTTGGTGAGTTTTGAGTGAAATCCAATCGCTAGAAGTATGGAATCCACCAACCACTCCAATTAGGAATGAACTGCCGTTGAACTTGAATTGTCCAATTTCTCACACCTATTGATTTCGGATCGAGCCCAAAACTTGGGCAACATCATAATATGGTGGGAGGAGTCATTTGGTGACTTTTGAGTGAAATCCAATCGCTAGAAGTATGGAATACACCAACCACTCCAATTAGGAACGAACTGCCGTTGAACTTGAATTGTCCAATTTGGAACACCTATTGATTTCGGATCGAGCCCAAAACTTGGGCAACATCATAATATGGTGGGAGGAGTCATTTGGTGACTTTTGAGTGAAATCCAATCGCTAGAAGTTTGGAATACACCAACCACTCCAATTAGGAACGAACTGCCGTTGAACTTGAATTGTCCAATTTCTCACACCTATTGATTTCGGATCGAGCCCAAAACTTGGGCAACATCATAATATGGTGGGAGGAGTCATTTGGTGAGTTTTGAGTGAAATCCAAACGCTAGAAGTATGGAATACACCAACCACTCCAATTAGGAACGAACTGCTGTTGAACTTGAATTGTCCAATTTGGAACACCTATTGATTTCGGATAGAGCCCAAAACTTGGGCAACATCATAATGTGGTGGGTCGAGTCATTTGGTTCGTTTTGAGTGAAACCCAATCGCTAGAAGTACGGAATACACCAACCACTCCAATTAGGAACGAAATGCCGTTGAAATTGAATTGACCAATTTCTCACACCTATTGATTTCGGATCGATCCCAAAACTTGGGCAACACCATAATATGATGGGAGGAGTCATTTGGTGAGTTTTGAGTGAAATCCAGTCGCTAGAAGTTTGGAATACACCAAACACTCCAATTAGGAACGAACTGCCGTTGAACTTGAATTGTCCAATTTCTCACACCTATTGATTTCGGATCGAGCCCAAAACTTGGGCAACATCATAGTATGGTGGGTGGAGTCATTTGGTGCGTTTTGAGTGAAATCCAATCGCTAGAAGTATGGAATACACCTACCACTCCAATTTGGAACGAACTGCCGTTGAACTTGAATTGTCCAATTTGGAACACCTATTGATTTCGGATCGAGCCCAAAACTTGGGCATCTTAGATTAATGGATTGATTCTAGCTAAAGTATGATTAAGCCATGGTGTGTGGTCATAACCTTGTGTTCCTAATTCCCTAATTTGATCATTTGTTGTCTAACCTAAAATTAAGCATTAGGAACCCATTAAGCATAGAAGAACATTTTGAACAACCAAGTATGTATCTAATCCCTGTTGTCGAATGTCCATACATACTCTTCCTATTCATAGTTCAATTCGAATTAAGGCATGGTGTATACTCTTAACATGCAAGCCTAAATGGTGATCAATCATTCAAACTAGCATATTAACTTATAAGCATAATGAATAAGAACAAAATCCATAATTGAAACTTGGAAACTAATTCAACTTGAAAACTTAAGAAAAGAATTTACATAACAAAGAAAAATAAATTACAACTAAGAAGCAAAAGGAAAGCTAGAATTGGGAACTAGAAAGCAAAATTAAGAGAATTTGAGGGAGAGAAGGGAAGGGAGCTCTAGAGAAGTGTTTGAGAGCTCCCCCCCTTGGGGTGTGTTTACAAGCTTAGGAAACCTCACTATTTATAGGCCTAAGGAAGTTGAAAATCTGAATTATACAATTGAATTATCTAAACACACTAACTTCACCTAACACACTACACTTAATTCACCAACTTAACCTAACACACAATTGCATTTGAAAACAATTCCTCTTGTCTTTTGGCTTAGTGTTGCACCCCCACTTCAACTTCAATTAATTCATTTGGCTGCTGCAAAATTCCACTCAAAAATAGGTATTGAATATGCTTCACCAAACTTTCCCACAATCAACAACACTTCATCATGCATATGTCATGCATGACAATGCATTGCAGCCAGCTTGTGGGCTCGTTTTGGGCTTGTGCCTCCAATCTGAAAAATCTGGAAAAATATGGATCTTGAAGCTCTTTGTCTTATCTTTCCAAGCATATGCAGCCCAGCTCAAGGAAAAATCGGAAAGCCCTTCAAATGTGATTTTTGGACCAGTAATGCAGATACTGCCGAATTTGACCTTCAGTTGCCAAAATATGTATAACTTTCTCTAGAAGACTCGGAATCATGAACCGTAAAATTATACAGAAACTAGACTTCCGTATCTTTCCAATTATGTATGGCTCATCATCTGGTTCTTCTTGAGAAAGTACAGTCCAATCCATGAAGTTGACTGACCTGCAGACACCGTTTTGAGCTAACTTGTCTCCAAAATGCAATTAGTGAGTCTCAAGCTTATAACACTGAAACAAACTCAAAACTTATTAAAAGCACAAGTTTAACTCAAAAATATAACCAAATCATAAGTTAAAAGGGTACAAAGTAATATGTAAATATGCACCGATTAGTATGGAATCCACCAACCACTCCAATTAGGAACGAACTGCCGTTGAACTTGAATTGTCCAATTTCTCACACCTATGGTGGGCAACATCATAATATGGTGGGAGGAGTCATTTGGTGAGTTTTGAGTGAAATCTAATCGCTAGACGTATGGAATACACCAACCACTCCAATTAGGAACGAACTGTCGTTGAAACTGAATTGACCAATTTCTCACACCTATTGATTTCGGATCGAGCCCAAAACTTGGGCAACATCACAATATGGTGGGAGGAGTCATTTGGTGAGTTTTGAGTGAAATCCAATCGCTAGAAATACGGAATACACCAACCACTCCAGATAGGAACGAACTGCCGTTGAACTTGAATTGTCCAATTTGGAACACCTATGGATTTCGGAACGAGCCCAAAACTTGGGCAACATCAAAATATGGTGGGAGGAGTCATTTGGTGAGTTTTGAGTGAAATCAAATCGCAAGAAGTATGGAATACACCAACCACTCCAATTAGGAACGAACTGCCGTTGATCTTGAATTGTCCAATTTCTCACACCTATTGATTTCGGATCGAGCCGAAAACATGGGCAACATCATAATATGGTGGGAGGAGTCATTTGGTGAGTTTTGAGTGAAATCTAATCGCTAGACGTATGGAATACACCAACCACTCCAATTAGGAACGAACTGTCGTTGAAATTGAATTGACCAATTTCTCACACCTGTTGATTTCGGATCGAGCCCAAAACTTGGGCAACATCACAATATGGTGGGAGGAGTCATTTGGTGAGTTTTGAGTGAAATCCAATCGCTAGAAGTATGGAATACACCAACCACTCCAGTTAGGAACGAACTGCCGTTGAACTTGAATTGTCCAATTTGAAACACCTATGGATTTCGGATCGAGCCCAAAACTTGGGCAACATCAAAATATGGTGGGTGGAGTCATTTGGTGAGTTTTGAGTGAAATCAAATCGCAAGAAGTATGGAATACACCAACCACTCCAATTAGGAACGAACTGCCGTTCAACTTGAATTGTCCAATTTCTCAAACCTATTGATTTCGGATCGAGCCGAAAACATGGGCAACATCATAATATGGTGGGAGGAGTCATTTGGTGAGTTTTGAGTGAAATCTAATTGCTAGACGTATGGAATACACCAACCACACCAACTAGGAACGAACTGTCGTTGAAATTGAATTGACCAATTTCTCACACCTATTGATTTCGGATCGAGCGCAAAACTTGGGCAACATCACAATATGGTGGGAGGAGTCATTTGGTGAGTTTTGAGTGAAATCCAATCGCTAGAAGTATGGAATACACCAACCACTCCAATTAGTAACGAACTGCCGTTGAACTTGAATTGTCTAATTTGGAACACCTATGGATTTCGGATCGACCCCAAAACTTGGGCAACATCATAATATGGTGGGAGGAGTCATTTGGTGAATTTTGAGTGAAATTCAATCGCTAGAACAACGGAATACACCAACCACTCCAGTTAGGAACGAACTGCCGTTGAACTTGAATTTTCCAATTTGGAACACCTATTGATTTCAGATCGAGCCCAAAACATGGGCAACATCATAATTTGGCGGGAGGAGTCATTTGGTGAGTTTTGAGTGAAATCCAATCGCTAGAAGTATGGAATACACCAACCACTCTAGTTAGGAACGAACTGCCGTTGAACTTGAATTTTCCAATTTGGAACACCTATGGATTTCGGATCGAGCCCAAAACTTGGGCGACATAAAAATATGGTGGGAGGAGTCATTTGGTGAGTTTTGAGTGAAATCCAATCGCAAGAAGTATGGAATACACCAACCACTCCAATTAGGAACGAACTGCCGTTCAACTTGAATTGTCCAATTTGGAACACCTATTGATTTCGGATCGAGCCCCAAACTTTGGCAACATCATAATATGGTGGGAGGAGTCATTTCGTTTGTTTTGAGTGAAATCCAATCGCTAGAAGTATGGAATACACCAACCACCCCAGTTAGGAATGTACTGCCGTTGAAGTTGAATTGTCCAATTTGGAAAACCTATTGATTCCGGATCGAGCCCAAAACTTGGGAAACATGATAATATGGTGGGAGGAGTCATTTGGTGAGTTTTGAGTGAAATCCAATCGCTAGAAGTATGGAATACACCAACCACTACAATTAGGAACGAACTGCCGTTGAACTTGAATTGTCCAATTTGGAACACCTATTGATTTCGGATCGAGACCAAAACTTTGGCAACATCATAATATGGTGGTAGGAGTCATTTCGTTTGTTTTGAGTGAAATAAAATCGCTAGAAGTATGGAATACACCAACCACTCCCATTAGGAACGAACTGCCATTGAACTTGAATTGTCCAATTTGGAACACCTATTGATTTCGGATCGAGCCCAAAACTTGGGCAACATCGTAATATGGTGGGAGGAGTCATTTGGCGAGTTTCGAGTGAAATCCATTCGCTAGAAGTGTGGAATACACCAACCTCTCCAGTTAGGAACGAACTGCCGTTGAACTTGAATTTGTCAATTTGGAACACGTATTGAATTCGTATCGAGCCCAAAACTTGGGCAACAACATAATATGGTGGGAGGAGTCATTTGGTGTGTTTTGAGTGAAATCCAATCGCTAGAAGTATTGAATACACCAACCACTCCAATTAGGAACGATCTGCCGTTGAACTTGAATTGTCCAATTTCTTACACCTATTGATTTCGGATCGAGCCCAAAACTTGGGCAACATCAAAATATGGTGGGAGGAGTCATTTGGTGAGTTTTGAGTGAAATCCAATCGCTAGAAGTATGGAATACACCAACCACTCCAATTTGGAACGTACTGCCGTTGAACTTGAATTGTCCAATTTGGAACACCTATTAATTTCGGATCGAGCCCAAAACTTGGGCAACATCATAATATGGTGGGAGTCATTTGGTGAGTTTTGAGTGAAATCCAATCGCTAGAAGTATGGAATACACCAACCACTCCAATTAGGAACGAACTGTCGTTGAACTTAAATTGTCCAATTTCTCACACCTATTGATTTCGGATCGTGCCCAAAACTTGGGCAACATCATAATATGGTGGGAGGAGTCATTTGGTGAGTTTTGAATGAAATCCAATCGCTAGAAGTATGGAATACACCAACCACTGCAATTAGGAACGAACTGCCGTTGAACTTGAATTGTCCAATTTGGAACACCTATTGATTTCGGATCGAGCCCAAAACTTGGGCAACATCATTATATGGTGGGAGGAGTCATTTGGTGAGTTTTGAGTGAAATCCAATCGCTAGAAGTATGGAATACACCAACCACTCCAATTAGGAACGAACTGCCGTTGAACTTGAATTGTCCAATTTCTCACACCTATTGATTTCGGATCGAGCCCCAAACTTGGGCAACATCATAATATGGTGGGAGGAGTCATTTGGTTAGTTTTGAGTGAAATCCAATCGCTAGAAGTATGGAATACACCAACCACTCCAATTAGGAATGAACTGCCGTTGAACTTGAATTGTCCAATTTGGAACCCCTATTGATTTCGGATCGAGCCCAAAACTTGGGCAACATCATAATATGGTGGGAGGAGTCATTTGGTGAGTTTTGAGGGAAATCCAATCGCTAGAAGTATGTTATACAGCAACCACTCCGGTTAGGAACGAATTGCTGTTGAACTTGAATTGTCCAATTTCTCACACCTATTGATTTCGGATCGAGCCCCAAACTTGGGCAACATCATAATATGGTGGGAGGAGTCATTTGGTGAGTTTTGAGTGAAATCCAATCGCTAGAAGTATGGAATACACCAACCACCCCAGTTAGGAACGAACTGCCGTTGAACTTGAATTGTCCAATTTGGAACACCTATTGATTTCGGATCGAGCCCAAAACTTGGGCAACATCATAATTTGGTGGGAGGAGTCATTTGGTGAGTTTTGAGTGAAATCCAAACGCTAGAAGTATGGAATACACCAACCACTGCAATTAGGAACGAACTACCGTTGAACTTGAATTGTCCAATTTGGAACACCAATTGGTGTCGGATCGAGCCCAAAACATGGGTAACATCATAATATGGTGGGAGGAGTCATTTGTTGAGTTTTGAGCGAAATCAAATCGCTAGAAGTATGGAATACACCAACCACTCCAATTAGGAATGTACTGCCGTTGAAGTTGAATTGTCCAATTTGGAACACCTATTGATTTCGGATGAACCCCAAAACTTGGGAAACATCATAATATGGTGGGAGTCATTTGGTGAGTTTTGAGTGAAATCGAATCGCTAGAAGTGTGGAATACACCAACCACTCCAATTAGGAACGAACTGCCATTGAACTTGAATTGTCCAATTTCTCACACCTATTGATTTCGGATCGAGCCCCAAACTTGGGCAACATCATAATATGGTGGGAGGAGTCATTTGGTGAGTTTTGAGTGAAATCCAATCGCTAGAAGTATGGAATACACCAACCACCCCAGTTAGGAACGAACTGCCGTTGAACTTGAATTGTCCAATTTGGAACACCTATTGATTTCGGATCGAGCCCAAAACTTGGGAAACATGATAATATGGTGGGAGGAGTCATTTGGTGAGTTTTGAGTGAAATCCAATCGCTAGAAGTATGGAATACACCAACCACTACAATTAGGAACGAACTGCCGTTGAACTTGAATTGTCCAATTTGGAACACCTATTGATTTCGGATCGAGACCAAAACTTTGGCAACATCATAATATGGTGGGAGGAGTCATTTCGTTTGTTTTGAGTGAAATCCAATCGCTAGAAGTATGGAATACACCAACCACTCCCATTAGGAACGAACTGCCATTGAACTTGAATTGTCCAATTTGGAACACCTATTGATTTCGGATCGAGCCCAAAACTTGGGCAACATCGTAATATGGTGGGAGGAGTCATTTGGTGAGTTTCGAGTGAAATCCATTCGCTAGAAGTGTGGAATACACCAACCTCTCCAGTTAGGAACGAACTGCCGTTGAACTTGAATTTTTCAATTTGGAACACGTATTGAATTCGTATCGAGCCCAAAACTTGGGCAACAACATAACATGGTGGGAGGAGTAATTTGGTGTGTGTTGAGTGAAATCCAATCGCTAGAAGTATTGAATACACCAACCACTCCAATTAGGAACGATCTGCCGTTGAACTTGAATTGTCCAATTTCTTACACCTATTGATTTCGGATCGAGCCCAAAACTTGGGCAACATCAAAATATGGTGGGAGGAGTCATTTGGTGACTTTTGAGTGAAATCCAATCGCTAGAAGTATGGAATACACCAACCACTCCAATTTGGAACGTACTGCCGTTGAACTTGAATTGTCCAATTTGGAACACCTATTAATTTCGGATCGAGCCCAAAACTTGGGCAACATCATAATATGGCGGGAGTCATTTGGTGAGTTTTGAGTGAAATCCAATCGCTAGAAGTATGGAATACACCAACCACTCCAATTAGGAACGAACTGTCGTTGAACTTAAATTGTCCAATTTCTCACACCTATTGATTTCGGATCGTGCCCAAAACTTGGGCAACATCATAATATGGTGGGAGGAGTCATTTGGTGAGTTTTGAATGAAATCCAATCGCTAGAAGTATGGAATACACCAACCACTGCAATTAGGAACGAACTGCCGTTGAACTTGAATTGTCCAATTTGGAACACCTATTGATTTCGGATCGAGCCCAAAACTTGGGCAACATCATTATATGGTGGGAGGAGTCATTTGGTGAGTTTTGAGTGAAATCCAATCGCTAGAAGTATGGAATACACCAACCACTCCAATTAGGAACGAACTGCCGTTGAACTTGAATTGTCCAATTTCTCACACCTATTGATTTCGGATCGAGCCCCAAACTTGGGCAACATCATAATATGGTGGGAGGAGTCATTTGGTTAGTTTTGAGTGAAATCCAATCGCTAGAAGTATGGAATACACCAACAACTCCAATTGGGAATGAACTGCCGTTGAACTTGAATTGTCCAATTTGGAACCCCTATTGATTTCGGATCGAGCCCAAAACTTGGGCAACATCATAATATGGTGGGAGGAGTCATTTGGTGAGTTTTGAGGGAAATCCAATCGCTAGAAGTATGTTATACAGCAACCACTCCAGTTAGGAACGAATTGCCGTTGAACTTGAATTGTCCAATTTCTCACACCTATTGATTTCGGATCGAGCCCCAAACTTGGGCAACATCATAATATGGTGGGAGGAGTCATTTGGTGATTTTTGAGTGAAATCCAATCGCTAGAAGTATGGAATACACCAACAACTCCAATTAGGAACGAACTATCGTTGAACTTGAATTGTCCAATTTCTCACACCCATTGATTTCTGAGCGAGCCCAAAACTTGGGCAACATCATAATATGGTGGGAGGAGTCATTTGGTGAGATTTGAGTGAAATCCAATCGCTAGAAGTGTGGAATACACCAGCCACTCCAATTAGGAACGAATTGTCGTTGAAATTGAATTGACCAATTTCTCACACCTATTGATTTCGGATCGAGCCCAAAACATGGGCAACATCATAATATGGTGGTAGGAGTCATTTGGTGAGTTTTGAGTGAAATCCAATCCCTAGAAGTATGGAATACACCAACCACTCCTATTAGGAACGAACTGCCGTTGAACTTGAATTGTCTAATTTCTCCCACCTATTTATTTCGGATCGAGACCAAAACTTGGGCAACATCATAATATGGTGGGAGGAGTCATTTGGTGAGTTTTGAGTGAAATCCAATCGCTAGAAGTATGGAATACACCAACCACTGCAATTAGGAACGAACTGCCGTTGAACTTGAATTGTCCAATTTCTCACACCTATTGATTTCGAATCGAGCCCAAAACTTGGGCAACATCATAATATGGTGGGAGGAGTCATTTGGTGAGTTTTGAGTGAAATCCAATCGCTAGAAGTATGGAATACACCAACCACTCCAATTAGGAACGAATTGTCGTTGAAATTGAATTGACCAATTTCACGCACCTATTGATTTCGGATCGAGCCCAAAACTTGGGCAACATCATAATATGGTGGTAGGAGTCATTTGGTGAGTTTTGAGTGAAATCCAATCCCTAGAAGTATGGAATACACCAACCACTCCTATTAGGAACGAACTGCCGTTGAACTTGAATTGTCTAATTTCTCCCACCTATTTATTTCGGATCGAGACCAAAACTTGGGCAACATCATAATATGGTGGGAGGAGTCATTTGGTGAGTTTTGAGTGAAATCCAATCGCTAGAAGTATGGAATACACCAACCACTGCAATTAGGAACGAACTGCCGTTGAACTTGAATTGTCCAATTTCTCACACCTATTGATTTCGAATCGAGCCCAAAACTTGGGCAACATCATAATATGGTGGGAGGAGTCATTTGGTGAGTTTTGAGTGAAATCCAATCGCTAGAAGTATGGAATACACCAACCACTCCAATTAGGAACGAATTGTCGTTCAAATTGAATTGACCAATTTCACGCACCTATTGATTTCGGATCGAGCCCAAAACTTGGGCAACATCATAATATGGTGGGAGGAGTCATTTGGTGAGTTTTGAGTGAAATCCAATCGCTAGAAGTATGGAATACACCAACCACTCCAATTAGGAACGAACTGCCGTTGTACTGGAATTGTCCACTTTGGAACCCCTATTGATTTCGGATCGAGCCCAAAACTTGGGCAACATCATAATATGGTGGGAGTAGTCATTTGGTGAGTTTTGAGTGAAATCCAATCGCTAGAATTATGGAATACACCAACCACTCCAGTTAGGAATGAACTGCCGTTATACTTGAATTTTCCAATTTGGAACACCTATTGATTTCGGATCGAGCCCAAAACTTGGGCAACGTCATAATATGGTGGGAGGAGTCATTTGGTGAGTTTTGAGTGAATTCCAATCACTAGAAGTACGGAATACACCAACCACTCCAATTAGGAACGAACTGCCGTTGAACTTGAATTGTCCAATTTCTCACACCTATTGATTTCGGATCGAGCCCAAAACTTGGGCAACATCATCATATGGTGGGAGGAGTCATTTGGTGAGTTTGGAGTGAAATCCAATCGCTAGAAGTATGGAATACACCAACCACTCCAATTAGGAACGAACTGCCGTTGAACTTGAATTGTCCAATTTCTCACACCTATTGATTTCGGATCGAGCCCAAAACTTGGGCGACATCAGAATATGGTGGGAGGAGTCATTTGGTGAGTTTTGAGTGAAATCCAATCGCTAGAAATATGGAATACACCATCCACTCCCATTGGGAACGAACTGCCGTTGAACTTGAATTGTCCAATTTCTCACACCTATTGATTTCGGATCGAGCTCAAAACTTGGGCAACATCATAATATGGTGGGAGGAGTCATTTGGTGAGTTTTGGTGTTAGCTATCTTGGTTTGAATTAAGAGTATACAACATGCTTTAATTCGAATTGAACTATGAATAGGAAGAGTATGTATGGACATTCGACAACAGGGATTAGATGCATACTTGGTTGTTTAAAATGTTCTTCTATGCTTAATGGGTTCCTAATGCTTAATTTTAGGTTAGACAACAAATGATCAATTTAGGGAATTAGGAACACAAGGTTATGACCACACACCATGGCTTAATCATACTTTAGCTAGAATCAATCCATTAATCTAAATTGAACTTGGGAACGTATCTGCTTGAATTAGTTACTTTCTTTCTTTCTTGTTGTATTTATTTCCTTTCTTTTTCATTTCAATTTTGTGTAGGGAAATGAATTGGATCATTCAATCACCAATCCTCGTGGGATCGACCTCGCACTTACATATGCTAAACTACCAACGGCTCGTGCACTTGCGAGTATAACAAGTTGAGGATGCAGCTAAATCCATTTTGGTGGAGCTAAATCTACACAACACCAATCGCCACCAACCACTCCAATTAGGAACGAACTGCCGTTGAACTTGAATTGTCCAATTTCTCACACCTATTGATTTCGGATCGAGCCCCAAACTTGGACAACATCATAATATGGTGGGAGGAGTCATTTGGTGACTTTTGAGTGAAATCCAATCGCTAGAAGTACGGAATCCACCAACCACTCCAATTAGGAATGAACTGCCATTGAACTTGAATTGTCCAATTTCTCACACCTATTGATTTCGGATCAAGCCCAAAACTTGGGCAACATCATAATATGGTGGGAGGAGTCATTTGGTGAGTTTTGAGTGAAATCCAATCGCTAGAAGTATGGAATACACCAACCACTCCAATTAGGAACGAACTGCCGTTGAACTTGACTTGTCCAATTTGGAACACCTATTGATTTCGGATCGAGTCCAAAACTTGGGCAACATCATAATATGGTGGGAGGAGTCACTTGGTGAGTTTTGAGTGAAATCCAATCGCTAGAAGTATGGAATACACCAACCACTCCAATTGGGAACGAACTGCCGTTGAACTTGAATTGTCCAACTTGGAACACCGATTGATTTCAGATCGAGCCCAAAACTTGGGCAACATCATAATACGGTGGGAGGAGTCATTTGACGAGTTTTGAGTCAAATCCAATCGCCACCAACCACTCCAATTAGGAACGAACTGCCGTTGAAGTTGAATTGTCCAATTTCCCACACCTATTGATTTCGGATCGAGCCCAAAACTTGGGCAACATCATAATATGGTGGGAGGAGTCATTTGGTGAGTTTTGAGTAAAATCCAATCGCCACCAACCACTCCAATTAGGAACGAACTACCGTGGAACTTGAATTGTCCAATTTCTCACACCTATTGATTTCGGATCGAGCCCAAAACCTGGGCAACATCATAATATGGAGGGAGAAGTCATTTGGTGAGTTTTGAGTGAAATCCAATCGCAAGAAGTATGGAATACACCAACCACTCCAATTAGGAACGAACTGCCGTTGTACTTGAATTGTAGACTTTGGAACACCTATTGATTTCGGATCGAGCCCAAAACTTGGGCAACATCATAATATGGTGGGAGGAGTCGTTTGGTGAGTTTCGAGTGAAATCCAATCGCTAGAAGTATGGAATACACCAACCACTCCAATTAGGAACGAACTGCCGTTGAACTTGAATTGTCCAATTTGTCACACCTATTGATTTCGATCGAACCCAAAACTTGGGCAACATCATAATATGGTGGGAGGAGTCGTTTGGTGAGTTTCGAGTGAAATCCAATCGCTAGAAGTATGGAATACAACAACCACTCCAATTAGGAACGAACTGCCGTTGTACTTGAATTGTCCACTTTGGAACACCTATTGATTTCGGATCGAGCCCAAAACTTGGGCAACATCATAATATGGTGGGAGGAGTCATTTAGTAAGTTTTGAGTGAAATCCAATCGCTAGAAGGACGGAATACACCAACCACTCCAATTAGGAACGAACCGCCGTTGAACTTGAATTGTCCAATTTCTCACACCTATTGATTTCGGATCGAGCCCAAAACTTGGGCAACATCATAATATGGTGGGAGGAGTCATTTGGTGAGTTTTGAGTGAAATCCAATCGCTAGAAGTATGGAATACACCAACCACTCCAATTAGGAACGAACTGCCGTTGTACTGGAATTGTCCACTTTGGAACCCCTATTGATTTCGGATCGAGCCCAAAACTTGGGCAACATCATAATATGGTGGGAGGAGTCATTTGGTGAGTTTTGAGTGAAATCCAATCGCTAGAAGTATGGAATACACCAACCACTCCAATTGGGAACGAACTGCCGTTGAACTTGAATTGTCCAATTTGGAACGTTGAACTTGAATTGTCCAATTTGGAACACCGATTGATTTCGTATCGAGCCCAAAACTTGGGCAACATCATAATGTGGTAGGAGGAGTCATTTGGTGAGTTTTGACTGAAATCCAATCGCTAGAAGTACGGAATACACCAACCACTCCAATTAGGAACGAACTGCCGTTGAAATTGAATTGTCCAATTTCTCACACGTATTGATTTCTGATCGAGCCCAAAACTTGGGCAACATTATAATACGGTGGGAGGAGTCATTTGGTGAGTTTTGAGTGAAATCCAATCGCTAGAAGTATGGAATACACCAACCACTCCAATTAGGAACGAACTGCCGTTGAACTTGAATTGTCCAATTTCTCACACCAATTGATTTCGGATCGAGCCCAAAACTTGGGCAACATCATAATATGGTGGGAGGAGTCATTTGGTGAGTTTTGAGTGAAATCCAATCGCTAGAAGTATGGAATACACCAACCACTCCAATTAGGAACGAACTGCCGTTGAACTTGAATTGTCCAATTTCTCACACCTATTGATTTCGGATCGAGCCCAAAACTTGGGCAACATCATAATACAGTGGGAGGAGTCATTTGGTGAGTTTTTAGTGAAATCCAATCGCTAGAAGTATGGAATACACCAACCACACCAATTAGGAACGAACTGCCGTTGAACTTGAATTGTCCAATTTGGAACACCTATTGATTTCGGAGCGAGCCCAAAACTTGGGCAACATCATAATATGGTGGGAGGAGTCATTTGGTGACTTTTGAGTGAAATCCAATCTCCACAAACCACTCCAATTAGGAACAAACTGCCGTTGAACTTAAATTGTCCAATTTCTCACACCTATTGATTTCGGATCGAGCCCAAAACTTGGGCAACATCATAATATGGAGGGAGGACTCATTTGGTGAGTTTTGAGTGAAATCCAATCGCTAGAAGTATGGAATACACCAACCACTCCAATTAGGAACGAATTGCCGTTGTACTTGAATTGTCCACTTTGGAACAACTATTGATTTCGGATCGAGCCCAAAACTTGGGCAACATCATAATATGGTGGGAGGAGTCATTTGGTGAGTTTTGAGTGAAATCCAATCGCTAGAAGTAAGGAATACACCAACCACTCCAAGTTGGAACGAACTGTCGTTGAACTTGAATTGTCCAATTTCTCACACCTATTGATTTCAGATCGAGCCCCAAACTTGGACAACATCATAATATGGTGGGAGGAGTCATTTGGTGAGTTTTGAGTGAAATCCAATCGCTAGAAGTATGGAATACACCAACCACTCCAATTAGGAACGAACTGCCGTTGAACTTGAATTGTCCAATTTCTCACACCTATTGATTTCGGATTGAGCCCCAAACTTGGGCAACATCATAATGTGGTGGCAGGATTCATTTGGTGAGTTTTGAGTGAAATCCAATCGCTAGAAGTATAGAATACACCAACCACTCCAATTAGGAACGAACTGCCGTTGAACTTGAATTGTCCAATTTCTCATACCTATTGATTTCGGATCGAGCCCAAAACTTGGGCAACAGCATAATATGGTGGGAGGAGTCATTTGGTGAGTTTTGAGTGAAATCCAATCGCTAGAAGTATGGAATACACCAACCACTCCAATTAGGAAGGAATTGCCGTTGAAATTGAATTGTCCAATTTCTCACACGTATTGATTTCTGATCGAGCCCAAAACTTGGGCAACATCATAATACGGTGGGAGGAGTCATTGGGTGTGTTTTGAGTGAAATCCAATCGCTCGAAGTATGGAATACACCAACCAGTCCAATTAGGAACAATCTGCCGCTGAACTTGAATTGTCCAATTTCTCACACCTATTGATTTCGGACCGAGCCCAAAACTTGGGCAACATCATAATATGGTGGGAGGAGTCATTTGGTGAGTTTTGAGTGAAATCCAATCGCTAGAAGTATGGAATACACCAACCACTCCAATTGGGAACGAACTGCCGTTGAACTTGAATTGTCCAATTTGGAACACCGATTGATTTCGGATCGAGCCCAAAACTTGGGCAACAACATAATATGGGGGGAGGATCATTTGGTGAGTTTTGAGAGAAATCCAATCGCTAGAAGTACGGAATACACCAACCACTCCAATTAGGAACGAACTGCCGTTGAAATTGAATTGTCCAATTTCTCACACGTATTGATTTCTGATCGAGCCCAAAACTTGGGCAACATCATAATACGGTGGTAGGAGTCATTTGGTGAGTTTTGAGTGAAATCCAATCGCTAGAAGTATGGAATACACCAACCACTCCAATTAGGAACGAACTGCCGTTGAACTTGAATTGTCCAATTTCTCACACCTATGGATTTCGGATCGAGCCCAAAACTTGGGCAACATCATAATATGGTGGGAGGAGTCATTTGGTGAGTTTTGAGTGAAATCCAATCGCTAGAAGTATGGAATACACCAACCACTCCAATTAGGAACGAACTGCCGTTGAACTTGAATTGTCCAATTTCTCACACCTATGGATTTCGGATCGAGCCCAATACCTGGGCAACATCATAAAATGGTGGGAGGAGTCATTTGGTGACTTTTGAGTGAAATCCAATCTCCACCAACTCAATTAGGAACGAACTGCCGTTGAACTTGAATTGTCCAATTTCTCACACCTATTGATTTCGGATCGAGCCCCAAACTTGGACATCAACATAATATGGTGGGAGTAGTCATTTGGTGAGTTTTGAGTGAAATCAAATCGCTAGAAGTATGGAATCCACCAACCACTCCAATTAGGAATGAACTGCCGTTGAACTTGAATTGTCCAATTTCTCACACCTATTGATTTCGGATCGAGCCCAAAACTTGGGCAACATCATAATATGGTGGTTGGAGTCATTTGGTGAGTTTTGAGTGAAATCCAATCTCTAGAAGTATGGAATACACCAACCACTCCAAATGGGAACGAACTGCCGTTGAACTTGAATTGTCCAATTTGGAACACCTATTGATTTCGGATCGAGCCCAAAACTTGGGCAACATCATAATATGCTGGGAGGAGTCATTTGGTGAGTTTTGAGTGAAATCCAATCGCTAGAAGTATGGAATACACCAAACACTCCAATTAGGAACGAACTGCCGTTGAACGTGAATTGTCCAATTTGGAACACCTATTGATTTCGGATCGAGCCCAAAACTTGGGCAACATCATAATATGGTGGTTGGAGTCATTTGGTGAGTTTTGAGTGAAATCCAATCGCTAGAAGTATGGAATACACCGACCACTCCAATTAGGAACGAACTGCCGTTGAACTTGAACTGTCTAATTTGGAACACCTATTGATTTCGGATCGAGCCCAAAACTTGGGCAACATCATAATGTGGTGGGAGGAGTCATTTGGTGAGTTGTGAGTGAAATCCAATCGCTAGAAGTATGGAATACACCAACCACTCCAATTAGGAACGAACTGCCGTTGAACTTGAATTGTCCAATTTCGAACACCTATTGATTTCGGATCGAGCCCAAAACTTGGGCAACATCATAATACGGTGGGAGGAGTCATTTGGTGAGGTTTGAGTGAAATCCAATCGCTAGAACTACAGAATACACCAACCACTCCAGTTAGGAACGAACTGCCGTTGAAATTGAATTGTCCAATTTCTCACTCGTATTGATTTCTGATCGAGCCCAAAACTTGGGCAACATCAAAATACGGTGGGAGGAGTCATTTGGTGAGTTTTGAGTGAAATCCAATCGCTAGAAGTATGGAATACACCAACCACTCCAATTAGGAACGAACTGCCGTTGAACTTGAATTGTCCAAATTGGAAAACCTATTGATTTCGGATTGAGCACAAAACTTGGGCAACTTCATAATATGGTGGGAGGAGCCAATTGGTGAGTTTTCAAAGAAATCCAATCGCTAGAAGTATGGAATACACCAACCACTCCAATTAGGAACGAACTGCCGTTGAACTTGAATTGACCAATTTCTCACACCTATTGATTTCGGATCGAGCCCAAAACTTGGGCAACATCATAATATGGTGGGAGGAGTCAATTGGTGAGTTTTCAGTGAAATCCAATCTTTAGAAGTATGGAATACACCAACCACTCCAATTAGGAACGATCAGCCGTTGAACTTGAATTGTCCAATTTCTCACACCTATTGATTTCGGACCGAGCCCCAAACTTGGGCAACATCATAATATGGTGGGAGGAGTCATTTGGTGAGTTTTGAGTGAAATCCAATCTCTAGAAGTATGGAATACACCAACCACTCCAAATGGGAACGAACTGCAGTTGAACTTGAATTGTCCAATTTGGAAGACCGATTGATTTCGGATTGAGCCCAAAACTTGGGCAACATCATAATATGGTGGGAGGAGTCATTTGGTGAGTTTTGAGTGAAATCCAATTGCTAGAAGTATGGAATACACCAACCACTCCAATTAGGAACGAACTGCCGTTGAACTTGAATTGTCCAATTTCTCACACCTATTGATTTCTGATCGAGCCCAAAACTTGGGCAACATCATAATACGGTGGGAGGAGTCATTTGGTGAGTTTTGAGTGAAATCCAATCGCTAGAAGTATGGAATACACCAACCACTCCAATTAGGAACGAACTGCCGTTGAACTTGAATTGTCCAATTTCGAACACCTATTGATTTCGGATCGAGCCCAAAACTTGGGCAACATCATAATACGGTGGGAGGAGTCATTTGGTGAGGTTTGAGTGAAATCCAATCGCTAGAACTACAGAATACACCAACCACTCCAGTTAGGAACGAACTGCCGTTGAAATTGAATTGTCCAATTTCTCACTCGTATTGATTTCTGATCGAGCCCAAAACTTGGGCAACATCAAAATACGGTGGGAGGAGTCATTTGGTGAGTTTTGAGTGAAATCCAATCGCTAGAAGTATGGAATACACCAACCACTCCAATTAGGAACGAACTGCCGTTGAACTTGAATTGTCCAAATTGGAAAACCTATTGATTTCGGATTGAGCACAAAACTTGGGCAACATCATAATATGGTGGGAGGAGTCAATTGGTGAGTTTTGAAAGAAATCCAATCGCTAGAAGTATGGAATACACCAACCACCCAAATTAGGAACGAACTGCCGTTGAACTTGAATTGACCAATTTCTCACACCTATTGATTTCGGATCGAGCCCAAAACTTGGACAACATCATAATATGGTGGGAAGAGTCATTTGGTGTGTTTTGAGTGAAATCCAATTGCTAGAAGTATGGAATCCACCAACCACTCCAATTAGGAATGAACTGCCGTTGAACTTGAATTGTCCAATTTCTCACACCTATTGATTTCGGATCGAGCCCAAAACTTGGGCAGCATCATAATATGGTGGATGGAGTCATTTGGTGTGTTTTGAGTGAAATCCAATCGCTAGAAGTATGGAATCCACCAACCACTCCAATTAGGAATGAACTGCCGTTGAACTTGAATTGTCCAATTTCTCACACCTATTGAGTTCGGATGGAGCCCCAAACTTGGACAACATCATAATATGGTGGGAAGAGTCATTTGGTGTGTTTTGAGTGAAATCCAATTGCTAGAAGTATGGAATCCAGCAACCACTCCAATTAGGAATGAACTGCCGTTGAACTTGAATTGTCCAATTTCTCACACCTATTGATTTCGGATCAAGCCCAAAACTTGGGCAGCATCATAATATGGTGGTTGGAGTCATTTGGTGTGTTTTGAGTGAAATCCAATCGCTAGAAGTATGGAATACACCGACCACTCCAATTAGGAACGAACTGCCGTTGAACTTGAATTGTCCAATTTGGAACACCTATTGATTTCGGATCGAGCCGAAAACTTGGGCAACATCATAATATGGTGGGAGGAGTCATTTGGTGAGTTTTGAGTGAAATCCAATCGCTAGAAGTAAGGAATACACCAACCACTCCAATTAGGAACGAACAGCCGTTGAACTTGAATTGTCCAATTTCTCACACCTATTGATTTCGGATCGAGCCCTAAACTTGGACAACATCATAATATGGTGGGAGGAGTCATTTGGTGAGTTTTGAGTGAAATCCAATCGCTAGAAGTATGGAATACACCAACCACCCCAATTAGGAACGAACTGCTGTTGAAATTGAATTGACCAATTTCTCACACCTATTGATTTTGGATCGAGCCCAAAACTTGGGCAACATCATAACATAATGGGAAGATTCATTTGGTGAGTTTTGAGTGAAATCCAATCGCCAGAAGTACGGAATACACCAACCACTCCAATTTGGAACGAACTGTCGTTGAAATTGAATTGTCCAATTTCTCACACCTATTGAATTCGGATCGAGCCCAACACTTGGGCAACATCATAATATGGTGGGAGTAGTCATTTGGTGAGTTTTGAGTGAAATCCAATCTCTAGAAGTATGGAATACACCAACCACTCCAATTAGGAACGAACTGCTGTTGAACTTCAATTGTCCAATTTGGAACACCTATTGATTTCGGATCGAGCCCAAAACTTGGGCAACATCATAATATGGTGGGAGGAGTCATTTGGTGAGTTTTGAGTAAAATCCAATCGCTAGAAGTATGGAATACACCAACCACTCCAATTAGGAACGAACTGCCGTTGAACTTGAATTGTCCAATTTCTCACACCTATTGATTTCGGATCGAGCCCAAAACTTGGGCAACATCATAGTATGGTGGGAGGAGTCATTTGGTGAGTTTTGAGTAAAATTCAATCGCTACAAGTATGGAATACACCAACCACTCCAATTAGGAACGAACTGCCGTTGAACTTGAATTGTCCAATTTGGAACACCTATTGATTTCGGATCGACCCCAAAACTTGGGCAACATCATAATATGGTGGGAGGAGTCATTTGGTGAGTTTTGAGTAAAATCCAATCGCTAGAAGTATGGAATACACCAACCACTCCAATTAGGAACGAACTGCCGTTGAACTTGAATTGTCCAATTTCTCACACCTATTGATTTCGGATCGAGCCCAAAAGTTGGGCAACATCATAATATGGTGGGAGGAGTCATTTGGTGAGTTTTGAGTAAAATCCAATCGCTAGAAGTATGGAATACACAAACCACTCCAATTAGGAACGAACTGCCGTTGAACTTGAATTTTCCAATTTGGAACACCTATTGATTTCGGATCGAGCCCAAAATTTGGGCAACATCATAATATGGTGGGAGGAGTCATTTGGTGAGTTTTGAGTAAAATCCAATCGCTAGAAGTATGGAATACACCAACCACTCCAATTAGGAACGAACTGCCTTTGAACTTGAATTGTCCAATTTCTCACACCTATTGATTTCGGATGGAGCCCCAAACTTGGGCAACATCATAATATGGTGGGAGGAGTCATTTGGGGAGTTTTGAGTGAAATCCAATCGCTAGAAGTAAGGAATACACCAACCACTCCAATTAGGAACGAACTGCCGTTGAAATTGAATTGTCCAATTTCTCACACCTATTGATTTCGGATCGAGCCCAAAACTTGGGCAACATCATAATATGGTGGGAGGAGTCATTTGGTGAGTTTTGAGTGAAATCCAATCGCTAGAAGTGTGGAATACACCAACCACTCCAATTAGGAACGAACTGCCGTTGAACTTGAATTGTCCAATTTCTCACACCAATTGATTTCGGATCGAGCCCCAAACTTTGGCAACATCGTATTATGGTGGGAGGAGTCATTTGGTGAGGTTTGAGTGAAATCCAATCGCTAGAAGTATGGAATACACCAACCACTCCAATTAGGAACGAACTGTCGTTGAACTTGAATTGTGCAATTTCTCAAACCTATTGATTTCAGATCGAGCCCCAAACTTGGGCAACATCATATTATGGTGGGAGGAGTCATTTGGTGAGGTTTGAGTGAAATCCAATCGCTAGAAGTATGGAATACACCAACCACTCCAATTAGGAACGAACTGCCGTTGAACTTGAATTGTCCAATTTCTCACACCTATTGATTTCGGATCGAGCCCAAAACTTGGGCAACATCATAATATGGTGGGAGGAGTCATTTGGTGAGTTTTGAGTGAAATCCAATCGCTAGAAGTATGGAATACACCAACCACTCCAATTATGAACGAACTGCCGTTGAACTTGAATTGTCCAATTTGGAACACCTATTGATTTCGGATCGAGCCCAATACTAGGGCAACATCATAATATGGTGGGAGGAGTCATTTGGGGAGTTTTGAGTGAAATCCAATCGCTAGAAGTAAGGAATACACCAACCACTCCAATTAGGAACGAACTGCCGTTGAACTTGAATTGTCCAATTTGGAACACCTATTGATTTCGGATCGAGCCCAAAACTTGGGCAACATCATAATATGGTGGGAGGAGTCATTTGGTGAGTTTTGAGTGAAATCCAATCGCTAGAAGTATGGAATACACCAACCACTCCAATTAGGAACGAACTGCCGTTGAACTTTAATTGTCCAATTTGGAACACCTATTGATTTCGGATCGAGCCCAAAACTTGGGCAACATCATAATATGGTGGGAGGAGTCATTTGGTGAGTTGTGAGTGAAATCCAATCGCTAGAAGTACGGAATACACCAACCACTCCAATTAGGAGCGAACTGTCGTTGAAATAGAATTGACCAATTTCTCACACCTATTGATTTCGGATCGAGCCCAAAACTTTGGCAACATCATAATATAGTGGGAGGAGTCATTTGGTGAGTTTTGAGTGAAATCCAATTGCTAGAAGTACGGAATACACCAACCACTCCAATTAGGAAAGAACTGTCGTTGAAATTGAATTGACCAATTTCTCACACCTATTGAATTCGGATCGAGCCCAAAACTTGGGCAACATCATAATATGGTGGGAGGAGTCATTTGATGAGTTTTGAGTGAAATCCAATCTCTAGAAATATGGAATACACCAACCACTCCAATTAGGAACGAACTGCCGTTGAACTTGAATTGTCCAATTTGGAACACCTATTGATTTCGGATCGAGCCCAAAACTTGGGCAACAGCATAATATGGTGGGAGGAGTCATTTGGTGAGTTTTGGGTAAAATTCAATCGCTAGAAGTATGGAATACACCAACCACTCCAATTAGGAACGAACTGCCGTTGAACTTGAATTGTCCAATTTCTCACACCTATTGATTTCGGATCGAACCCAAAACTTGGGCAACATCATAAAATGGTGGGAGGAGTCATTTGATGAGTTTTGAGTGAAATCCAATCGCTAGAAATATGGAATACACCAACCACTCCAATTAGGAAAGAACTGCCGTTGAACTTGAATTGTCCAATTTCTCACACCTATAGATTTCGGATCGAGCCCAAAACTTGGGCAACATCATAATATGGTGGGAGGAGTCATTTGGTGAGTTTTGAGTAAAATCCTATCGCTAGAAGTATGGAATACACCAACCACTCCAATTAGGAACGAACTGCCGTTGAACTTGAATTGTCCAATTTCTCACACCTATTGATTTCGGATCGAGCCTGTTGACGCTAAATCTTGAATCGATAGAGATGAGTGCTACTTACAAATGGGATGGACGATCAAGAGATCAATTGAATATTGGATGCCGATTCTTCCTGTCCTTGGATGCTGATCCTGAATAGAAAGAAGTCGAGACTCGTAAGGTCTTTGGAACCGGTGTGGAACCAGCCTAAGACCCTCCGATGCTGAAGTAAGTTTGTTGTTTTAAGAGCTCTTGTTGTTGACCATATAGAAGTATAAAAGTCAAGCTGAAAAGTCTTACCCCTTTATTGTAGTGGGAGGGGCATATTTATAGAGGGCATTTAGTATGCTCTTAGTGCTCATTTTCGATGTGGGACTCGTGGGAGGGCCCTATGAGGTTGACACGAGTCCTTAGATATTTCAGGCGGGTGCTTCGAGGTTGATTCTGCAGAATCGGTAGGGGATACCGATTGTAGGTTGTGTCCGGCTTGTAATGATCTTTTGCTGCTTTGAGACAATATCATCAGTAGCATATGCCGATTGTCCGAGGCCTTGGGTGCTTGGGCGAGTTTATGAGATCCACGTGTCGTTGTACGAGTGGAGGGTCAGATATGGTACAAACAGTAGTCCCCCAAGTTGCCGATTGAGAAGCTTCTCGGTTGGGGACTTGAATGTGTATTCGGCGTTCTGACCCGGACACAATGGTCCCATAATTGCCGATGGTGGTATGTAGTCCCCCAAGTGCCCAAGGGAGTGAGCTTGGATAGGAGACGGCATGATGTGCCGGTTGTTGCAAGGGGTGAGTGAAAACTCATGAATATGCGGCTGCCGTTCGGCACGAGAGGTGAGTGAGAACTCATCAATGTGCGCCTGCCGTTCGGCACGAGAGGTGAGTGGGAACTCATCAATGTGCGCCTGCCGTTCGGCACGAGAGGTGAGTGGGAACTCATCAATGTGCGCCTGCCGTTCGGCACGAGAGGTGAGTGGGAACTCATCAATGTGCGCCTGCCGTTCGGCACGAGAGGTGAGTGGGAACTCATCAATGTGCGCCTGTCGTTGGGTAGTGGAGTTGTGCTCGAAGGTGGCTAGATCTGCCACGTTCGGGAAGTTGAAGCGTCTCCGAGGATTGGAAGCGTTGCAACTGACGTTTGGTCTCTCCCATGCATGCGTGACACGTGTCGGCATGGCTGTGAAGAGCCGCGTCGTTTCGTATCCCGATGCGTCGCTTCGCTTCCCGATGCTAAATCGGCCTTATAAATGTGAGGAGAAGACGAGAGTACAAATACTTGGAAATTTTGAGAGCAAAGAGAGCTTGTGAGAGGCGATTTCCGGCAACCGTGCTAAGGCTGAGCAGGCGATTTCCGGCAAGTTTGAACAAGGCGGAGGCGATTTCCGACAAACTTGAGCCACCGTGCAAACAAGGTATGTTGCCGTGTTTTCGTATTCCCATGGATCAAAGTGTTGAATTGCAAGAATTTATGTTTGAACAATGTATGAACAAGCATGAACACGCATGAACACGTATGAACGTAGTGTTTTTAGGAGGTAGAATAGGATTTGGATTCTAGTACAGTCCTTAGTGTACGTTCGTGTGTTGTTTGTAGATGTCAGATACCGAATCCGAGCGTAGGCGTAGTCCGAGGGCATACGAGGATGAGTCGTCCTCAGGGAGCTCTGCCGAAGAGAGTGGGAGTTCTGAATCTGCGAGCTCTTCGAGCTGTGAGATAGTGGAGGGGGCAGGAGGGCGTGCCGAGGCTGGGGGTACTTCAACGAGGGTGCCTGGGGGTGATGAGCCTTCGACCTCGGGTCGTGAGGCCGATGGGGGTGGTGTCTCTGTTGCCGTTCCAGGGGAAGGGGTGCTGAGGGTCGTCAGGGGTAGGCAACGGATCCCGATGGCGAAGCCCACGGAACCTGTGTTCGGAGTAGATGACTTAGAGCCGAACACACTGACCGAATCCGAGTTGGCGAAGATTCGGTCGGAGTACAACATTCCGGAATCGGTAGGGATGCGAATTCCGGAGCCCTTAGAGTCGCTTAGTGACAATGATAAGGGGGTGGTCTTCTTCACGGATGTGTTTAAGCATGGCCTTCGGCTGCCGTTAAAGCATTCGGTGCAGAAGATCCTGGCGGCGATCGGTTATGCGCCAGGGCAGTATAACCCAAATTTTTGGATTACGCTGCTCGGGACGATCACGGCGTTCAGCTTGGCCGATGAGGGGGAGCCAAGCTACGAACAGTTCGCCCAGCTGTACAGTGTGACGAGGGCGAAGAGTGCCGATCATGGAGGGTGGGTTCAGTCCAACTGTCTCTCGGCAAGGCAGCGTGGGCACTTTGTGGTGGGGGTGCCGAGCTCTCAAAAGACGTGGCGCAAGCGTCGAGTGATTGTCTCCGGTGATTGGGAATCGGCACCCGGAGTTATCGTTGAGAGGAGGATTCCTACGTCCTTCCAGACAGTCGGTAGGGTAGAACCTGCCGTTCGGCAGGGTTAATAGTGGTTTTTTTTTTTTTTTTTTTTTTTTTTTTTTTTTGTAGTACTGACCGTTGGTATTTTGGTTTCAGTGTCCTTGAAACGGCCGGCCGCACCGATCAGAGAGATTGAAGCAATCGAGAGGGTGAGAGCGAAGATTGCCGAAGAAGATCGGTTTTGTAAGGAGCTGCTCTACTTCCGAAATCTGTTCAAGGCAGGCCTGATCGGTAGGGCCGAACACGATCGGAGGGTGAAGGAGGAAGAGGAAGAAGAAAAAAGGCAAAGTAAGAGATGCCGTTCGGCAGGGTCGGTGTTTTCGATTTCCCGATGCTGCCGTTTCCTTTCTGACTTCGTGCTTTTTCTGTTTTGCAGTGGCAGGAGGGAGGCCTATGAGCGAGGCGACGAGGAGGCGTCTGGAGGGGCAAGGGGCGCCAAAGACGAAGAAGGTTCAGTCCCCCGGGCCGAAGAAGAGAAAGACGGCAGGGCCAGCAGGAGGGACGTCGGCTGATGAGCAGACGGTGGCTGACCGCCGGAGGGAGAAGAGGGCGGCGGAGGCAGAGGTCGTTCGGGAGGCCCACCTCCAAATGACGGGCAAACGGCAGATCGAGGGTCCCATCGATGTGACGCCGTTGCCGAAACGGCCAAGGGGCCCGAACGAGGGGACATCGGTGTTGATCCCTGATGATGAGGTGGAGGGGTAGGAGGGACCGGTTAACATCGCGTGTCCTCGGAAGGCTGTGCCGTTCATCAACTGTATGATTGACGGTGCCCAGATGGAGCTGGCTGAGCTGGAGCAACTGTCAACGAAGACGTTGCGTGAACAAACCGGTCGGGCCTTCCGTCTCCAAGCAGCGGTAAGTGTAGGATTTGTAGCTTAAGGATACTTTGATTCGGCATGTATTAATGTGTCCGTTGGTGTGGCAGGCTAATATGGACATGTGGCTCTGCGCGAAGCGAGCTGTGAATGCTGCCGAACGGTACCAAAAGAGATTTGAAGAGGGCCGTTCGAAGATCGCTGATGCCGGAAAGATGCTGCAGGAGGCGGACCAGCGTGCCGAGGAGAATGCGGCGAAAATTGCTGAGCTGACGTCGAAGCTGGCGGCGACCGAGCTGGACGTGGTGGCTGCCCATGAGGCGAAGGCAGCGGTAGAGGTGGCGATGGATGCGGCCGAGCGGTCGCATGCCAGGGAGCTGGTAGAGGAGA
The DNA here is from genome assembly GCF_965620075.1 of Prunus avium. Lineage (NCBI taxonomy): Eukaryota > Viridiplantae > Streptophyta > Magnoliopsida > Rosales > Rosaceae > Prunus > Prunus avium. The sequence goes on along the minus strand of NC_142289.1, from coordinate 16,967,130 downwards.
AGGCGAAGGCCGTTGCGGACTACCGATCGTCGGAGGAGTTTACGCGTTTGGTGGATAGAGAGGTCATGGAGCAATGTGACGACTTTCTCTATCGAGTCAAACGGTACAATGCTGACAAGAAGCTGAACCTGAACTTCCTCCGGGATCCACCACCGCTGCCGGAAGGGGTGACCGAAGAGATGGTGGAGGCCTACAAGGGCGAGGATGCCGAGGCCGAGGAAACCGACGACACCGATTCAAGCAGTGGGGAGGAAGAAGGTCATCCCGGGCCGAGGGCTGCCGTTGCGTCTACTGCCGAGCCGTCGACTGATCCTGTGCCTGCGTCAGCTGATGCCGATGTTGTAGCGACCGAAGCCGATCCACCCACCTCGTAGACTTTTTGTTCTTAACATTTTTGAGCGTGCCGAATGGCGTATTGTAAAGACAGATGGCCCTTCTGTGGCCTTTTATTTATCAATGTTCAGTTTGTTTCGGGTTAATGTGCTATGTCCCTTAATTTTGTATGTGTGCATGTCGTATGTAGAATATGTTTGATATAATATTGCTGAATGGTAGTGCCGTATGTATAGAATAGGGAGTTCCAAATTAAACCGATTACAAAAGTGGATGACCGAAGGTGACGACCGAAGGTATGATACAGAGGTGATGACCGAAGGGGCGTTCACTTGTAGTAATATTTGAGATGTTCTACATTCCAAGGGTGGCCGAGGGTTTGACCATCGGTACCACGCAAACGGTAAGTGCCTAGGCGGCAGATGGTGACAACTTCGTAAGGACCTTCCCAAGATGGACCAAGGGTGCCGTCGTTGGAGTCCTTGGTGGCGAGGGAGATTTTGCGTAGTACCCAGTCCCCTACTTTAAACGATCGGCGTCTGACGCGCGAGTCGTAGTAGCGGGAAGTCCGTTGTTTGTAGGCGGCATTCCGAAGCTGAGCCTGGGAACGGTGTTCCTCAATGAGGTCCAGGTTGAGAGTGAGCTGGGCTTCGTTTTGCTCTGGCTCGTAAGATGCCGTTCGGCACGAGGGTGCGTTGATCTCGACTGGAACAACGGCTTCGGAACCGAAGGCAAGGGAAAATGGCGTCTCGCCAGTCGACCGTCGGTAGGAGGTATTGATGGCCCATAGCGCTTCCGGAAGGAGATCGGGCCATGCTCCTTTAGCTGTCCCAAGCTTTTTCTTCAGCGTCTTCTTGATGATCTTGTTGATCGCTTCGACTTGGCCGTTCGACTGTGGATGTGCTGGGGAGGCGAAGAACAGGTTGATGCCAAATCGGTGGCATAGGTGCCGGAACTGAGAGGAGTCGAATTGTTTTCCGTTGTCGGTGATTATTGCGTTCGGGAGGCCGAATCGACAAATGATATTCTTCCATACGAAATGTTCAACCCTGGCTGCAGTGATTGTTGCCAAAGCTTCGGCTTCGGTCCACTTGGTAAAGTAGTCGACGGCGACGATGGCGAATTTGACATGTCCCTTGCCCTGGGGCATAGGGCCGATAAGATCTAAACCCCATTGGGCAAAGGGCCATGGGCTAACAATCGGAGAGAGTGGTTCGGCAGGCAGCTTTGGAACGGAGCCGAAACGCTGGCATTGATCGCACTTCTGGACCAGGGTGGTGGCATCGGCATGGAGAGTCGGCCAGTAGTACCCTTGCCGAATGGTCTTGAAAGCCAATGATCTAGCCCCAGAATGGTTCCCACAGGCTCCCTCGTGAATCTCTCGTAGGACGTAGTTTCCCTGCTGCGGGGTCATGCACCGAAGCAATGGTAAGGAGTGACCACGCCGATAGAGAATCTGATTCAGAAGGAGGTATCGTGTCGATCGGCGGCGGATAGTCGTTGCTTCAGGTTTGTTGTCAGGCAACGTGCCGTTGGCGAGGTAGGCGTGGATAGGATCCATCCAACTTGGATCCTGCCGAACGGCATGTACTTCGAGGTCGGTGGTACTGCGCCGAGTGAGGACCTCGATCGGCACATGGCGCCCTATGTTGTCGTCGATCGCCGATGCAAGGCGTGATAGAGCATCGGCGTGGCTGTTCTCGGATCTGGGGATCTGTTGAACTTGGTACGCAGTGAAGTGGTGCAGCAATCAGCGAGCGTGTGTCAAGTAGGCAACCATCGAAGTGTCCTTGGCTTCAAATTCAGTCAGTATCTGGTTCACGACAAGTTGTGAGTCGCTACAGATCCTGAGTTGCTGAGCGCCCATTTCTTTAGCGAGCCGAAGGCCTGCCAACAGAGCTTCATATTCGGCTTCGTTGTTGGAAGTCCGGAATTGGAATCGGATGGCATATTCGATGGTTGTCTGGTCAGGGGCCTTGAGTACCAAGCCGGCTCTGCTGCCCTGTCGGTTGGACGAACCGTCCACGTAGAGAGTCCAAAGTGGAATTGACGGATTAAAGATTCCTTCGGTCGGGTGGGCGACTGGTACCGTCGAGGATGAATCGGATGCGGCGTCCTTCGGAACTGGCCCCTCGGACGTGGTTAACTCAGAGATGAAATCGGCTACAGCCTGTCCCTTCTCGGCAGGACGAGGGTGGTAGCGGATGTCGAATTCGCCGAGCTCGATGGCCCATTTGACCAGCCGACCGGATGTCTCCGGTCTCTGGAGTATCTGGCGCAGAGGCTGATTGGTGAGGACGGTAACACTGTGAGCCTGAAAGTATGGCCGAAGCTTGCGTGCTGAAAGGACGAGAGCGTAGGCGAGTTTTTCGAGCTCGGGGTACCGAATCTCAGCGTCTTGCAAAGCATGGCTAATGTAGAAAATGGGGAGTTCGATGCCGTTCGGCTTGCGAATGAGCACAGAGCTAAGTGCCGTTGCCGAAACAGAGAGGTAGAGGATGAGTTCTTCGCCAGGGAGAGGAGTGGATAATAGGGGTGCTCTGCTCATGTAGGCCTTAAGATCTTGGAAGGCGCGATCGCATTCGGCAGTCCAGACAATCTGCCGTTTGCTTCCTTTGAGGGCTTTGAAGAATGGAGCGCACCGATCGGTAGCCTTGGAGATGAACCGGGCTAGAGCGGCGACACGCCCAGTCAGACTCTGAATGTCCTTTTGTGTCTTCGGGACCTGCATGTCGAGTAATGCCTTGATTTTTTCAGGGTTGGCCTCGATTCCTCATTGGCTGATCATGAAGCTGAGAAATTTGCCCGAGGAAACGCCGAAGGCACACTTGCTCGGGTTGAGGCGCATGTTGTACTTTTTTAAGACGCCGAACATGAGCGAAAGGTTGTGGAGATGAGAATCGGCCGTTCTGCTCTTGACCAGCATATCGTCCACATAGACTTCCATCGAGGTGCCAATGAGGTCGGAAAAAATTTTGTTGACCAATCGCTAGTATGTCGCCCCAGCGTTCTTCAGGCCGAACGGCATGACGTTGTAGCAGTAAAGTCCCTTGTCGGTGATGAATGCCGTGTGTTCGCGATCGGTAGGGCTCATGAATATTTGGTTGTAGCCTGAGTATGCATCCATGAAGCTGAGAAGTTCATGGCCTGCCGTGGCATCCACCATCTGATCGATCCGTGGCAGAGGAAAGCTGTCCTTTGGGCAAGCCTTGTTTAAATCGGTATAGTCTTGACACATTCTCCAGGCGCCGTTTGATTTTTTGACTAAAACCGAATTTGCCAGCCAAATTGGGTAGGTTACTTCCTGGATGAAGCCGATGGTCTTCAGTTTGTCTACTTCGAGCCTCATTGCCTCATACCGTTCGGCATCGTAGGCCCGCCGTTTCTGCCTGATGGGTTTGAAAGTGGAGCAGATGCTGAGCTTGTGGCTGATGACACTCGGGGCGATGCCGGGCATATCGTCGTATGACCAGGCGAAGACTTCTGCATTGGTTTGCAGGAAGGTGACAAAATCGGCCCTCAGTGCCGGACTCAAGGTTGTACCGATTCGAACTTGTCTGTCCGGTTGTGCTTCGGAGAGGGTGACTGATTCTAAATCTTCGGCGGGTTGCGCTTGCGGGGTTACAGCCTCATCTCGGGGGTCATCTGGTTTGTCCGTCCCCCTGCCGTTCGGTACGCCCAAGCTGGTGGCGACCGAGTATGTTTCGCGAAGCGCAGCCCTTGCCGATTCCTTGGTTGCCGAAACGTAACACGTCCGTGCACTCAATTGGTCCCCTCGCACTTGGCCGACGCCAGCGTGTGTGGGGAACTTGAGGAGGAGCATGTGTGGTGACAGCATGGCCTTCATTTTTGTGAGCGCCGTCCTGCCGATGATAGCGTTGTATGCCGTTGGGCAGTCGACCACTAGAAAATGAGTGTAGAGGACCGTTCGTCTGGGGATGGTACCGACGGCGAACGGGAGCTGGACACTGCCGATTGGTTCAACCACGTCGCCAGAGAAGCTCAGGAGAGGGGTGATATCCTTGTTCAGATGCCGAGGGTCCACACCGAGGGCGTTGAAAGCGTCGGCGAATAGCACGTTGACCGAACTGCCGGTGTCGATGAGGATTCGGCCTACGTCGAAATCCGATATATCAGCCCGTATGATCATAGGATCAGAGTGGGGGAAGATGATGCCTCGCTCTTCTTCTTCATAAAAGGTGATAGGTTCCCAACCGTTTCGTTGAATTTTGTCATTGCGTCCTCCCGCCGCGCTGAGGATGTGTGGATGTCGTACGGCACGAACGTAGTTTTTAACGGATCGGTTGCTGGCTTCGGCAATAGGCGCCCCTCCACTGATCATATTGATCTGCCGATTCAATGAGTTATCCGTTGCTGGCTTGGTGTTTAAATACTGATCCAGCTTTCCGTCATTGATGAGGCATTCAACGATTTTGCGCAGCGCGATGCAGGATTCCGTATCATGGCCGTTGTATTGGTGGTACCGGCAGAAGACACCGGTGTCTTTTTCGCTCTGGCGAGGGAGTTTCCGATTGTTCGGCTTCGGTATCATATCCCCTTCGGTCAGGAGAACTTGCTCATAGGTGGTGTTGAGCAAAGTGAAGATTTCGTCTGGCCGATTCCCCTTGTGGTTGCCCTTCTTGTTGTTGTCCTGCCGTTCCCGGAAGTTGTCCTTCCGCTTGTTTCGCTGAGTGGAAAAAGCAGGGACAGGGGGTGCCGTTCGGTAGGGGGCCTGGTTTGCCGATCGGTCGATCGGAAATCGGTCGTAGTTCTGCGTTGGAGGCTGATCGGTCAACGCCGTTTTGTTTATTGGGGTCGAAGCCGATCCCTTAGAGTTGAAATGCTCAGCCTTGGCGTGGATAGCCGCCTGTTTCATTAATTCGGAGTAGGTGGTCCAGTTGCTGCTGTGGACCAAATAAAGAAACTGAGACGACCGAAGGCCGCTTTTGAAGGCACCGAAGGCCGCCCTGTCGTCAGTTTCCGGACATCTGGAGTACTCATGGCTGAACCTAGCCGCATATTCCCTCAACGGCTCATCGTCTTGCTGTCGAACGGTATATAGATCATCGGCGGAATATAGGCGATCGGTCTAAATCATAAAATGGTTGAGGAAGGTTTGCTTCAACTGATTGAAATTGTCGACCGTGTCTGGCTCCATCCGATAGAACCAATTCAGAGCGGCTCCGGTCAGGGTGGAGGGGAATAGCAAACATTGGCCTTCGTCCGTCAGTCCTTTGCAACCCAGAGCTGATTGGAAGGTATGAATGTGGGTAACGGGATCTTCGACCCCCGAATAGAACGATATGCGGAGTGCTTGGACCTCCTTCTCGTGTCTGAATGTCCGGATTCGATTGGTGAACGGCCCTGGCTGTACCGTTCCCCATGTTGGTGTCCGAGCCTGGTCTTGCTCCTTCTCGATGCGAGTCATCTTCTGTAGGAGGTGACGAATAGTCGGATCGGTAGATGGAAGATCGTCACCAAAGGGTTCGACCGCTCGGTTCCCTGTGCGTTGGTCAGTATTGTGACCTCGCCTTCCTTGGTCTGCCGTTCGGCTGGGGCTTCTCTCGTAATTTCCTTTTCGCCGATCGTTGTCTTGGTTTGATCGGTGGCTGTGGCGTCGTGCAGAGGGCCCTGCCGATGAGATTGTGGTTCCTGGGGATGTTGGAACATAATCTGATTCGTGCGTCTCTTCCAGGCCGATCGCACCGTACCTCTGGCGTAAGGGGGATTTTGGTCCAAGTACCTCCAGGCGTGGATTGTCTAGCTTCGCCCGGACCTGGATGGGCGATGACTGCCGTTCCCTGCGCCGATCGTTGATCCTCTCGTGGCAATCAGAATAAACGTGATATTCGGGATGGCGTTCCTTCGGAGTGGGCACGAACAGTCTTCGGGAGACAGTTGGTCCGTTCGCGGCCTGCTGCTTCCCTCTATCCTGGAAAGTGGGCTTTCGTACGCTTTTAAACGATTTCTCCTGCCGAGGCTGTGTGGTTGGTTCCCGATCGTTCTGCAACTGGGCGGAGAGTGTTTGTTGTTGATGCAGTTGCCTCTGGGTGTCATCCAGTTTGGAGGCGAGAACATTGTTGTGCTCCTGCATTCTTGCCATATCCTGCTGTAGGGTCTCCATGCGAGCCTCCAGGGTGGTCGGTCGAGCAGGTGTCTGAAGCAAGGGAGTTGGATTTGGCTCGCCAACGAGGCCGAGGATGGGGCCATCGGTAGGCAGGGCCGAAGATGGATTCATTTTTTGGTCTCAGAGTTCTTTGTTTTGAGATATGGGTTGATCGATAAGCGATTCCCACAGACGGCGCCAATCTGTTGACGCTAAATCTTGAATAGATAGAGATGAGTGCAACTTACAAATGGGATGGACGATCAAGAGATCGATTGAATATTGGATGCCGATTCTTCCTGTCCTTGGATGCTGATCCTGAATAGAAAGAAGTCGAGACTCGTAAGGTCTATGGAACCGGTGTGGAACCAGCCTAAGACCCTCCGATGCTAAAGTAAGTTTGTTGTTTTAAGAGCTCTTGCTGTTGACCATATAGAAGTATAAAAGTCAAGCTGAAAAGTCTTACCCCTTTATTGTAGTGGGAGGGGCATATTTATAGAGGGCATTTAGTATGCTCTTAGTGCTCATTTTCGATGTGGGACTCGTGGGAGGGCCCTATGAGGTTGACACGAGTCCTTAGATATTTCAGGCGGGTGCTTCGAGGTTGATTCTGCAGAATCGGTAGGGGATACCGATTGTAGGTTGTGTCCGGCTTGTAATGATCTTTTGCTGCTTTGAGACAATATCATCAGTAGCATATGCCGATTGTCCGAGGCCTTGGGTGCTTGGGCGAGTTTATGAGATCCACGTGTCGTTGTACGAGTGGAGGGTCAGATATGGCACAAACAGTAGTCCCCCAAGTTGCCGATTGAGAAGCTTCTCGGTTGGGGACTTGAATGTGTATTCGGCGTTTAGGAACGAACTGCTAGAAGTATGGAATACACCAACCACTCCAATTAGGAACGAACTGCCGTTGAACTTGAATTGTCCAATTTCTCACACCTATTGATTTCGGATCGAGCCCCAAACTTGGGCAACATCATATTATGGTGGGAGGAGTCATTTGGTGAGGTTTGAGTGAAATCCAATCGCTAGAAGTATGGAATACACCATCCACTCCAATTAGGAACGAACTGCCGTTGAACTTGAATTGTCCAATTTCTCACACCTATTGATTTCGGATCGAGCCCGAAACTTGGGCAACATCATATTATGGTGGGAGGAGTCATTTGGTGAGGTTTGAGTGAAATCCAATCGCTAGAAGTATGGAATACACCAACCACTCCAATTAGGAACGAACTGCCGTTGAACTTGAATTGTCCAATTTCTCACAACAATTGATTTCGGATCGAGCCCCAAACTTGGGCAACATCATATTATGGTGGGAGGAGTCATTTGGTTAGGTTTGAGTGAAATCCAATCGCTAGAAGTATGGAATACACCAACCACTCCAATTAGGAACGAACTGCCATTGAACTTGAATTGTCCAATTTGGAACACCTATTGATTTCGGATCGAGCCCAAAACTTGGTCAACATCATAATATGGTGGCATGAGTCATTTGATGAGTTTTGAGTGAAATCCAATCGCTAGAAGTATGGAATACACCAACCACTTCAATTAGGAACGAACTGCCGTTGAACTTGAATTGTCCAATTTCTCAGACCTATTGATTTCTGATCGAGCCCCAAAGTTGGGCAACATCATAATATGGTGGGAGGAGTCATGTGGTTAGTTTTGAGTGAAATCCAATCGCTAGAAGTATGGAATACACCAACCACTCCAATTAGGAGCGAACTGCCGTTGAACTTGAATTGTCCAATTTGGAACACCTATTGATTTCGGATCGAGCCCCAAACTTGGGCAACAACATATTATGGTGGGAGGAGTCATTTGGTGAGGGTTGAGTGAAATCCAATCGCTAGAAGTATGGAATACGCCAACCACTCCAATTAGGAACGAACTGCTGTTGAACTTGAATTATCCAATTTCTCACACCTATTGATTTCGGATCGAGGCCCAAACTTGGGCAACATCATATTATGGTGGGAGGAGTCATTTGGGGAGGTTTGAGTGAAATCCAATCGCTAGAAGTATGGAATACACCAACCACTCCAATTAGGAACGAACTGCCGTTGAACTTGAATTGTCCAATTTCTCACACCTATTGATTTCGGATCGAGCCCAAAACTTGGGCAACATCATAATATGGTGGGAGGAGTCATATGGTGAGTTTTGAGTGAAATCCAATCACCAGAAGTATGTAATACACCAACCACTCCAATTATGAACGAACTGCCGTTCAACTTGATTTGTCCAATTTTGAACACCTATTGATTTCGGATCGAGCCTAAAACTTAGGCAACATCATAATATGGTGGGAGGAGTCATTTGGTGCGTTTTGAGTGAAATCCAATCGCTAGAAGTATGGAATACACCAACCACTCCAATTAGGAACGAACTGCCGTTGAACTTGCATTGTCCAATTTGGAACATCTATTGATTTCGGGTCGAGCCCAAAACTTGGGCAACATCATAATATGGTGGGAGGAGTCATTTGGTGAGTTTTGAGTGAACTCCAATCGCTAGAAGTATGGAATACACCAACCACTCCAATTAGGAACGAACTTCCGTTCAACTTGAATTGTCCAATTTTGAACACCTATTGATTTCGGATCGAGCCCAAAACTTGGGCAACATCATAATATGGTGGGAGGAGTCATTCGGTGAGTTTTGAGTGAAATCCAATCGCTAGAAGTGTGGAATACACCAACCACTCCAATTAGGAACGAACTGCCGTTGAACTTGAATTGTCCAATTTTTCACACCTATTGATTTCAGATGGAGCCAAAAACTTGGGCAACATCATAATATGGTGGGAGGAGTCATCTGGGGAGTTTTGAGTGAAATCCAATCGTTATAAGTGTGGAATACACCAACCACTCCAATTAGGAACAAACTGCCGTTGGACTTGAATTCTCCAATTTCTCACACCTATTGATTTCGGATCGAACCCAAAACTTGGGCAACATCATAATATGGTGGGAGGAGTCATTTGGTGAGTTTTGAGTGAAATCCAATCGCTAGAAGTATGGAATACACCAACCACTCCAGTTAGGAACGAACTGCCGTTGAACTTGAATTGTCCAATTTTTCACACCTATTGATTTCAGATGGAGCCAAAAACTTGGGCAACATCATAATATGGTGGGAGGAGTCATCTGGGGAGTTTTGAGTGAAATTCAATCGTTATAAGTGTGGAATACACCAACCACTCCAATTAGGAACGAACTGCCGTTGAACTTGAATTATCCAATTTCGAACACCTATTGATTTCAGATCGAGCCCAAAACTTGGACAACATCATATTATGGTGGGAGGAGTCATTTGGTGAGTTTTGAGTGAAATCCAATCACTAGAAGTATGGAATACCTCAACCACTCCAATTATGAACGAACTGCCGTTCAACTTGAATTGTCCAATTTTGAACACCTATTGATTTCGGATCGAGCCCAAAACTTGGGCAACATCATAATATGGTGGGAGGAGTCATTTGGTGAGTTTTGAGTGAAATCCAATCACTAGAAGTATGGAATACACCAACCACTCCAATTATGAACGAACTGCCGTTCAACTTGAATTGTCCAATTTGGAACACCTATTGATTTCGGATCGAGCCTAAAACTTGGGCAACATCATAATATGGTGGGAGGAGTCATTTGGTGCGTTTTGAGTGAAATCCAATCGCTAGAAGTATGGAATACACCAACCACTCCAATTAGGAACGAACTGCCGCTGAACTTGAATTGTTCAATTTGGAACACGTATTGATTTCGGATCGAGCCCAAAAGTTGGGAAACAACATAATATGGTTGGAGGAGTCATTTGGAGAGTTTTGAGTGAAATCCAATCGCTAGAAGTATGGAATACACCAACCACTCCAATTAGGAACGAACTGCCGTTGAACTTGAATTGTCAAATTTGGAACACCTATTGATTTCGGATCGAGCCCCAAACTTGGGCAACATCATAATATGGTGGGAGGAGTCATTTGGTGAGTTTTGAGTGAAATCCAATCGCTAGAAGTGTGGAATACACCAACCACTCCAATTAGGAACGAACTGTCGTTGAACTTGAATTGTCAAATTTGGAACACCTATTGATTTCGGATCGAGCCCCAAACTTGGGCAACATCATAATATGGTGGGAGGAGTCATTTGGTGAGTTTTGAGTGAAATCCAATCGCTAGAAGTGTGGAATATACTAACCACTCCAATTAGGAACGAAATGCCGTTGAAATTGAATTGACCAATTTCTCACACCTATTGATGTCGGATCGAGCCCAAAACTTGGGCAACATCATAATATGGTGGGAGGAGTCATTTGGGGAGTTTTGAGTGAAATCCAATCGCTAGAAGTGTGGAATCCACCAACCACTCCAATTAGGAACGAACTGCCGTTGAACTTGAATTGTCCAATTTGGAACACCTATTGATTTCGGATCGAGCCCAAAACTTGGGAAACATCATAATATGGTTGGAGGAGTCATTTGGTGAGTTTTGAGTGAAATCCAATCTCTAGAAGTATGGAATACACCAACCACTCCAATTAGGAACGAACTGCCGTTCAACTTGAATTGTCCAATTTCTCACACCTATTGATTTCGGATCGAGCCCAAAACTTGGGCAACATCATAATACGGTGGGAGGAGTCATTTGGTGAGTTTTGAGTGAAATCCAATCGCTAGAAGTATGGAATACACCAAGCACTCCAATTAGGAACGAACTGTCGTTGAAATTGAATTGACCAATTTCTCACACCCATTGATTTCGGATCGAGCCCAAAACTTGGGCAACATCATAATACCGTGGGAGGATTCATTTGGTGAGTTTTGGGTTAAATGCAATCGCTAGAAGTGTGGAATACACCAACCACTCCAATTAGGAACGAACAGCCGTTGAACTTGAATTCTCCAATTTCTCACACCTATTGATTTCGGATCGAGCCCAAAACTAGGGCAACATCATAATATGGTGGGAGGAGTCATTTGGGGAGTTTTGAGTGAAATCTCATCGCTATAAGTGTGGAATACACCAACCACTCCAATTAGGAACAAACTGCCGTTGGACTTGAATTCTCCAATTTCTCACACCTATTGATTTCGGATCGAGCCCAAAACTTGGGCAACATCATAATATGGTGGGAGGAGTCATTTGGTGAGTTTTGAGTGAAATCCAATCGCTAGAAGTATGGAATACACCAACCACTCCAGTTAGGAACAAACTGCCGTTGAACTTGAATTGTCCAATTTCTCACACCTATTGATTTCGGATCGAGCCCAAAACTTGGGCAACATCATAATACCGTGGGAGGATTCATTTGGTGAGTTTTGGGTTAAATGCAATCGCTAGAAGTGTGGAATACACCAACCACTCCAATTAGGAACAAACAGCCGTTGAACTTGAATTCTCCAATTTCTCACACCTATTGATTTCGGATCGAGCCCAAAACTTGGGCAACATCATAATACCGTGGGAGGATTCATTTGGTGAGTTTTGGGTTAAATGCAATCGCTAGAAGTGTGGAATACACCAACCACTCCAATTAGGAACGAACTGCCGTTGAACTTGAATTGTCCAATTTTTCACACCTATTGATTTCAGATGGAGCCAAAAACTTGAGCAACATCATAATATGGTGGGAGGAGTCATCTGGGGAGTTTTGAGTGAAATCCAATCGTTATAAGTGTGGAATACACCAACCACTCCAATTATGAACAAACTGCCGTTGGACTTGAATTCTCCAATTTCTCACACCTATTGATTTCGGATCGAGCCCAAAACTTGGGCAACATCATAATATGGTGGGAGGAGTCATTTGGTGAGTTTTGAGAGAAATCCAATCGCTAGAAGTATGGAATACACCAACCACTCCAATTAGGAACGAACTGCCGTTGAACTTGAATTGTCCAATTGCTCACACCTATTGATTTCGGATCGAGCCCAAAACTTGGGCAACATCATAATATGGTGGGAGGAGTCATTTGGGGAGTTTTGAGTGAAATCCAATCGCTAGAAGTGTGGAATACACCAACCACTCCAATTAGGAACAAAGTGCCGTTGAACTTGAATTGTCCAATGTGGAACACCAATTGATTTCGGATCGAGCACAAAACTTGGGCAACATCATAATATGGTGGGAGGAGTCATTTGGTGAGTTTTGATGGAAATCCAATCGCTAGAAGTATGGAATACACCAACCACTCCCATTAGGAACGAACTGCCGTTGAACTTGAATTGTCCAATTTCTCACACCTATTGATTTCGTATCGAACCCCAAACTTGTGCAACATCATAATGTGGTGGGAGGAGTCATTTGGTGAGTTTTTAGTGAAATCCACTCGCTAGAAGTATGGAATACACCAACCACTCCAATTAGGAACGAACTGCCGTTGAACTTGAATTGTCCAATTTGGAACACCTATTGATTCCGGATCGAACCCAAAACTTGGGCAATATCATAATATGGTGGGAAGAGTCATTTGGTGAGTTTTGAGTGAAATCCAATCGCTAGAAGTACGGAATACACGAACCACTCCAATTAGGAACGAACTGCCGTTGAAGTTGAAATGTCCAATTTGGAACACCTATTGATTTCGGATCGAGCCCAAAACTTGGGCAACATCATAATATGGTGGGAGGAGTCATTTGGTGAGTTTTGAGAGAAATCCAATCGCTAGAAGTATGGAATACACCAACCACTCCAATTAGGAACGAACTGCCGTTGAACTTGAATTGTCCAATTGCTCACACCTATTGATTTCGGATCGAGCCCAAAACTTGGGCAACATCATAATATGGTGGGAGGAGTCATTTGGGGAGTTTTGAGTGAAATCCAATCGCAAGAAGTGTGGAATACACCAACCACTCCAATTACGAACGAACTGCCGTTGAACTTGAATTGTCCAATTTTTCACACCTATTGATTTCGGATCGAGCCCAAAACTTGGGCAACATCATAATATGGTGGGAGGAGTCATTTGTGGAGTTTTGAGTGAAATCCAATCGCTATAAGTGTGGAATACACCAACCACTCCAATTAGGAACAAACTGCCGTTGGACATGAATTCTCCAATTTCTCACACCTATTGATTTCGGATCGAGCCCAAAACTTGGGCAACATCATAATATGGTGGGAGGAGTCATTTGGTGAGTTTTGAGTGAAATCCAATCGCTAGAAGTATGGAATACACCAACCACTCCAGTTAGGAACAAACTGCCGTTGAACTTGAATTGTCCAATTTCTCACACCTATTGATTTCGGATCGAGCCCAAAACTTGGGCAACATCATAATACCGTGGGAAGATTCATTTGGTGAGTTTTGGGTTAAATGCAATCGCTAGAAGTGTGGAATACACCAACCACTCCAATTAGGAACAAACAGCCGTTGAACTTGAATTCTCCAATTTCTCACACCTATTGATTTCGGATCGAGCCCAAAACTTGGGCATCATCATAATATGGTGGGAGGAGTCATTTGGGGAGTTTTGAGTGAAATCCAATCGCTAGAAGTGTGGAATACACCAACCACTCCAATTAGGAACGAACTGCCGTTGAACTTGAATTGTCCAATTTTTCACACCTATTGATTTCGGATGGAGCCAAAAACTTGGGCAACATCATAATATGGTGGGAGGAGTCATCTGGGGAGTTTTGAGTGAAATCCAATCGTTATAAGTGTGGAATACACCAACCACTCCAATTTGGAATAAACTGCCGTTGGACTTGAATTCTCCAATTTCTCACACCTATTGATTTCGGATCGAGCCCAAAACTTGGGCAACATCATAATATGGTGGGAGGAGTCGTTTGGGGAGTTTTGAGTGAAATCCAATCGCTAGAAGTGTGGAATACACCAACCACTCCAATTAGGAACAAAGTGCCGTTGAACTTGAATTGTCCAATGTGGAACACCAATTGATTTCGGATCGAGCACAAAACTTGGGCAACATCATAATATGGTGGGAGGAGTCATTTGGTGAGTTTTGATGGAAATCCAATCGCTAGAAGTATGGAATACACCAACCACTCCCATTAGGAACGAACTGCCGTTGAACTTGAATTGTCCAATTTCTCACACCTATTGATTTCGTATCGAACCCCAAACTTGTGCAACATCATAATGTGGTGGGAGGAGTCATTTGGTGAGTTTTTAGTGAAATCCACTCGCTAGAAGTATGGAATACACCAACCACTCCAATTAGGAACGAACTGCCGTTGAACTTGAATTGTCCAATTTGGAACACCTATTGATTCCGGATCGAACCCAAAACTTGGGCAATATCATAATATGGTGGGAAGAGTCATTTGGTGAGTTTTGAGTGAAATCCAATCGCTAGAAGTACGGAATACACGAACCACTCCAATTAGGAACGAACTGCCGTTGAAGTTGAAATGTCCAATTTGGAACACCTATTGATTTCGGATCGAGCCCAAAACTTGGGCAACATCATAATATGGTGGGAGGAGTCATTTGGTGAGTTTTGAGAGAAATCCAATCGCTAGAAGCATGGAGTACACCAACCACTCCAATTAGGAACGAACTGCCGTTGAACAGGAATTGTCCAATTTCTCACACCTATTGATTTCGGATCGAGCCCCAAACCTGGGCAACATCATAATATGGTGGGAGGAGTTATTTGGTGTGTTTTGAGTGAAATCCAATCGCTAGAAGTGTGGAATACACCAACCACACCAATTAGGAACAAACTGCCGTTGAACTTGAATTGTCCAATTTGGAACATCTATTGATTTCGGATCGAGCCCAAAACTTGGGCAACATCATAATATGGTGGGATTAGTCATTTGGGGAGTTTTGAGTGAAATCCAATAGCTAGAAGTGTGGAATACAGCAACCACTCCAATTAGGAACGACCTTCCGTTGAACTTGAATTGTCCAATTTCTCACACCTATTGATTTCGGATCGAGTGCAAAACTTGGGCAACATCATAATATGGTGGTTGGAGTCATTTGGTGAGTTTTGAGTGAAATCCAATCGCTAGAAGTATGGAATACACCGACCACTCCAATTAGCAACGAACTGACGTTGAACTTGAATTGTCCAATTTCGAACACCAATTGATTTCGGATCGAGCCCAAAACTTGGGCAACATCGTAATATGGTGGGAGGAGTCATTTGGTGAGTTTTGAGTGAAATCCAATCGCTAGAAGTATGGAATACACCAACCACTCCAATTAGGAACGATCTGCCGTTGAACTTGAATTGTCCAATATCTCACTCCTATTGGTTTCGGATCGAGCCCAAAACTTGGGCAACATCATAATATGGTGGGAGGAGTCATTTGGTGAGTTTTGAGTGAAATCCAATCGCTAGAAGTGTGGAATACACCAACCACTCCAATTAGGAACGAACTGCCGTTGAACTTGAATTGTCCAATTTCTCACACCTATTGATTTCGGATCGAGCCCAAAACTTGGGCAACATCATAATATGGTGGGAGGAGTCAATTGGTGAGTTTTGAGTGAAATCCAATCGCTAGAAGTATGGAATACACCAACCACTCCAATTAGGAACGAACTTCCTTTGAACTTGAGTTGTCCAATTTCTCACACCTATTGATTTCGGATCGAGCCCAAAACTTGGGCAACATCATAATATGGTGGGAGGAGTCATTTGGTGAGTTTTGAGTGAAATCCAATCGCTAGAAGTATGGAATACACCAACCACTCCAATTAGGAACGAACTGCCGTTGAACTTGAATTGTCCAATTTCTCACACCTATTGATTTCTGATTGAGCCCAAAACTTGGGCAACATCATAATATGGTGGGAGGTGTCATTTGGTGAGTTTTGAGAGAAATCCAATCGCTAGAAGTATGGAATACACCAACCACTCCAATTAGGAACGAGCTGTCGTTGAACTTGAATTGTCCAATTGCACACACCTATTGATTTCGGATCGAGCCCCAAACTTGGGCAACAACATAATATGGTGGGACGAGTCATTTGGTGGGTTTTGAGTGAAATCCAATCGCTAGAAGTATGGAATACACCAACCACTCCACTTAGGAACGAACTGCCATTGAACTTGAATCGTCCAATTACTCATACCTATTGATTTCGGATCGAGCCCAAAACTTGGGCAACATCATAATATGGTGGGAGGAGTCATTTGGTGAGTTTTGAATGAAGTCCAATCGCTAGAAGTATGGAATACACCAACCACTGCAATTAGGAACGAACTGCGGTTGAACATGAATTGTCCAATTTGGAACACCAATTGATTTCGGATCGAGCCCAACACTTGGGCAACATCATAATATGGTGGGAGGAGTCATTTGGTGAGTTTTGATGGAAATCCAATCGCTAGAAGTATGGAATACACCAACCACTCCCATTAGGAACGAACTGCCGTTGAACTTGAATTGTCCAATTTCTCACACCTATTGATTTCGGATCGAACCCCAAACTTGTGCAACATCATAATATGGTGGGAGGAGTCATTTGGTGAGTTTTGAGTGAAATCCAATCGCTAGAAGTATGGAATACACCAACCACTCCAATTAGGAATGAACTGCCGTTGAACTTGAATTGTCCAATTTCTCACACCTATTGATTTCGGATCGAGCCCAAAACTTGGGCAACATCATAATATGGTGGGAGGAGTCATTTGGTTTGTTTTGAGTGAAATCCAATTGCTAGAAGTATGGAATACACCAACCACTCCAATTAGGAACGAATTGCCGTTCAACTTGGATTGTCCAATTCTGAACACCTATTGATTTCGGATCGAGCCCAAAACTTGGGCAACACCATAATATCGTGGAAGGAGTCATTTGATTAGTTTTGAGTGAAATCCAATCACTAGAAGTATGGAATACACCAACCACTCCAATTAGGAACGAACTGCCGTTCAACTTGAATTGTCCAATTTCTCACACCTATTGATTTCGGATCGATCCCAAAACTTGGGCAACATCGTAATATGGTGGGAGGAGTCATTTGTTGAGTTTTGAGTGAAATCCAATCGCTAGAAGTATGGAATACACCAACCACTCCAATTAGGAACGAACTGCCGTTGAACTTGAATTGTCAAATTTGGAACACCTATTGATTTCGGATCGAGCCCTAAACTTGGGCAACATCATAATACGGTGGGAGGAGTCATTTGGTGAGTTTTGAGTGAAATCCAATTGCTAGAAGTGTGGAATACACCAACTACTCCAATTTGGAACGAACTACCGTTGAACTTGCATTGTCCAATTTCTCACACCTATTGATTTTGGATCGACCCCAAAACTTGGGCAACAACATAATATGGTGGGAGTAGTCATTTGGTTAGTTTTGAGTGAAATCCAATCGCTAGAAGTATGGAATAAACCAACCACTCCAATTTGGAACGAACTGCCGTTGAACTTGAATTGTCAAATTTTGAACACCTATTGATTTCGGATCGAGCCCAAAACTTGGGCAACATCATAATAAGGTGGGAGGAGTCATTTGGGGCGTTTTGAGTGAAATCCAATCGCTAGAAGTATGGAATACACCAACCACTCCAATTAGGAACGAAATGCCGTTGAAATTGAATTGACCAATTTCTCACACCTATTGATTTCGGATCGAGCCCAAAACTTGGGCAACATCATAATATGGTGGGAGGAGTCATTTGGCGAGTTTTGAGTGAAATCCAATCGCTAGAACTATGGAATACACTAACCACTCCAATTAGGAACGAAATGCCGTTGAAATTGAATTGACCAATTTCTCACACCTACTGATTTCGGATCGAGCCCAAAACTTGGGCAACATCATAATATGGTGGGAGGAGTCATTTGGTGAGTTTTGAGTGAAATCCAATCGCTAGAAGTATGGAATTCACCAACCACTCCAATTAGGAACGAACTGCCGTTGAACTTGCATTGTCCAATTCTCATACCTATTGATTTCGGATCGAGCCCCAAACTTGGGCAACATCATAATATGGTGGGAGGAGTCATTTGGTGACTTTTGAGTGAAATCCATTCGCTAGAAGTATGGAATACACCAACCACTCCAATTAGGAACGAACTGCCGTTGAACTTGAATTGTCCAATTTCTCACACCTATTGATTTCGGATTGAGCCCAAAACTTGGGCAACATCATAATATGGTGGGAGGAGTCATTTGGTGAGATTTGAGTGAAATCCAATCGCTGGAAGTATTGAATACACAAACCTCTCCAATTAGGAACGATCTGCCGTTGAACTTGAATTGTCCAATTTGGAAAACCTATTGATTTCGGATCGAGCCCAAAACTTGGGGAAGATCATAATTTGGTGGGAGGAGTCATTTGGTGACTTTTGAGTGAAATCCATTCGCTAGAAGTATGGAATACACCAACCACTCCAATTAGGAACGAACTGCCGTTGAACTTGAATTGTCCAATTTCTCACACCTATTGATTTCGGATTGAGCCCAAAACTTGGGCAACATCATAATATGGTGGGAGGAGTCATTTGGTGAGATTTGAGTGAAATCCAATCGCTGGAAGTATTGAATACACCAACCACTCCAATTAGGAACGATCTGCCGTTGAACTTGAATTGTCCAATTTGGAAAACCTATTGATTTCGGATCGAGCCCAAAACTTGGGGAAGATCATAATTTGGTGGGAGGAGTCATTTGGGGCGTTTTGAGTGAAATCCAATCGCTAGAAGTATGGAATACACCAACCACTCCAATTAGGAACGAAATGCCGTTGAAATTGAATTGACCAATTTCTCACACCTATTGATTTCGGATCGAGCCCAAAACTTGGGCAACATCATAATATGGTGGGAGGAGTCATTTGGCGAGTTTTGAGTGAAATCCAATCGCTAGAACTATGGAATACACTAACCACTCCAATTAGGAACGAAATGCCGTTGAAATTGAATTGACCAATTTCTCACACCTACTGATTTCGGATCGAGCCCAAAACTTGGGCAACATCATAATATGGTGGGAGGAGTCATTTGGTGAGTTTTGAGTGAAATCCAATCGCTAGAAGTATGGAATTCACCAACCACTCCAATTAGGAACGAACTGCCGTTGAACTTGCATTGTCCAATTCTCATACCTATTGATTTCGGATCGAGCCCCAAACTTGGGCAACATCATAATATGGTGGGAGGAGTCATTTGGTGACTTTTGAGTGAAATCCATTCGCTAGAAGTATGGAATACACCAACCACCCCAATTACGAACGAACTGCCGTTGAACTTGAATTTTCCAATTTGGAACACCTATGGATTTCGGATCGAGCCCAAAACTTGGGCAACATCATAATATGGTGGGATTAGTCATTTGGGGAGTTTTGAGTGAAATCCAATAGCTAGAAGTGTGGAATACAGCAACCACTCCAATTAGGAACGACCTTCCGTTGAACTTGAATTGTCCAATTTCTCACACCTATTGATTTCGGATCGAGCCCAAAACTTGGGCAACAACATAATGTGGTGGGAGGAGTCATTTGGTGAGTTTTGAGTGAAATCCAATCGCTAGAAGTATGGAATACAACAACTACTCCAATTAGGAACGAACTGTCGTTGAAAGTGAATTGACCAATTTCTCACACCTATTGATTTCGGATCGAGCCCCAAACTTGGGCAACTTCATAATATGGTGGGAGGAGACATTTGGTGAGTTTCGAGTCAAATCCAATCGTTAGAAGTATGGAATACACCAACCACACCAATTAGGAATGAACTTCCTTTGAACTTGAGTTGTCCAATTTCTCACACCTATTCATTTCGGATCGAGCCCAAAACTTGGGCAACATCATAATATGGTGGGAGGAGTCATTTGGTGAGTTTTGAGTGAAATCCAATCGCTAGAAGTATGGAATACACCAACCACTCCAATTAGGAACGAACTGCCGTTGAACTTGAATTGTCCAATTTCTCACACCTATTTATTTCGGATCGAGCCCAAAACTTGGGCAACATCATAATATGGTGGGAGGAGTCATTTGGTGAGTTTTGAGTGAAATCCAATCTCTAGAAGTATGGAATACACCAACCACTACAATTAGGAACGAACTGCCGTTGAACTTGAATTGCCCAATTTCTCACACCTATTGATTTCGGATCGAGCCCAAAACTTGGGCAACATCATAATATGGTGGGAGGAGTCATTTGGTTAGTTTGGAGTGAAATCCAATCGCTAGAAGTATGGAATACACCAACCACTTCAATTAGGAACGAACTGCCGTTGAACTTGAATTGTCTAATTTCTCACACCTATTGATTTCGGATCGAGCCCAAAACTTGGGCAACATCATAATATGGTGGGAGCTAGTCATTTGGTGAGTTTTGAGTGAAATCCAATCGCTAGAAGTGTGGAATACACCAACCACTCCAATTAGGAACAAACTGCCGTTGAACTTGAATTGTCCAATTTCGAACACCAATTGATTTCGGATCGAGCCCAAAACTTGGGCAACAACATAATATGGTGGGAGGAGTCGTTTGGTGAGTTTTGAGTGAAATCCAATCTCTAGAAGTATGGAATACACCAACCACTCCAATTAGGAACGAATTGCCGTTGAACTTGAATTGTCCTATTTCTCACACCTATTGATTTCGGATCGAGCCCAAAACTTGGGCAACATCATAATATGGTGGGAGCTAGTCATTTGGTGAGTTTTGAGTGAAATCCAATCGCTACAAGTATGGAATACACCAACCACTACAATTAGGAACGAACTGCCGTTGAACTTGAATTGCCCAATTTCTCACACCTATTGATTCCGGATCGAGCCCAAAACTTGGGCAACATCATAATATGGTGGGAGGAGTCATTTGGTGAGTTTTGATGGAAATCCAATCGCTAGAAGTATGGAATACACCAACCACTCCAATTTGGAACGAACTGCCGTCGAACTTGAATTGTCCAATTTGGAACACCTATTGATTTCGGATCGAGCCCAAAACTTGGGCAACATCATAATATGGTGGGAGGAGTCATTTGGTGAGTTTTGTGTGAAATCCAATCGCTAGAAGTATGGAATACACCAACCACTCCAATTAGGAACGAACTGCCGTTGAACTTGAATTGTCCAATTTGGAGCACTTATTGATTTCAGATCGAGCCCAAAACTTGGGCAACATCATAATATGGTGGGAGGAGTCATTTGGTGAGTTTGGAGTGAAATCCAATCTCTAGAAGTATGGAAGACACCAACCACTCCAATTAGGAACAAACTGCCGTTGAACTTGAATTGTCCAATTTCTCAGACCTATTGATTTCGGATCGAGCCCAAAACTTGGGCAACATCATAATATGGTGGGAGGAGTCATTTGGTTAGTTTGGAGTGAAATCCAATTGCTAGAAGTATGGAATACACCAACCACTCCAATTAGGAACGAACTGCCGTTGAACTCTAATTGTCAAATTTGGAAGACCTATTCATTTCGGATCGAGTCCAAAACTTGGGCAACATCATAATATGGTGGGAGGAGTCATTTGGTGAGTTTTGAGTGAAATCCAATCGCTAGAAGTATCGAATACACCAACCACTCCAATTAGGAATGAACTGCCGTTGAACTTGAATTGTCCAATTTCTCATACCTATTGATTTCGGATCGAGCCGAAAACTTGGGCAACATCATAATATGGTGGGAGGAGTCATTTGGTGAGTTTTGAGTGAAATCCAATCGCTAGAAGTATGGAATACACCAACCACTCCAATTAGGAACGAACTGCCGTTGAACTTGAATTGTCCAATTTCTCACACCTATTGATTTCGGATCGAGCCCAAAACTTGGGCAACATCATAATATGGTGGGAGGAGTCATTTGGTTAGTTTTGAGTGAAATCCAATCGCTAGAAGTATGGAATACACCAACCACTCCAATTAGGAACGAACTGCCGTTGAACTCTAATTGTCAAATTTGGAAGACCTATTGATTTCGGATCGAGTCCAAAACTTGGGCAACATCATAATATGGTGGGAGGAGTCATTTGGTGAGTTTTGAGTGAAATCCAATCGCTAGAAGTATGGAATACACCAACCACTTCCATTATGAACGAACTGCCGTTGAACTTGAATTGTCCAATTTCTCACACCTATTGATTTCGGATTGAACCCCAAACTTGTGCAACATCATAATATGGTGGGAGGAGTCATTTGGTGAGTTTTGAGTGAAATCCAATCGCTAGAAGTATGGAATACACCAACCACTGCAATTAGGAACGAACTGCCGTTGAACTTGAATTGTCCAATTTAGAACACCTATTGATTTCGGATCGAGTCCAAAACTTGGGCAACATCATAATATGGTGGGAGGAGTCATTTGGTGAGTTTTGAGTGAAGTCCAATCGCTAGAAGTATGGAATACACCAACCACTGCAATTAGGAACGAACTGCCGTTGAACTTGAATTGTCCAATTTGGAACACCTATTGATTTCGGATCGAGCCCAAAACTTGGGCAACATCATAATATGGTGGGAGGAGTCATTTGGTGAGTTTTGATGGAAATCCAATCGCTAGAAGTATGGAATACACCAACCACTCCCATTAGGAACGAACTGCCGTTGAACTTGAATTGTCCAATTTCTCACACCTATTGATTTCGGATCGAACCCCAAACTTGTGCAACATCATAATATGGTGGGAGGAGTCATTTGGTGAGTTTTGAGTGAAATCCAATCGCTAGAAGTATGGAATACACCAACCACTCCAATTAGGAACGAACTGCCGTTGAACTTGAATTGTCCAATTTCTCACACCTATTGATTTCGGATCGAGCCCCAAACTTGGGCAACATCATAATATGGTGGGAGGAGTCATATGGTTAGTTTTGAGTGAAATCCAATCGCTAGAAGTATGGAATACACCAACCACTCCAATTAGGAACGAACTGCCGTTGAACTCTAATTGTCAAATTTGGAAGACCTATTGATTTCGGATCGAGTCCAAAACTTGGGCAACATCATAATATGGTGGGAGGAGTCATTTGGTGAGTTTTGAGTGAAATCCAATCGCTAGAAGTATGGAATACACCAACCACTTCCATTATGAACGAACTGCCGTTGAACTTGAATTGTCCAATTTCTCACACCTATTGATTTCGGATTGAACCCCAAACTTGTGCAACATCATAATATGGTGGGAGGAGTCATTTGGTGAGTTTTGAGTGAAATCCAATCGCTAGAAGTATGGAATACACCAACCACTGCAATTAGGAACGAACTGCCGTTGAACTTGAATTGTCCAATTTAGAACACCTATTGATTTCGGATCGAGTCCAAAACTTGGGCAACATCATAATATGGTGGGAGGAGTCATTTGGTGAGTTTTGAGTGAAGTCCAATCGCTAGAAGTATGGAATACACCAACCACTGCAATTAGGAACGAACTGCCGTTGAACTTGAATTGTCCAATTTGGAACACCTATTGATTTCGGATCGAGCCCAAAACTTGGGCAACATCATAATATGGTGGGAGGAGTCATTTGGTGAGTTTTGATGGAAATCCAATCGCTAGAAGTATGGAATACACCAACCACTCCCATTAGGAACGAACTGCCGTTGAACTTGAATTGTCCAATTTCTCACACCTATTGATTTCGGATCGAACCCCAAACTTGTGCAACATCATAATATGGTGGGAGGAGTCATTTGGTGAGTTTTGAGTGAAATCCAATCGCTAGAAGTATGGAATACACCAACCACTCCAATTAGGAACGAACTGCCGTTGAACTTGAATTGTCCAATTTCTCACACCTATTGATTTCGGATCGAGCCCCAAACTTGGGCAACATCATAATATGGTGGGAGGAGTCATATGGTTAGTTTTGAGTGAAATCCAATCGCTAGAAGTATGGAATACACCAACCACACCAATTAGGAACGAACTGCCGTTGAACTTGAATTGTCCAATTTCTCACACCTATTGATTTCGGATCGAGCCCAAAACTTGGGCAACATCATAATATGGTGGGAGGAGTCATTTGGTTAGTTTTGAGTGAAATCCAATCGCTAGAAGTATGGAATACACCAACCACTCCAATTAGGAACGAATTGCCATTCAACTTGAATTGTCCAATTCTGAACACCTATTGATTTCGGATCGAGCCCAAAACTTGGGCAACACCATAATATGGTGGGAGGAGTCATTTGGTTAGTTTTGAGTGAAATCCAATCGCTAGAAGTATGGAATAAACCAACCACTCCAATTTGGAACGAACTGCCGTTCAACTTGAATTGTCCAATTTCTCACACCTATTGATTTCGCATCGATCCCAAAACTTGGGCAACATCATAATATGGTGGGAGGAGTCATTTGGTGAGTTTTGAGGGAAATCCAATCGCTAGAAGCATGGAATACACCAACCACTTCAATTAGGAACGAACTGCCGTTGAACTTGAATTGTCAAATTTGGAACACCTATTGATTTCGGATCGAGCCCTAAATTTGGGCAACATCAAAATATGGTGGGAGGAGTCATTTGGTGAGTTTTGAGTGAAATCCAATCGCTAGAAGTGTGGAATACACCTACCACTCCAATTTGGAACGAACTACCGTTGAACTTGAATTGTCCAATTTCTCACACCTATTGATTTTGGATCGAGCCCAAAACTTGGGCAACAACATAATTTGGTGGGAGTAGTCATTTGGTTAGTTTTGATTGAAATCCAATCGCTAGAAGTATGGAATAAACCAACCACTCCAATTAGGAACGAACTGCCGTTGAACTTGAATTGTCAACTTTTGAACACCTATTGATTTCGGATCGAGCCCAAAACTTGGGCAACATCATAATAAGGTGGGAGGAGTCATTTGGTGAGTTTTGAGTGAAATCCAATCGCTAGAAGTATGGAATACACCAACCACTCAAATTAGGAAATCGAAATGCCGTTGAAATTGAATTGACCAATTTCTCACACCTATTGATTTCGGATCGAGCCCAAAACTTGGGCAACATGATAATATGGTGGGAGGAGTTATTTAGTGAGTTTTGAGTAAAATCCAATCGCTAGAAGTATGGAATACACCAACCACTCCAATTAGGAACGAACTGCCGTTCAATTTGAATTGTCCAATTTCTGACACCTATTGATTTCGGATTGAGCACAAAACTTGGGCAACATCATAATATGGTGGGAGGAGTCATTTGGTGAGTTTTGAGTGAAATCTAATTGCTAGAAGTATGGAATACACCAAGCACTCCAATTAGGAACGAACTGCCGTTGAACTTGCATTGTCCAATTCGGAACACCTATTGATTTCGAATCGAGCCCAAAACTTGGGCGACATCATAATATGGTGGGAGGAGTCATTTGGTGAGTTTTGAGTGAAATCCAATCGCTAGAAGTATGGAAGACCCCAACCACTCGAATTAGGAACGTACTGCCGTTGAACTTGAATTGTCCAATTTCTCATACCTATTGATTTCGGATCGAGCCCCAAACTTGGGCAACATCATAATATGGTGGGAGGAGTCATTTGGTGAGTTTTGAGTGAAATCCATTCGCTAGAAGTATGGAATACACCAACCACTCCAATTAGGAACGAACTGCCGTTGAACTTGAATTGTCCAATTTCTCACACCTATTGATTTCGGATTGAGCCCAAAACTTGGGCAACATCATAATATGGTGGGAGGAGTCATTTGGTGAGATTTAAGTGAAATCCAATCGCTAGAAGTATTGGATACCCAAACCACTCCAATTAGGAACGAACTGCCGTTGAACTTGCATTGTCCAATTCGGAACACCTATTGATTTCGGATCGAGCCCAAAACTTGGGCGACATCATAATATGGTGGGAGGAGTCATTTGGTGAGATTTGAGTGAAATCCAATCGCTAGAAGTATTGAATACACCAACCATTCCAATTAGGAACGATCAGCCGGTGAACTTGAATTGTCCAATTTGGAACACCTATTGATTTCGGATCGAGCGCAAAACTTGGGGAACATCATAATTTGGTGGGAGGAGTCATTTGGTGAGTTTTAAGAGAAATCCAATCGCTAGAAGCATGGAATACACCAACCACTCCAATTAGGAACGAACTGCCGTTGAACATGAATTGTCCAATTTCTCACACCTATTGATTTCGGATCGAGCCCCAAACCTGGGCAACATCATAATATGGTGGGAGGAGTCATTTGGTGTGTTTTGAGTGAAATCCAATCGCTAGAAGTGTGGAATACACCAACCACACCAATTAGGAACGAACTGCCGTTGAACTTGAATTGTCCAATTTGGAACACCTATTGATTTCGGATCGAGCCCAAAACTTGGGCAATATCATAATATGGTGGCAAGAGTCATTTGGTGAGTTTTGAGTGAAATCCAATAGCTAGAAGTATGGAATACACGAACCACTCCAATTTGGAACGAACTGCTGTTGAAGTGGAATTGTCCATTTTCTCACACCTATTGATTTCGGATCGAGCCCAAAACTTGGGCAACATCATAATATGGTGGGAGGAGTCATTTGGTGAGTTTTGAGAGAAATCCAATCGCTAGAAGCATGGAATACACCAACCACTCCAATTAGGAACGAACTGCCGTTGAACATGAATTGTCCAATTTCTCACACCTATTGATTTCGGATCGAGCCCCAAACCTGGGCAACATCATAATATGGTGGGAGGAGTCATTTGGTGTGTTTTGAGTGAAATCCAATCGCTAGAAGTGTGGAATACACCAACTACTGCAATTAGGAACGAACTGACGTTGAACTTGAATTGTCCAATTTCGAACACCAATTGATTTTGGATCGAGCCCAAAACTTGGGCAACATCATAATATGGTGGGAGGAGTCATGTGGTTAATTTTGAGTGAAATCCAATCGCTTGAAGTATGGAATACACCAACCACTCCAATTAGGAACGAACTGCCGTTGAACTTGAATTGTCCAATTTGGAACAACTATTGATTTCGGATCGAACCGAAATCTTGGGCAACATCGTAATATGGTGGGAGGAGTCATTTGGTGTGTTTTGAGTGAAATCCAATCGCTAGAAGTACGGAATACACCAACCACTCCAATTAGGAACGAACTGCCGTTGAACTTGAATTGTCCAATTTGGAACACCTATTGATTTCGGATCGAGCCCAAAACTTGGGCAACATCATAATATGGTGGGAGAAGTCATTTGGCGAGTTTTGAGTAAAATCCAATCGCTAGAAGTATGGAATACACCAACCACTCCAATTAGGAACGAACTGCCGTTGAACTTGAATTGTCCAATTTGGAACATCTATTGATTTCAGATCGAGCCCAAAACTTGGGGAACATCATAATATGGTGGGAGAAGTCATTTGGCGAGTTTTGAGTAAAATCCAATCGCTAGAAGTATGGAATACACCAACCACTCCAATTAGGAACGAACTGCCGTTGAACTTGAATTGTCCAATTTGGAACACCTATTGATTTCAGATCGAGCCGAAAACTTGTGCAACATCATAATATGGTGGGAGGAGTCATTTGGTTAGTTTTGAGTGAAATCCAATCACTAGAAGTATGGAATACATCAACCACTCCAATTAGGAACGAACTTCCGTTCAACTTGAATTGTCCAATTTTGAACCCCTATTGATTTCGGATCGAGCCCAAAACTTGGGCAACATCATAATATGGTGGGAGGAGTCATTTGGTGAGTTTTGAGTGAAATCCAATCGCTAGAAGTATGGAATACAACAACCACTTGTTGCTTCGGATTCACTGCCGCAAAATGGATTCAGCTGCATCCTCAACTTGTGATACTCGCAAGTGCACGAGCCGTTTGGTAGTATAGCATATGTAAGTGCGAGGTCGATCCCACGTGGATTGGTGATTGAATGATCCAATTTGTTTCCCCTACACAAAATAGAAATGAAAAAAGAAAATAAATAAAACAAGAAAAAAAGGAAATAACTCAAGCAAATAAGTTCCCAAGTTCAATTTAGATTAACAGATTGATTCTAGCTAAAGTATGATTAAGCCATGGTGTTTGGTCATAACCTTGTGTTCCTATTTCCCTAATTTGATCATTTGTTGTCTAACCTAAAACTAAACATTAGGAACCCATTAAGCATAGAACAACAATTTAAACAACCAACCTCGAGAAGTGTGGAATACACCAACCACTCCAATTAGGAACGAACTGTCGTTGAACTTGAATTGTCCAATTTGGAACACCTATTGATTTCGGATCGAGCCCAAAACTTGGGCAACATCATAATATGGTGGGAGGAGTCATTTGGTTCGTTTTGAGTGAAATCCAATCGCTAGAAGTATGGAATACACCAACCTCTCCAATTAGGAACGAACTGCCGTTGAACTTGAATTGGCCAATATGGAACACCTATTGATTTCGGATCGATCCCAAAATTTGGGCAACAACATAATATGGTGGGAAGAGTCATTTGGGGAGTTTTGTGTGAAATCCAATCGCTAGAAGTACGGAATACACCAACCACTCCAATTAGGAACGAACTGCCGTTGAACTTGAATTGTCCAATTCGGAACACCTTTTGATTTCGGTTCGAGCCCAAAACTTGGGCAACATCATAATATGGTGGGAGGAGTCATTTGGTGAGTTTTGAGTGAAATCCCATCGCCAGAAGTATGGAATACACCAACCACTCCAATTTGGAACGAACTGCCGTTGAACTTGAATTGTCCAATTTGGAACACCTATTGATTTCGGATCGAGCCCAAAACTTGGGCAACATCATAATATGGTGGGAGGTGTCATTTGGTGAGTTTTGAGTGAAATCCAATCGCTAGAAGTATGGAATACACCAACCACTCCAATTAGGAACGAACTGCCGTTGAACTTGAATTGTCCAATTTGCAACACCTATTGAATTCGGATCGAGCCCAAAACTTAGGCAACATCATCATATGGTGGGAGGAGTCATTTGGTGAGTTTTGAGTGAAATCCAAACGTTAGAAGTATGGAATACACCAACCACTCCAATTAGGAACGAACTGTCGTTGAACTTGAATTGTCCAATTTGGAACACCTATTGATTTCGGATCGAGTCCAAAACTTGGGCAACATCATAATATGGTGGGAGGAAACATTTGGTGAGTTTTGAGTGAAATCCAATTGCTAGAAGTATGGAATACACCAACCACTCCAATTGAGAACGAACTGCCGTTGAACTTGAATTGTCCAATTTGGAACACCTATTGATTTCGGATCGAGCCAAAAACTTGGGCAATATCATAATATGGTGGGAGGACTCATTTGGTGAGTTTTGAGTGAAATCCAATCTCTAGAAATATGGAATACACCAACCACTCCAATTAGGAACGAACTGCCGTTGAACTTGAATTGTCCAATTTCTCACACCTATTGATTTCGAATCGAGCCCAAAACTTGGGCAACATCATAATATGGTGGGAGGAGTCATTTGGTGAGTTTTGAGTGAAATCCAATCGCTTGAAGTATGGAATACACCAACCACTGCAATTAGGAACGAACTGCCGTTGAACTTGAATTGTCCACTTTGGAACACCTATTGATTTCGGATCGAGCCCAAAACTTGGGCAACATCATAATATGGTGGGAGGAGTCAATTGGTGAGTTTTCAGTGAAATCCAATCGATAGAAGTATGGAATACACCAACCACTCCAATTAGGAACGAACTGCGGTTGAACTTGAATTCTCCAATTTCTCACACCTATTGATTTCGGATCGAGCCCCAAACTTGGGCAACATCATAATATGGTGGGAGGAGTCATTCGCTGAGTTTTGAGTGAAGTCCAATCGCTAGAAGTATGGAATACACCAACCACTCCAATTAGGAACGAAATGCCGTTGAAATTGAATTGACCAATTTCTCACACCAATTGATTTCGGATCGATCCCAAAACTTGGGCAACATCATAACATGGTGGGAGGAGTCATTTGGTGAGTTTTGAGTGAAATCCAAACGCTAGAAGTATGGAATACACCAACCACTCCAATTAGGAACGAACTGTCGTTGAACTTGAATTGTCCAATTTCGAACACCTATTGATTTCGGATCGAGCCCAAAACTTGGGCAACATCATAATATGGTGGGAGGAGTCATTTGGTGAGTTTTGAGGGAAATCCAATCGCTAGAAGTATGGAATACCCCAACCACTCCAATTAGGAACGAACTGCCGTTGAACTTGAATTGTCCATTTTCTCACACCTATTGATTTCGGATCGAGCCCAAAACTTGGGCAACATCATAATATGGTGGGAGGAGTCATTTGGTGCGTTTTGAGTGAAATCCAATCGCTAGAAGTTTGGAATACACCAACCACTCCAATTAGGAACAAACTGTCGTTGAACTTGAATTGTCCAATTTGGAACACCTATTGATTTCGGATCGAGCCCAAAACTTGGGCAACATCTTAATATGGAGGGAGGAGTCATTTCGTGAGTTTTGATTGAAATCCAATCGCTAGAAGTATGGAATACACCGACCACTCCAATTAGGAACGACATGCCGTTGAAATTGAATTGACCAATTTCTCACACCTATTGATTTCGGATCGAGCCCAAAACTTGGGCAACATCATAATATGGTGGGAGGAGTCATTTGGTGAGTTTTGAGGGAAATCCAATCGATAGAAGTATGGAATACACCAACCACTCCAATTAGGAACGAACTGCCGTTGAACTTGAATTGTCCATTTTCTCACACCTATTGATTTCGGATCGAGCCCAAAACTTGGGCAACATCATAATATGGTGGGTGGAGTCATTTGGTTAGTTTTGACTGAAATCCAATCGCTAGAAGTATGGAATACACCAACCACTCCAATTAGGAACGAAATGCCGTTGAAATTGAATTGTCCAATTTCTCACACCAATTGATTTCGAATCGATCCCAAAACTTGGGCAACATCATAACATGGTGGGAGGAGTCATTTGGTGAGTTTTGAGTGAAATCCAAACGCTAGAAGTATGGAATACACCAACCACTCCAATTAAGAACGAACTGCCGTTGAACTTGAATTGTCCAATTTGGAACACCTATTGATTTCGGATCGAGCCCAAAACTTGGGCAACATCATAATATGGTGGGAGGAGTCATTTTGTGAGTTTTGTTTTAAATCCAATCGCTAGTAGTATGGAATACACCAACCACTCCAATTACGAACGAACTGCCGTTGAACTTGAATTGTCCAATTTCTCACACCTATTGATTTCGGATCGAGCCCCAAACTTGGGCAACATCATAATATGGTGGGAGGAGTCATTTGGTGTGTTTTGAGTGAAATCCAATCGCTAGAAGTATGGAATACACCAACCACTCCAAGTAGGAACGAAATGCCGTTGAAATTGAATTGACCAATTTCTCACACCTATTGATTTCGGATCGAGCGCAAAACTTGGGCAACATCATAATATGGTGGGAGGAGTCATTTGGTGAGTTTGGAGTGAAATCCAATCGCTAGAAGTATGGAATACACCAACCACTCCAATTACGAACGAAATGCCGTTGAAATTGAATTGACCAATTTCTCACACCTATTGATTTCGGATCGAGCCCAAAACTTGGGCAACATCATAATATGGTGGGAGGAGTCATTTGGTGAGTTTTGAGTGAAATCCAATGGCTAGAAGTATGGAATACACCAACCACTCCAATTAGGAACGAACTGCCGTTGAACTTGAATTGTCCAATTTCTCATACCTATTGATTTCGGATCGAGCCCAAAACTTGGGCAACATCATAATATGGTGGGAGGAGTCATTTGGTGCGTTTTGAGTGAAATCCAATCGCTAGAAGTTTGGAATACACCAACCACTCCAATTAGGAACGAACTGTCGTTGAACTTGAATTGTCCAATTTGGAACACCTATTGATTTCGGATCGAGCCCAAAACTTGGGCAACATCATAAAATGGTGGGACGAGTCATTTGGTGCGTTTTGAGTGAAATCCAATAGCTAGAAGTTTGGAATACACCAACCACTCCAATTAGGAACGAACTGTCGTTGAACTGGAATTGTCCAATTTGGAACACCTATTGATTTCGGATCGAGCCCAAAACTTGGGCAACATCATAATTTGGTGGGAGGAGTCACTTGGTGAGTTTTGAGTGAAATCGAACCGCTAGAAGTTTAGAACACACCAACCACTCCAATTGGGAACGAACTGCCGTTGAACTTGAATTGTCCAATTTCTCACACCTATCGATTTTGGATCGAGCCCAAAACTTGGGCAACATCATAATATGGTGGGAGGAGTCACTTGGTGCGTTTTGAGTGAAATCCAATCGCTAGAAGTATGGAAAACACCAACCACTCCAATTAGGAACGAACTGCCGTTGAACTTGAATTGTCCAATTTGGAACACCTATTGATTTCGGATCGAGCGCAAAACTTGGGCAACATCATAATATGGTGGGAGGAGTCATTTGGTGAGTTTTGATTGAAATCCAATCCCTAGAAGTATGGAATACCCCAACCACTCCAATTAGGAACGAAATGCCGTTGAAATTGAATTGACCAATTTCTCACACCTATTGATTTCGGATCGAGCCCAAAACTTGGGCAACATCATAATATGGTGGGAGGAGTCATTTGGTGAGTTTGGAGTGAAATCCAATCGCTAGAAGTATGGAATACACCAACCACTCCAATTAGGAACGAACTGCCGTTGAACTTGAATTGTCCAATTTCTCACACCTATTGATTTCGGATCGAGCCCAAAACTTGGGCAACATCATAATATGGTGGGAGGAGTCATTTGGTGAGTTTTGAGTGAAATCCAATCGCTAGAACAAAATACACCAACCACTCCAATTAGGAACGAACTGCCGTTGAACTTGAATTGTCCAATTTGGAACACCTATTGATTTCGGATCGAGCCCAAAACTTGGGCAACATCATAATATGGTGGGAGGAGTCATTTGGTGAGTTTTGAGTGAAATCCAATCACTAGAAGTATGGAATACACCAACCACTCCAATTAGGAACGAACTGCCGTTGAACTTGAATTGTCCAATTTGGAACACCTATTGATTTCGGATCGAGCCCAAAACTTGGGCAACATCATAATATGGTGGGAGGAGTCATTTGGTGAGTTTTGAGTGAAATCCAAACGCTAGAAGTATGGAATACACCTACCACTCCAATTAGGAACGAACTGCCGTTGAACTTGAATTGTCCAATTTGGAACACCTATTGATTTCGGATCGAGCCCAAAACTTGGGCAACATCATAATATGGTGGGAGGAGTCATTTGGTGAGTTTTGAGTGAAATCCAATCGCTTGAAGTATGGAATACACCAACCACTCCAATTAGGAACGAACTGCCGTTGAATTTGAATTGTCCAATTTCTCACACCTATTGATTTCGGATCGAGCCCAAAACTTGGGCAACATCATAATATGGTGGGAGGATTCATTTGGTGAGTTTTGAGTGAAATACAATCGCTAGAAGTATGGAATACACCAACCACTCCAATTAGGAACGACATGCCGTTGAAATTGAATTGACCAATTTCTCACACCTATTGATTTCGGATCGAGCCCAAAACTTGGGCAACATCATAATATGGTGGGAGGAGTCATTTGGTGAGTTTGGAGTGAAATCCAATCGCTAGAAGTATGGAATACACCAACCACTCCAATTAGGAACGAACTGCCGTTGAACTTGAATTGTCCAATTTCTCACACCTATTGATTTCGGATCGAGCCCAAAACTTGGGCAACATCATAATATGGTGGGAGGATTCATTTGGTGAGTTTTGAGTGAAATACAATCGCTAGAAGTGTGGAATACACCAACCACTCCAATTAGGAACGACATGCCGTTGAAATTGAATTGACCAATTTCTCACACCTATTGATTTCGGATCGAGCCCAAAACTTGGGCAACACCATAATATGGTGGGAGGAGTCCTTTGGTGAGTTTTGAGTGAAATCCAATCGCTAGAAGTATGGAATACACCAACCACTCCAATTAGGAACGAACTGCCGTTGAACTTGAATTGTCCAACTTCTCACACCTATTGATTTCGGATCGAGCCCCAAACTTGGGCAACATCGTAATATGGTGGGAGGAGTCATTTGGTGACTTTTGAGTGAAATCCAATCGCTAGAAGTATGGAATACACCAACCACTCCAATTAGGAACGAACTGCCGTTGAACTTGAATTGTCCAATTTGGAACACCTATTGATTTCGGATCGAGCCCAAAACTTGGGCAACATCATAATATGGTGGGAGAAGTCATTTGGTTAGTTTTGAGTGAAATCAAATCGCTAGAAGTATGGAATACACCAACCACTCCAATTAGGAACGAACTGCCGTTGAACTTGAATTGTCCAATTTGGAACACCTATTGATTTCGGATCGAGCCCAAAACTTGGGCAACATCATAATATGGTGGGAGAAGTCATTTGGTTAGTTTTGAGTGAAATCAAATCGCTAGAAGTATGGAATACACCAACCACTCCAGTTAGGAACGAAATGCCGTTGAAATTTAATTGACCAATTTCTCACACCTATTGATTTCGGATCGAGCCCAAAACTTGGGCAACATCATAATATGGTGGGAGGAGTCATTTGGTGAGTTTTGAGTGAATTCCAATCGCTAGAAGTATTTAATACACCAACCACTCCAATTAGGAACGAACTGCCGTCGAACCTGAATTGTCCAATTTGGAACGACTATTGATTTCGGATCGAGCCCAAAACTTTTGCAACATCATAATATGGTGGGAGGAGTCATTTGGTGAGTTTTGAGTGAAATCCAATCGCTAGAAGTATGGAATACACCAACCACTCCAATTAGGAACGAACTGCCGTTGAACTTGAATTGTCCAATTTGGAACAACTATTGATTTCGGATCGAGCCCAAAACTTGGGCAACACCATAATATGGTGGGAGGAGTCCTTTGGTGAGTTTTGAGTGAAATCCAATCGCTAGAAGTATGGAATACACCAACCACTCCAATTAGGAACGAACTGCCGTTGAACTTGAATTGTCCAACTTCTCACACCTATTGATTTCGGATCGAGCCCAAAACTTGGGCAACATCATAATATGGTGGGAGGAGTCAATTGGTGAGTTTTGAGTGAAATCCAATCGCTAGAAGTATGGAATACACCAACCACTCCAATTAGGAACGAAATGCCGTTGAAATTGAATTGACCAATTTCTCACACCTATTGAATTCGGATCGAGCCCAAAACGTGGGCAACATCATAATATGGTGGGAGGAGTCATTTGGTGAGTTTTGAGTGAAATCCAATCGCTAGAAGTACGGAATACACCGACCACTCCAATTAGGAACGAAATGCCGTTGAAATTGAATTGACCAATGTCTCACACCTATTGATTTTGGATCGAGCCCAAAACTTGGGCAACATCATAATATGGGGGGAGTAGTCATTTGGTGAGTTTTGAGTGAAATCGAATCGCTAGAAGTATGGAATACACCAACCACTCCAATTAGGAACGAACTGCCGTTGAACTTGAATTGTCCAATTTGGAACACCTATTGATTTCGGATCGAGCCCAAAACTTGTGCACCATCATAATATGGTGGGAGAAGTCATTTGGTTAGTTTTGAGTGAAATCAAATCGCTAGAAGTATGGAATACACCAACCACTCCAATTTGGAACGAACTGCCGTTGAACTTGAATTGTCCAATTTGGAACACCTATTGATTTCGGATCGAGCCCAAAATTTGGGCAACATCATAATATGGTGGGAGAAGTCATTTGGTTAGTTTTGAGTGAAATCAAATCGCTAGAAGTATGGAATACACCAACCACTCCAATTTGGAACGAACTGCCGTTGAACTTGAATTGTCCAATTTGGAACACCTATTGATTTCGGATCGAGCCCAAAACTTGGGCAACATCATAATATGGTGGGAGAAGTCATTTGGTTAGTTTTGAGTGAAATCAAATCGCTAGAAGTATGGAATACACCAACCACTCCAATTTGGAACGAACTGCCGTTGAACTTGAATTGTCCAATTTGGAACACCTATTGATTTCGGATCGAGCCCAAAACTTGTGCACCATCATAATACGGTGGAAGGAGTCATTTGGTGAGTTTTGAGTGAAATCCAATCGCTAGAAGTATGGAATACACCAACCACTCCAATTAGGAACGAACTGCCGTTGAACTTGAATTGTCCAATTTCTCACACCTATTGATTTCGGAGAGAGCCCAAAACTTGGGCAACATCATAATATGGTGGGAGGAGTCATTTGGTGAGTTTTGAGTGAAATCCAATCGCTAGAAGTATGGAATACACCAACCACTCCAATTAGGAACGAACTGCCGTTGAACTTGAATTGTCCAACTTCTCACACCTATTGATTTCGGATCGAGCCCAAAACTTGGGCAACATCATAATATGGTGGGAGGAGTCAATTGGTAAGTTTTGAGTGAAATCCAATCGCTAGAAGTATGGAATACACCAACCACTCCAATTAGGAACGAAATGCCGTTGAAATTGAATTGACCAATTTCTCACACCTATTGATTTCGGATCGAGCCCAAAACGTGGGCAACATCATAATATGGTGGGAGGAGTCATTTGGTGAGTTTTGAGTGAAATCCAATCGCTAGAAGTATGGAATACACCAACCACTCCAATTAGGAACGAAATGCCGTTGAAATTGAATTGACCAATGTCTCACACCTGTTGATTTCGGAACGAGCCCAAAACTTGGGCAACATCATAATATGGTGGGAGTAGTCATTTGGTGAGTTTTGAGTGAAATCCAATCGCTAGAAGTATGGAATACACCAACCACTCCAATTAGGAACGAACTGCCGTTGAACTTGAATTGTCCAATTTGGAACACCTATTGATTTCGGATCAAGCCCAAAACTTGTGCACCATCATAATATGGTGGGTGAAGTCATTTGGTTAGTTTTGAGTGAAATCAAATCGCTAGAAGTATGGAATACACTAACCACTCCAATTTGGAACGAACTGCCGTTGAACTTGAATTGTCCAATTTGGAACACCTATTGATTTCGGATCGAGCCCAAAATTTGGGCAACATCATAATATGGTGGGAGAAGTCATTTGGTTAGTTTTGAGTAAAATCAAATCGCTAGAAGTATGGAATACACCAACCACTCCAATTTGGAACGAACTGCCGTTGAACTTGAATTGTCCAATTTGGAACACCTATTGATTTCGGATCGAGCCCAAAACTTGGGCAACAGCATAATATGGTGGGAGAAGTCATTTGGTTAGTTTTGAGTGAAATCAAATCGCTAGAAGTATGGAATACACCAACCACTCCAATTTGGAACGAACTGCCGTTGAACTTGAATTGTCCAATTTGGAACACCTATTGATTTCGGATCGAGCCCAAAACTTGTGCACCATCATAATACGGTGGAAGGAGTCATTTGGTGAGTTTTGAGTGAAATCCAATCGCTAGAAGTATGGAATACACCAACCACTCCAATTAGCAATGAACTGCCGTTGAACTTGAAT
Source organism: Prunus avium (assembly GCF_965620075.1). Lineage (NCBI taxonomy): Eukaryota > Viridiplantae > Streptophyta > Magnoliopsida > Rosales > Rosaceae > Prunus > Prunus avium. The sequence continues at coordinate 16,929,299 of NC_142289.1, read as the reverse complement.
TGTCCAATTTGGAACACCTATTGCTTTCGGATCGAGCCCAAAACTTGTGCACCAACATAATATGGTGGGAGGAGTCATTTTGTGAGTTTTGAGTGAAATCCAATCGATAGAAGTATGGAATACACCAACCACTCCAATTAGGAATGAACTGCCGTTGAACTTGAATTGTCCAATTTCTCACACCTATTGATTTCGGATCGAGCCCAAAACTTGGGCAACATCATAATATGGTGGGAGGAGTCATTTGGTGAGTTTTGAGTGAAATCCAATCGCTAGAAGTATGGAATACACCAACCACTCCAATTAGGAACGAAATGCCGTTGAAATTGAATTGACCAATGACTCACACCTATTGATTTCGGATCGAGCCCAAAACTTGGGCAACATCATAATATGGTGGGAGTAGTCATTTGGTGAGTTTTGAGTGAAATCCAATCGCTAGAAGTATGGAATACACCAACCACTCCAATTTGGAACGAACTGCCGTTGAACTTGAATTGTCCAATTTGGAACACCTATTGATTTCGGATCGAGCCCAAAACTTGGGCAACATCATAATATGGTGGGAGAAGTCATTTGGTTAGTTTTGAGTGAAATCAAATCGCTAGAAGTATGGAATACACCAACCACTCCAATTTGGAACGAACTGCCGTTGAACTTGAATTGTCCAATTTGGAACACCTATTGATTTCGGATCGAGCCCAAAACTTGTGCACCATCATAATACGGTGGAAGGAGTCATTTGGTGAGTTTTGAGTGAAATCCAATCGCTAGAAGTATGGAATACACCAACCACTCCAATTAGCAACGAACTGCCGTTGAACTTGAATTGTCCAATTTGGAACACCTATTGCTTTCGGATCGAGCCCAAAACTTGTGCACCAACATAATATGGTGGGAGGAGTCGTTTGGTGAGTTTTGAGTGAAATCCAATCGATAGAAGTATGGAATACACCAACCACTCCAATTAGGAACGAACTGCCGTTGAACTTGAATTGTCCAATTTCTCACACCTATTGATTTCGGATCGAGCCCAAAACTTGGGCAACATCATAATATGGTGGGAGGAGTCATTTGGTGAGTTTTGAGTGATATCCAATCGCTAGAAGTATGGAATACACCAACCACTCCAATTAGGAACGAACTGCCGTTGAAATTGAATTGACCAATTTCTCACACCTATTGATTTCGGATCGAGCCCAAAACTTGGGCAACATCATAATATGGTGGGAGGTGTCATTTGGTGAGTTTTGAGTGATATCCAACCGCTAGAAGTATGGAATACACCAACCACTCCAATTAGGAACGAACTGCCGTTGAACTTGAATTGTCCAATTTGGAACACCTATTGATTTCGGATCGAGCCCAAAACTTGTGCACCATCATAATATGGTGGGAGGAGCCATTTGGTGAGTTTTGAGTGAAATCCAACTGCTAGAAGTATGGAATACACCAACCACTCCAATTAGGAACGAACTGCCGTTGAAATTTAATTGACCAATTTCTCACACCTATTGATTTCGGATTGAGCCCAAAACTTGGGCAACATCATAATATGGTGGGAGGAGTCATTTGGTGAGTTTTGAGTGAAATCCAATCGCTAGAAGTATGGAATACACTAACCACTCCAATTAGGAACGAACTGCCGTTGAACTTGAATTGGCCAATTTCTCACACCTATTGATTTCGGATCGAGCCCAAAACTTGGGCAACATCATAATTTGGCGGGAGGAATCATTTGGTGAGTTTTGAGTGAAATCCAATCGCTAGAAGTATGGAATACACCAACCACTCCAATTAGGAACGAACTGCCGTTGAACTTGAATTGTCCAATTTGGAACACCTATTGATTTCGGATCGAGCCCCAAACTTGGGCAACAACGTAATATGGTGGGAGGAGTCATTTGGCGAGTTTTGAGTGAAATCCAATCGCTAGAAGTATGGAATAAACCAACCACTCCAATTAGGAACGAACTGCCGTTGAACTTGAATTGTCCAATTTGGCACACCTATTGATTTCGGATCGAGCCCAAAACTTGGGCAACATCATAATATGGTGGGAGGAGTCATTTGGTGAGTTTTGAGTGAAATCCAATCGCTAGAAGTGTGGAATACACCAACCACTCCAATTAGGAACGAACAGCCGTTGAACTTGAATTGTCCAATTTCTCACACGTATTGATTTCGGATCGAGCCCAAAACTTGGGCAACATCATAATATGGTGGGAGGAGTCATTTGGTGAGTTTTGAGTGAAATCCAATCGCTAGAAGTATGGAATACACCAACCACTCCAATTAGGAACGACCTGCCGTTGGACTTGAATTGTCCAATTTCTCACACCTATTGATTTTGGATCGAGCCCAAAACTTGGGCAACAACATAATATGGTGGGAGTAGTCATTTGGTGAGTTTTGAGTGAAATCCAATCGCTAGAAGTATGGAATACACCAACTACTCCAATTAGCAACGAACTGCCGTTGAACTTGAATTGTCCAATTTGGAACACCTATTGCTTTCGGATCGAGCCCAAAACTTGTGCACCAACATAATATGGTGGGAGGAGTCATTTGGTGAGTTTTGAGTGAAATCCAATCGCTAGAAGTATGGAATACACCAACCACTCCAATTAGGAACGAACTGCCGTTGAACTTGAATTGTCCAATTTCTCACACCTATTGATCTCGGATCGAGCCCAAAACATGGGCAACATCATAATATGGTGAGAGGAGTCATTTGGTGAGTTTTGAGTGAAATCCAATCGCTAGAAGTATGGAATACACCAACCACTCCAATTAGGAACGAACTGCCGTTGAACATGAATTGTCCAGTTTCTCACACATATTGATTTCGGATAGAGCCCAAAACTTGGACAACATCGTAATATGGTGGGAGGGGTGATTTGGTGAGTTTTGAGTGAAATCCAATCGCTAGAAGTATGGAATACACCAACCACTCCAATTAGGAACGAAATGCCGTTGAAATTGAATTGACCAATTTCTCACACATATTGATCTCGGATCGAGCCCAAAACTTGGGCAACATCATAATATGGTGGGAGGAGTCATTTGGTGAGTTTTGTGTGAAATCCAATCGCTAAAAGTATGGAATACACCAACCACTCCAACTAGGAACGAAATGCCGTTGAAATTGAATTGACCAATTTCTCACACCTATCGATTTCGGATCGAGCCCAAAACTTGGGCAACAACATAATATGGTGGGAGTAGTCATTTGGTGAGTTTTGAGTGAAATCCAATCGCTAGAAGTATGGAATACACCAACCACTCCAATTAGCAACGAACTGCCGTTGAACTTGAATTGACCAATTTGGAACACCTATTGCTTTCGGATCGAGCCCAAAACTTGTGCACCAACATAATATGGTGGGAGGAGTCATTTGGTGAGTTTTGAGTGAAATCCAATCGCTAGAAGTATGGAATACACCAACCACTCCAATTAGGAACGAACTGTCGTTGAACTTGAATTGTCCAATTTGGAACACCTATTGATTTCGGATCGAGCCCAAAACTTGGGCAACATCATAATATGGTGGGAGGAGTCATTTGGTGAGTTTTGAGTGACATCCAATCGCTAGAAGTATGGAATACACCAACCAGTCCAATTAGGAACGAACTGCCGTTGAACTTGAATTGTCCAATTTCTCACACCTATTGATTTCGGATCGAGCCCAACACATGGGCAACATCATAATATGGTGGGAGGAGTCATTTGGTGAGTTTTGAGTGAAATCCAATCGCTAAAAGTATGGAATACACCAACCACTCCAACTAGGAACGAAATGCCGTTGAAATTGAATTGACCAATTTCTCACACCTATCGATTTCGGATCGAGCCCAAAACTTGGGCAACATGATAATATGGTGGGAGGAGTCATTTGGTGAGTTTTGAGTGAAATCCAATCGCTAGAAGTATGGAATACACCAACCACTCCAAGTAGGAACGAACTGCCGTTGAACTTGAATTGTCCAATTTGGAACACCTATTGATTTCGGATCGAGCCCAAAACTTGGGCAACATCATAATATGGTGGGAGGAGTCATTTGGTGAGTTTTGAGTGAAATCCAATCGCTAGAAGTATGGAATACACCAACCACTCCAATTAGGAACGAAATGCCGTTGAAATTGAATTGACCAATTTCTCACACTATTGATCTCGGATCGAGCCCAAAACTTGGGCAACATCATAATATGGTGGGAGGAGTCATTTGGTGAGTTTTGAGTGAAATCCAATCGCTAGAAGTATGGAATACACCAACCACTCCAATTAGGAACGAACTGCCGTTGAACTTGAATTGTCCAGTTTCTCACACATATTGATTTCGGATAGAGCCCAAAACTTGGACAACATCATAATATGGTGGGAGGAGTCATTTGGTGAGTTTTGAGTGAAATCCAATCGCTAGAAGTATGGAATACACCAACCACTCCAATTAGGAACGAAATGCCGTTGAAATTGAATTGACCAATTTCTCACACCTATTGATCTCGGATCGAGCCCAAAACATGGGCAACATCATAATATGGTGGGAGGAGTCATTTGGTGAGTTTTGAGTGAAATCCAATCGCTAGAAGTATGGAATACACCAACCACTCCAATTAGGAACGAACTGCCGTTGAACTTGAATTGTCCAGTTTCTCACACATATTGATTTCGGATAGAGCCCAAAACTTGGACAACATCATAATATGGTGGGAGGAGTCATTTGGTGAGTTTTGAGTGAAATCCAATCGGTAGAAGTATGGAATACACCAACCACTCCAATTAGGAACGAAATGCCGTTGAAATTGAATTGACCAATTTCTCACACCTATCTATTTAGGATCGAGCCCAAAACTTGGGCAACATGATAATATGGTGGGAGGAGTCATTTGGTGAGTTTTGAGTGAAATCCAATCGCTAGAAGTATGGAATACACCAACCACTCCAATTAGGAACGAACTGCCGTTGAACTTGAATTGTCCAATTTCTCATACCTATTGATTTCGGATCGAGCCCAAAACTTGGGCAACATCATAATATGGTGGGAGGAGTCATTTGGTGAGTTTTGAGTGAAATCCAATCGCTAGAAGTATGGAATACACCAACCACTCCAATTAGGAACGAAATGCCGTTGAAATTGAATTGACCAATTTGTCACACCTATTGATTTCGGATCGAGCCCAAAACTTGGGCACCATCATAATATGGTGGGAGGAGTCATTTGGTGAGTTTTGAGTGAAATCCAATCGCTAGAAGTATGGAATACACCAACCACTCCAATTAGGAACGAACTGCCGTTGAAATTGAATTGACCAATTTCTCACACCTATTGATTTAGGATCGAGCCCAAAACTTGGGCACCATCATAATATGGTGGGAGGAGTCATTTGGTGAGTTTTGAGTGAAATCCAATCGCTAGAAGTATGGAATACACCAACCACTCGAATTAGGAACGAACTGCGGTTGAACTTGAATTGTCCAATTTCTCACACCTATTGATTTCGAATCGAGCCCAAAACTTGGGCAACATCATAATATGGTGGGAGGAGTCATTTGGTGAGTTTTGAGTGAAATCCAATCGCTAGAAGTATGGAATACACCAACCACTCGAATTAGGAACGAACTGCGGTTGAACTTGAATTGTCCAATTTCTCACACCTATTGATTTCGAATCGAGCCCAAAACTTGGGCAACATCATAATATGGTGGGAGGAGTCATTTGGTGAGTTTTGAGTGAAATCCAATCGCTAGAAGTATGGAATACACCAACCACTCCAATTAGGAACGAACTGCCGTTGAACTTGACTTGTCCAATTTTTCACACCTATTGATTTCGGATCGAGTCCAAAACTTGGGCAACATCATAATATGGTGGGAGTAGTCGTTTGGTAAGTTTTGAGTGAAATCCAATCGCTAGAAGTATGGAATACACCAACCACTCCAATTAGGAACGAAATGCCGTTGAAATTGAATTGACCAATTTCTCACACCTATTGATTTAGGATCGAGCCCAAAACTTGGGCACCATCATAATATGGTGGGAGGAGTCATTTGGTGAGTTTTGAGTGAAATCCAATCGCTAGAAGTATGGAATACACCAACCACTCGAATTAGGAACGAACTGCCGTTGAACTTGAATTGTCCAAGTTGGAACACCTATTGATTTCGGATCGAGCCCAAAACTTGGGCAACATCATAATATGGTGGGAGAAGTCATTTGGTGAGTTTTGAGTAAAATCCAATCGCTAGAAGTATGGAATACACCAACCACTCCAATTAGGAACGAACTGCCGTTGAAATTGAATTGTCCAATTTCTCAGACCTATTGATTTCGGATCGAGCCCCAAACTTGGGAAACATCATAATATGGTGGGAGGAGTCATTTGGTGAGTTTTGAGTGAAATCCAATCGCTAGAAGTATGGAATACACCAACCACTCCAATTAGGAACGAACTGCCGTTGAACTTGAATTGTCCAATTTCTCACACCTATTGATTTCGGATCGAGCCCAAAACTTGGGCAACATCATAATATGGTGGGAGGAGTCATTTGGTGAGTTTTGAGTGAAATCCAATCGCTAAAAGTATGGAATACACCAACCACTCCAATTAGGAACGAAATGCCGTCGAAATTGAATTGACCAATTTCTCACACCTATTGATTTCGGATCGAGGCCAAAACTTGGGCAACATCATAATATGGTGGGAGGAGTCATTTGGTGAGTTTTGAGTGAAATCCAATCGGTAGAAGTATGGAATACACCAACCACTCCAATTAGGAACGAACTGCCGTTGAACTTGAATTGTCCAATTTGGAACACCTATTGATTTCGGATCGAGCCCAAAATTTGGGCAACATCATAATATGGTGGGAGCAGTCATTTGGTGAGTTTTGAGTGAAATCCAATCGCTAGAAGTATGGTATACACCAACCACTCCAATTAGGAACGAACTGCCGTTGAACTTGAATTGTCCAATTTCTCACACCTATTGATTTCGGATCGAGCCCAAAACTTGGGCAACATCATAATATGGTGGGATGAGTCATTTGGTGAGTTTTGAGTGAAATCCAATCGCTAGAAGTATGGAATACACCAACTACTCCAATTAGGAACGAACTGCCGTTGAACTTGAATTGTCCAATTCCTCACACCTATTGAATTCGGATCGAGCCCAAAACTTGGGCAACATCATAATATGGTGGGAGGAGTCATTTGGTGAGTTTTGAGTGAAATCCAATCGCTAGAAGTATGGAATACACCAACCACTCCAATTAGGAACGAACTGCCGTTGAACTTGAATTGTCCAATTTGGAACACCTATTGATTTCGGATCGAGCCCCAAACTTGGGCAACAACGTAATATGGTGGGAGGAGTCATTTGGAGAGTTTTGAGTGAAATCCAATCGCTAGAAGTTTGGAATACACCAACCACTCCAATTAGGAACGAACTGCCATTGAAATTGAATTGACCAATTTCTCACACCTATTGATTTCGGATCGAGCCCCAAACTTGGGCAACATCATAATATGGTGGGAGGAGTCATTTGGTGAATTTTGAGTGAAATCCAATCGCTAGAAGTATGGAATACACCAACCACTCCAATTAGGCACGAACTGCCGTTGAACTTGAATTGTCCAATTTGGAACACCTATTGATTTCGGATCGAGCCCAAAACTTGGGCAACATCATAATATGGTGGGAGGAGTCATTTGGTGAGTTTTGAGTGAAATCCAATCGCTAGAAGTATGGAATACACCAACCACTCCAATTAGGAACGAACTGTCGTTGAAATTGAATTGACCAATTTCTCACACCTATTGATTTCGAATCGAGCCCAAAACTTGGGCAACATGATAATATGGTGGGAGGAGTCATTTGGGGAGTTTTGTGTGAAATCCAATCGCTAGAAGTGTGGAATACACCAACCACTCCAATTAATAACGAACTGCCGTTGAACTTGAATTTCCAATTTCTCACACCTATTGATTTTGGATCGAGCCCAAAACTTGGGCAACATCAAAATATGGGGGGAGTAGTCATTTGGTTAGTTTTGAGTGGAATCCAATCGCTAGAAGTATGGAATACACCAACCACTCCAATTAGGAACGAACTGCCGTTGAACTTGAATTGTCCAATTTGGAACACCTATTGATTTCGGATCGAGCCCCAAACTTGGGCAACATCATAATATGGTGGGAGGAGTCATTTGGTGAGTTTTGAGTGAAATCCAAACGCTAGAAGTATGGAATACACCAACCACTCCAATTAGGAATGAACTGCCGTTGAACTTGAATTGCCCAATTTGGAACACCTATTGATTTCGGATCGAACCCAAAACTTGGGCAACATCATAATATGGTTTGAGGAATCATTTGGTGAGTTTTGAGTGAAATCCAATCGCTAGAAGAATGGAATACACCAACCACTGTAATTTGGAACGAACTGCCATTGAACTTGAATTGTCCAATTTCTCACACGTATTGATTTCGGATCGAGCCCAAAACTTGGGCAACATCATAATATGGTGGGAGGAGTCATTTGGTGAGTTTTGAGTGAAATCCAATCGCCAGAAGTATGGAATACACCAACCACTCCAATTAGGAACGAACTGCCGTTGAACTTGAATTGTCCAATTTGGAACACCTATTGATTTCGTATCGAGCCCAAAACTTGGGCAACATCATAATATGGTGGGAGGAGTCATTTGGTGAGTTTTGAGTGAAATCCAATCGCTAGAAGTATGGAATACACCAACCACTCCAATTAGGAACGAAATGCCGTTGAAATTGAATTGACCAATTTCTCACACCTATTGATTTCGGATCGAGCCCAAAACTTGGACAACATCATAATATGGTGGGAGGAGTCATTTGGTGAGTTTTCAGTGAAATCGAATCGCTAGAAGTACGGAATACACCAACCACTCCAATTAGGAACGAACTGCCGTTGAACTTGAATTGTCCAATTTCTCACACCTATTGATTTCGGATCGAGCCCAAAACATGGGCAACATCATAATATGGTGGGAGGAGTCATTTGGTGAGTTTTGAGTGAAATTGAATCGCTAGACGTATGGAATACACCAACCACTCCAATTAGGAACGAACTGCCGTTGAACTTGACTTGTCCAATTTCTCACACCTATTGATTTCGGATCGAGCCCAAAACTTGGGCAACATCATAATATCGTGGGAGGAGTCATTTGGTGAGTTTCGAGAGAAATCCACTCCCTAGAAGTATGGAATACACCAACCACTCCAGTTAGGAACGAACTGCCGTTGAACTTGAATTGTCCAATTTCTCACACCTATTGATTTCGGATCGAGCCCAAAACTTTTGCAACATCATAATATGGTGGGAGGAGTCATTTGGTGACTTTTGAGTGAAATCCAATCGCTAGAAGTATGGAATACACCAACCATTCCAATTAGGAACGAACTACCGTTGAACTTGAATTGTCCAATTTCTCACACCTATTGATTTCGGATCGAGCCCAAAACTTGGACAACATCATAATATGGTGGGAGGAGTCATTTGGTGAGTTTTCAGTGAAATCGAATCGCTAGAAGTACGGAATACACCAACCACTCCAATTAGGAACGAACTGCCGTTGAACTTGAATTGTCCAATTTCTAACACCTATTGATTTCGGATCGAGCCCCAAACTTGGGCAACATCATAATATGGTGGGTGGAGTCATTTGGTGTGTTTTGAGTGAAATCGAATCGCTAGAAGTATGGAATACACCAACCACTCCAATTAGGAACGAACTGCCGTTGAACTTGAATTGTCCAATTTCTCACACCTATTGATTTCGGATCGAGCCCAAAACTTGGGCAACATCATAATATGGTGGGAGGAGTCATTTGGTGAGTTTCGAGTGAAATCCATTCGCTTGAAGTATGGAATACACCAACCACTCCAATTAGGAATGAACTGCCGTTGAACTTGAATTGTCCAATTTGGAACACCTATTGATTTCGGATCGAGCCCAAAACTTGGGCAACATCGTAATATGGTGGGAGGAGTCATTTGGTGTGTTTTGAGTGAAATCCAATCGCTAGAAGTATGGAATACACCAACCACTCCAGTTAGGAACGAACTGCAGTTGAACTTGAATTGTCCAATTTGGAACACCTATTGATTTCGGATCGAGCCCAAAATGTGGGCAACATCATAATATGGTGGGAGGAGTCATTTGGTGAGTTTTGAGTGAAATCCAATCGCTAGAGGTATGGAATACACCAACCACTCCAATTAGGAACGAACTGCCGTTGAACTTGAATTTTGCAATTTCTCACACCTATTGACTTCAGATCAAGCCCAAAACTTGGGCAACATCATAATATGGTGGGAGGAGTCATTTGTTGAGTTTTGAGTGAAATCCAATCGCTAGAAGTACGGAATACACCACCCACTCCAATTAGGAACGAACTGTCGTTGAAATTGAATTGACCAATTTCTCACACCTATTGATTTCGAATCGAGTCCAAAACTTGGGCAACATGATAATATGGTGGGAGGAGTCATTTGGTGAGTTTTGAGTGAAATCCAATCGCTAGAAGTATAGAATACACCAACCACTCCAATTAGGAAAGAATTGTCGTTGAAATTGAATTGACCAATTTCTCACACCTATTTAACTCGGATCGAGCCCAAAACTTGGGCAACATCATAATATGGTGGGAGGAGTCATTTGGTGAGTTTTGAGTGAAATCCAATCGCTAGAAGTATGGAATACACCGACCACTCCAATTAGGAACGAACTTTCGTTGAAATTGAATTAACCAATTTCTCACACCTATTGATTTCGGATCGAGCCCAAAACTTGGGCAACATCATAATATGGTTTGAGGAATCATTTGGTGAGTTTTGAGTGAAATCCAATCGCTAGAAGAATGGAATACACCAAGCACTGTAATTAGGAACGAACTGCCGTTGAACTTGAATTGTCCAATTTCTCACACGTATTGATTTCTGATCGAGCCCAAAACTTGGGCAACATCATAATATGGTGGGAGGAGTCATTTGGTGAGTTTCGAGAGAAATCCATTCGCTAGAAGTATGGAATACACCAACCACTCCAGTTAGGAACGAACTGCCGTTGAACTTGAATTGTCCAATTTGGAAAACCTATAGATTTCGGATCGAGCCCAAAACTTGGGCAACATCATAATATGGTGGGAGGAGTCATTTGGTGAGTTTCGAGTGAAATCCATTCGCTAGAAGTATGGAATACACCAACCACTCCAGTTAGGAACGAACTGCCGTTGAACTTGAATTGTCCAATTTGGAACACGTATTGAATTCGTATCCAGCCCAAAACTTGGGCAACAACATAATATGGGGGGAGGAGTCATTTGGTGTGTTTTGAGTGAAATCCAATCCCTAGAAGTATGGAATACACCAACCACTCCAATTTGGAACGAACTGCCGTTGAACTTGAATTTTCCAATTTGGAACACCTATTGATTTCGGATCGAGCCCAAAACGTGGGCAACGTCATAATATGGTGGGAGGAGTCATTTGGTGTGTTTTGAGTGAAATCCAATCGCTAGAAGTATGGAATACACCAACCACTCCAATTAGGAATGAACTGCCGTTGAACTTGAATTTTCCAATTTGGAACACCTACTGATTTCGGATCGAGCCCAAAACTTGGGCAACATCGTAATATGGTGGGAGGAGTCATTTGGTGTGTTTTGAGTGAAATCCAATCGCTAGAAGTATGGAATACACCAACCACTCCAGTTAGGAACGAACTGCAGTTGAACTTGAATTGTCCAATTTGGAACACCTATTGATTTCGGATCGAGCCCAAAATGTGGGCAACATCATAATATGGTGGGAGGAGTCATTTGGTGAGTTTTGAGTGAAATCCAATCGCTAGAGGTATGGAATACACCAACCACTCCAATTAGGAACGAACTGCCGTTGAACTTGAATTTTGCAATTTCTCACACCTATTGACTTCAGATCAAGCCCAAAACTTGGGCAACATCATAATATGGTGGGAGGAGTCATTTGTTGAGTTTTGAGTGAAATCCAATCGCTAGAAGTACGGAATACACCACCCACTCCAATTAGGAACGAACTGTCGTTGAAATTGAATTGACCAATTTCTCACACCTATTGATTTCGAATCGAGTCCAAAACTTGGGCAACATGATAATATGGTGGGAGGAGTCATTTGGTGAGTTTTGAGTGAAATCCAATCGCTAGAAGTATAGAATACACCAACCACTCCAATTAGGAAAGAATTGTCGTTGAAATTGAATTGACCAATTTCTCACACCTATTTAACTCGGATCGAGCCCAAAACTTGGGCAACATCATAATATGGTGGGAGGAGTCATTTGGTGAGTTTTGAGTGAAATCCAATCGCTAGAAGTATGGAATACACCGACCACTCCAATTAGGAACGAACTTTCGTTGAAATTGAATTAACCAATTTCTCACACCTATTGATTTCGGATCGAGCCCAAAACTTGGGCAACATCATAATATGGTTTGAGGAATCATTTGGTGAGTTTTGAGTGAAATCCAATCGCTAGAAGAATGGAATACACCAAGCACTGTAATTAGGAACGAACTGCCGTTGAACTTGAATTGTCCAATTTCTCACACGTATTGATTTCTGATCGAGCCCAAAACTTGGGCAACATCATAATATGGTGGGAGGAGTCATTTGGTGAGTTTCGAGAGAAATCCATTCGCTAGAAGTATGGAATACACCAACCACTCCAGTTAGGAACGAACTGCCGTTGAACTTGAATTGTCCAATTTGGAAAACCTATAGATTTCGGATCGAGCCCAAAACTTGGGCAACATCATAATATGGTGGGAGGAGTCATTTGGTGAGTTTCGAGTGAAATCCATTCGCTAGAAGTATGGAATACACCAACCACTCCAGTTAGGAACGAACTGCTGTTATACTTGAATTTTCCAATTTGGAACACCTATTGATTTCGGATCAATCCCAAAACTTGGGCAACATCATAATATGGTGGGAGGAGTCATTTGGTGAGTTTTGAGTGAAATCCAATAGCTAGAAGTACGGAATACACCAACCACTCCAATTAGGAACGAACTGCCGTTGAACTTGAATTGTCCAATTTCTCACACCAATTGATTTTGGATCGAGCCCAAAACTTGGGCAACATCATAATATGGTGGGAGGAGTCATTTGGTGAGTTTTGAGTGAAATCCAATCTCTAGAAGTATGGAATACACCAACCACTCCAATTAGGAAAGAACTGTCGTTGAAATTGAATTGACCAATTTCTCACACCTATTGAATTCGGATCGAGCCCAAAACTTGGGCAACGTCATAATATGGTGGGAGGAGTCATTTGGTGAGTTTGGAGTGAAATCCAATCGCTAGAAGTATGGAATACACCAACCACTCCAATTAGGAACGAACTGCCGTTGAAATTGAATTCACCAATTTCTCACACATGTTGAATTCGGATCGAGCCCAAAACTTGGGCAACATGATAATATGGTGGGAGGAGTCATTTGGTGAGTTTTGAGTGAAATCCAATCGCTAGAAATATGGAATACACCAACCACTCCAATTAGGAACGAACTGCCGTTGAACTTGAATTGTCCAATTTCTCACACCTATTGATTTTGGATCGAGCCCAAAACTTGGGCAACATCAGAATATGGTGGGAGTAGTCATTTGGTTAGTTTTGAGTGGAATCCAATCGCTAGAAGTATGGAATACACCAACCACTCCAATTAGGAACGAACTGCCGTTGAACTTGAATTGTCCAATTTGGAACACCTATTGAATTCGGATCGAGCCCAAAACTTGGGCAACATCAAAATATGGTGGGAGGAGTCATTTGGTGAGTTTTGAGTGAAATCCAATCGCTAGAAATATGGAATACACCAACCACTCCCATTAGGAACGAACTGCCGTTGAACTTGAATTGTCCAATTTCTCACACCTATTGATTTCGGATCGAGCTCAAAACTTGGGCAACATCATAATATGGTGGGAGGAGTCATTTGGTGAGTTTTGAGTGAAATCCAATCGCTAGAAGTGTGGAATACACCAACCACTCCAATTAGGAAAGAACTGTCATTGAAATTGAATTCACCAATTTCTCACACATGTTGAATTCGGATCGATCCCAAAACTTGGGTAACATCATAATATGGTGGGAGGAGTCATTTGGTGAGTTTTGAGTGAAATCCAATCGCTAGAAGTATGGAATACACCAACCACTCCAATTAGGAAAGAACTGTCGTTGAAATTGAATTGACCAATTTCTCACACCTATTGATTTCGAATCGAGCCCAAAACTTGGAAAACATCATAATATGGTGGTAGGAGTCATTTGGTGTGTTTTGAGTGAAATCCAATCGCTAGAAGTATGGAATACACCAACCACTCCAGTTAGGAACGAATTGCCGTTATACTTGAATTTTCCAATTTGGAACACCTATTGATTTCGTATCGAGCCCAAAACTTGGGCAACATCATAATATGGTGGGAGTCATTTGGTGAGTTTTGAGTGAAATCCAATTGCTGGAAGTATGGAATACACCAACCACTCCAATTAGGAACGAACTGCCGTTGAACTTGAATTGTCCAATTTGGAACACCTATTGATTTCGGATTGAGCCCAAAACTTGGGCAACATCTTAATATGGTGGGAGGAGTCATTTGGTGAGTTTTGAGTGAAATCCAATCGCTAGAAGTATGGAATATACCAACCAATCCAATTAGGAAGGAACTGCCGTTGAACTTGAATTGTCCAATTTGGAACACCTATTGATTTCGGATCGAGCCCAAAACTTGGGCAACATCATAATATGGTGGGAGGAGTCATTTGGTGAGTTTTGAGTGAAATCCAATCGCATGGAATACACCAACCACTCCAATTAGGAACGAACTGCCGTTGAACTTGAATTTTCCAATTTGGAACACCTATTGATTTCGGATCGAGCCCAAAACTTGGGCAACATCTTAATATGGTGGGAGGAGTCATTTGGTGAGTTTTGAGTGAAATCCAATCGCTAGAAGTATGGAATACACCAACCACTCCAATTAGGAACGAACTGCCCTTGAACTGGAATTGTCCAATTTCTCACACCAATTGATTTAGGATCGAGCCCAAAACTTGGGCAACATCATAATATGGTGGGAGGAGTCATTTGGTGAGTTTTGAGTGAAATCCAATCGCTAGAAGTATGGAATACACCAACCACTCCAATTAGGAACGAACTGCCGTTGAACTTGAATTGTCCAATTTCTCACACCTATTGATTTCAGATCGAGCCCAAAACTTGGGCAACATCATAATACGGTGGGAGGAGTCATTTGGTGAGTTTTGAGTGAAATCCAATCGCTAGAAGTATGGAATACACCAACCACTCCAATTAGGAACGAATTGCCGTTGAACTTGAATTGTCCAATTTGGAACACCTATTGATTTCGGATCGAGCCCAAAACTTGGGCAACATCATAATATGGTGGGAGGAGTCATTTGGTGAGTTTTGAGTGAAATCCCATTGATAAGCTCATAATTTCATACAGATACATGCCCTATTTACTTACTTCTTTTGCTTAGTTTCTTAGATTTCTAAGTTATTTGCCTCTCTTTGTGTGTTTTGTAGGCAAATAGAGCAAGGGAGCATAATCCATGCAATTCAAGCATGTTAAGGCCTAATTTGGATGAATGGATGAAGAGCTTAAAGACAAACTCATTTTGGCTACAGCCCCCTCCCAGTCCAGTTCCGTAGGTCACATTGTATTATTTGTTTCAGCAACCTACACAGCTCGGATGAGGCCTCATTCTTCATGAAAGTTGTTCCAATGGGTGTGTACTATAACATATCCACAATTCAGCCCCATTGGATAAATATGGAGTCTGTTACCTAGCAAACACAGAGCCATGCTCTGGATGGATTTTATCAGCGCGCAAAATGAGTTAGAAATTTGTTTTGGCCTTAACTTCCTCCTCCGACCTTGGATTGGCCCAAATGATATATGGCTGGAAAGAAGACATTCTGAGCTTCAAGTTTGAGTGCTTAAAGTCTTAATTTGCGTAAGGGAAGCCCAATTCGTAAGCCCTTGAAGTTGCTGGTCATGCTGACCTCAGGATGAGCTATTGTTTCTGGTTGGAAGCTTGGTCATGGTGAGCTAGGCATGAGCTATTGAGCTGGTTGGAAGCTTGGTCATGGTGACATGATGGTGAGCTAGGGCTGCCGGTGGGATTTATTGGTGAAGTGCATCAACCAATTCAAATTTTCTAATACAAGTGCATCAACCATTTCAGATTTTATAAAACAGTGTTGTATGCATTAGCCATATTGAATTCAGATTTTTCACTTCCTTAGGCCTATAAATAGGGAGGTTCTCTAAGCTTGTAAACACACCCCAAGGGGGGGAGCTCTCAAACACTTCTCTAGAGCTCCCTTCCCTTCTCTCCCTCAAATTCTCTTAGTTACATTTTCTAGTTTTCAATTGTTGTAATGAGATATTTGTGCTGAAATTCTCTTTAAGTCTTTCCAAGTTCTACTTTAATTTTCATTGTTTTGTAAATTCTTTTCTTTAGTTTCAAGTTTGATTAGTTTCCAAGTTTCAATTATGGTTCATGTTCTTATTCATTATGCTTATAAGTTAATATGCTAGTTTGAATGATTGATCACCATTTAGGCTTGCATGTTAGCTATCTTGGTTTGAATTAAGAGTATACACCATGCTTTAATTCGAATTGAACTATGAATAGGAAGAGTATGTATGGACATTCGACAACAGGGATTAGATACATACTTGGTTGTTTAAAATGTTCTTCTATGCTTAATGGGTTCCTAATGCTTAATTTTAGGTTAGACAACAAAAGATCAAATTAGGGAATTAGGAACACAAGGTTATGACCACACACCATGGCTTAATCATACTTTAGCTAGAATCAATCCATTAATCTAAATTGAACTTGGGAACTTATCTGCTTGAATTAGTTATTTTCTTTCTTTCTTGTTGTATTTATTTCCTTTCTTTTTCATTTCTATTTTGTGTAGGGAAATGAATTGGATCATTCAATCACCAATCCTCGTGGGATCGACCTCGCACTTACATATGCTAAACTACCAACGGCTCGTGCACTTGCGAGTATCACAAGTTGAGGATGCAACTTAATCCATTTTGGTGGAGCTAAATCAACACAACACCAATCGCCACCAACCACTCCAATTAGGAACGAACTGCCGTTGAACTTGAATTGTCCAATTTCTCACACCTATTGATTTCGGATCGAGCCCCAAACTTGGACAACATCATAATATGGTCGGAGGAGTCATTTGGTGAGTTTTGAGTGAAATCCAATCGCTAGAAGTATGGAATCCACCAACCACTCCAATTAGGAAAGAACTGTCGTTGAACTTGAATTGTCCAATTTCTCACACCTATTGATTTCGGATCGAGCCCAAAACTTGGGCAACATCATAATATGGTGGTTGGAGTCATTTGGTGAGTTTTGAGTAAAATCCAATCGCTAGAAGTATGGAATACACCGACCACTCCAATTAGGAACGAACTGCCGTTGAACTTGAATTGTCCAATTTGGAACACCTATTGATTTCGGATCGAGCCCAAAACTTGGGCAACATCATAATATGGTGGGAGGAGTCATTTGGTGAGTTTTGAGTGAAATCCAATCGCTAGAAGTATGGAATACACCAACCACTCCAATTAGGAACGAACTGCCGTTGAACTTGAATTGTCCAATTTCTCACACCTATTGATTTCGGATCGAGCCCAAAACTTGGGCAACATCATAATATGGTGGGAGGAGTCATTTGGTGAGTTTTGAGTGAAATCCAATCGCCACCAACCACTCCAATTAGGAACGAACTGCCGTTGAAGTTGACTTGTCCAATTTCCCACACCTATTGATTTCGGATCGAGCCCAAAACTTGGGCAACATCATAATATGGTGGGAGGAGTCATTTGGTGAGTTTTGAGTGAAATCCAATCGCCACCAACCACCCCAATTAGGAACGAACTGCCGTTGAACTTGAATTGTCCAATTTCTCACACCTATTGATTTCGGATCGAGCCCCAAACTTGGACAACATCATAATATGGTGGGAGGAGTCATTTGGTGAGTTTTGAGTGAAATCCAATCGCTAGAAGTATGGAATCCACCAACCACTCCAATTAGGAATGAACTGCCGTTGAACATGAATTGTCCAATTTCTCACACCTATTGATTTCGGATCGAGCCCAAAACTTGGGCAACATCATAATGTGGTGGTTGGAGTCATTTGGTGAGTTTTGAGTGAAATCCAATCACTAGAAGTATGGAATACACCAAACACTCCAATTAGGAATGAACTGCCGTTGAACTTGAATTGTCCAATTTGGAACACCTATTGATTTTGGATCGAGCCCAAAACTTGGGCAACATCATAATATGGTGGGAGGAGTCATTTGGTGAGTTTTGAGTGAAATCCAATCGCTAGAAGTATGGAATATACCGACCACTCCAATTAGGAACGAACTGCCGTTGAACTTGAATTGTCCAATTTGGAACACCTATTCATTTCGGATCGAGCCCAAAACTTGGGCAACATTATAATATGGTGGGAGGAGTCATTTTCTGACTTTTGAGTGAAATCCAATCGCTAGAAGTATGGAATACACCAACCACTCCAATTAGGAACGAACTGCCGTTGAACTTGAATTGTCCAATTTCTCACACCAATTGATTTCGGATCGAGCCCAAAACTTGGGCAACATTAGAATATGGTGGGAGGAGTCATTTGCTGAGTTTTGAGTGAAATCCAATCGCTAGAAGTATGGAATACACCAACCACTCCAATTAGGAACGAACTGCCGTTGAACTTGAATTGTCCAATTTCTCACACCTATTGATTTCGGATCGAGCCCAAAACTTGGGCAACATCATAATATGGTGGGAGGAGTCATTTGGTGAGTTTTGAGTGAAATCCAATCGCTAGAAGTATGGAATACACCAACCACTCCAATTAGGAACGAATTGCCGTTGAACTTCAATTGTCTAATTTGGAACACCTATTGATTTCGGATCGAGTCCAAAACTTGGGCAACATCATAATATGGTGGGAAGAGTCATTTGGTGAGTTTTGAGTGAAATCCAATCGCTAGAAGTATGGAATACACCAACCACTCCAATTGGGAACGAACTGCCGTTGAACTTGAATTGTCCAATTTGGCACACCGATTGATTTCGGATCGAGCCCAAAACTTGGGCAACGTCATAATATGGTGGGAGGAGTCATTTGGTGAGTTTTGAGTGAAATCCAATCGCTAGAAGTACAGAATACACCAACCACTCCAATTGGGAACGAACTGCCGTTGAAATTGAATTGTCCAATTTCTCACACGTATTGATTTCTGATCGAGCCCAAAACTTGGGCAACATCATAATACGGTGGGAGTAGTCATTTGGTGAGTTTTGAGAGAAATCCAATCGCTAGAAGTATGGAATACACCAACCGCTCCAATTAGGAACGAACTGTCGTTGAACTTGAATTGTCCAATTTCTCACACGTATTGATTTCTGATCGAGCCCAAAACTTCGGCAACATCATAATATGGTGGGAGGAATCATTTGGTGAGTTTTGAGTGAAATCCAATCGCTAGAGGTATGGAATACACCAACCACTCCAATTAGGAACGAACTGCCATTGAACTTGAATTGTCCAATTTCTCACACCTATTGATTTCGGATCGAACCCCAAACTTTGGCAACATCATAATATGGAGGGAGGAGTCATTTGGTGAGTTTTGAGTGAAATCCAATCGCTAGAAGTATGGAATACACCAACCACTCCAATTAGGAACGAACTGCCGTTGAACTTGAATTGTCCAATTTCTCACACCAATTGATTTCGGATCGAGCCCAAAACTTGGGCAACATTATATTATGGTGGGAGGAGTCATTTGCTGAGTTTTGAGTGAAATTCAATCGCTAGAAGTATGGAATACACCAACCACTCCAATTAGGAACGAACTGCCGTCGAACTTGAATTGTCCAATTTCTCACACCTATTGATTTCTGATCGAGCCCAAAACTTGGGCAACATCATAATACGGTGGGAGGAGTCATTTGGTGAGTTTTGAGTGAAATCCAATCGCTAGAAGTATGGAATACACCAAACACTCCAATTAGGAACGAACTGCCGTTGAACTTGAATTGTCCAATTTGGAACACCTATTGATTTCGGATCGAGCCCAAAACTTGGGCAACATCATAATATGGTGGGAGGAGAAATTTGGTGAGTTTTGAGTGAAATCCAATCGCTAGAAGTATGGAATACACCAACCACTCCCATTAGGAACGAATTGCCGTTCAACTAGAATTGTCCAATTTCTCACACCTATTGATTTCGGATCGAGGCCCAAACTTGGACAACATCATAATATGGTGGGAGGAGTCATTTGCTGAGTTTTGAGTGAAATCCAATCGCTAGAAGTATGGAATACACCAAACACTCCAATTAGGAACGAACTGCCGTTGAACTTGAATTGTCCAATTTGGAACACCAATTGATTTCGGATCGAGCCCAAAACTTGGGCAACATGATAATATGGTGGGAGGAGTCATTTGGTGAGTTTTGAGTGAAATCCAATCGCTAGAAGTATGGAATACACCGACCACTCCAATTAGGAACGAACTGCCGTTGAACTTGAATTGTCCGATTTGGAACACCTATTGAATTCGGATCGAACCCAAAACTTGGGCAACATCATAATATGGTGGGAGAGGTCATTTGGTGAGTTTTGAGTGAAATCCAATCGCTAGAAGTATGGAATACACCAACCACTGCAATTAGGAACGAACTGCCGTTGAACTTGAATTGTCCAATTTCTCACACCTATTGATTTCGAATCGAGCCCAAAACTTGGGCAACATCATAATATGGTGGGAGGAGTCCTTTGATGAGTTTTGAGAGAAATCCAATTGCAAGAAGTATGGAATACACCAACCACTCCAATTAGGAACGAACTCCCGTTGAAGTTGAATTGTCCAATTTCCCGCACCTATTGATTTCGGATCGAGCCCAAAACTTGGGCAACATCATAATATGGTGGGAGGAGTCATTTGGTGAGTTTTGACTGAAATCCAATCGCTAGAAGTATGGAATACACCAACCACTCCCATTAGGAACGAACTGCCGTTCAACTTGAATTGTCCAATTTCTCACACCTATTGATTTCGGATCGAACCCCAAACTTGGCCAACATCATAATATGGTGGGAGGAGTCATTTGGTGAGTTTTGAGTGAAATCCAATCGCTAGAAGTATGGAATACACCAACCACTCCAATTAGGAACGAACTGCCGTTGAACTTGAATTGTCCAATTTGGAACACCTATTGATTGCGGATCGAGCCCAAAACCTGGGCAACATCATAATATGGTGGGTGGAGTCATTTGGTGACTTTTGAGTGACATCCAATCTCCACAAACCACTCCAATTAGGAACGAACTGCCGTTAAACTTGAATTGTCCAATTTCTCACACCTATTGATTTCGGATCGAGGCCCAAACTTGGACAACATCATAATATGGTGGGAGGAGTCATTTGGTGAGTTTTGAGTGAAATCCAATCGCTAGAAGTATGGAATCCACCAACCACTCCAATTAGGAATGAACTGCCGTTGAACTTGAATTGTCCAATTTCTCACACCTATTGATTTCGGATCGAGCCCAAAACTTGGGCAACATCATAATATGGTGGGAGGAGTCATTTGGTGACTTTTGAGTGAAATCCAATCGCTAGAAGTATGGAATACACCAACCACTCCAATTAGGAACGAACTGCCGTTGAACTTGAATTGTCCAATTTGGAACACCTATTGATTTCGGATCGAGCCCAAAACTTGGGCAACATCATAATATGGTGGGAGGAGTCATTTGGTGACTTTTGAGTGAAATCCAATCGCTAGAAGTTTGGAATACACCAACCACTCCAATTAGGAACGAACTGCCGTTGAACTTGAATTGTCCAATTTCTCACACCTATTGATTTCGGATCGAGCCCAAAACTTGGGCAACATCATAATATGGTGGGAGGAGTCATTTGGTGAGTTTTGAGTGAAATCCAAACGCTAGAAGTATGGAATACACCAACCACTCCAATTAGGAACGAACTGCTGTTGAACTTGAATTGTCCAATTTGGAACACCTATTGATTTCGGATAGAGCCCAAAACTTGGGCAACATCATAATGTGGTGGGTCGAGTCATTTGGTTCGTTTTGAGTGAAACCCAATCGCTAGAAGTACGGAATACACCAACCACTCCAATTAGGAACGAAATGCCGTTGAAATTGAATTGACCAATTTCTCACACCTATTGATTTCGGATCGATCCCAAAACTTGGGCAACACCATAATATGATGGGAGGAGTCATTTGGTGAGTTTTGAGTGAAATCCAGTCGCTAGAAGTTTGGAATACACCAAACACTCCAATTAGGAACGAACTGCCGTTGAACTTGAATTGTCCAATTTCTCACACCTATTGATTTCGGATCGAGCCCAAAACTTGGGCAACATCATAGTATGGTGGGTGGAGTCATTTGGTGCGTTTTGAGTGAAATCCAATCGCTAGAAGTATGGAATACACCTACCACTCCAATTTGGAACGAACTGCCGTTGAACTTGAATTGTCCAATTTGGAACACCTATTGATTTCGGATCGAGCCCAAAACTTGGGCATCTTAGATTAATGGATTGATTCTAGCTAAAGTATGATTAAGCCATGGTGTGTGGTCATAACCTTGTGTTCCTAATTCCCTAATTTGATCATTTGTTGTCTAACCTAAAATTAAGCATTAGGAACCCATTAAGCATAGAAGAACATTTTGAACAACCAAGTATGTATCTAATCCCTGTTGTCGAATGTCCATACATACTCTTCCTATTCATAGTTCAATTCGAATTAAGGCATGGTGTATACTCTTAACATGCAAGCCTAAATGGTGATCAATCATTCAAACTAGCATATTAACTTATAAGCATAATGAATAAGAACAAAATCCATAATTGAAACTTGGAAACTAATTCAACTTGAAAACTTAAGAAAAGAATTTACATAACAAAGAAAAATAAATTACAACTAAGAAGCAAAAGGAAAGCTAGAATTGGGAACTAGAAAGCAAAATTAAGAGAATTTGAGGGAGAGAAGGGAAGGGAGCTCTAGAGAAGTGTTTGAGAGCTCCCCCCCTTGGGGTGTGTTTACAAGCTTAGGAAACCTCACTATTTATAGGCCTAAGGAAGTTGAAAATCTGAATTATACAATTGAATTATCTAAACACACTAACTTCACCTAACACACTACACTTAATTCACCAACTTAACCTAACACACAATTGCATTTGAAAACAATTCCTCTTGTCTTTTGGCTTAGTGTTGCACCCCCACTTCAACTTCAATTAATTCATTTGGCTGCTGCAAAATTCCACTCAAAAATAGGTATTGAATATGCTTCACCAAACTTTCCCACAATCAACAACACTTCATCATGCATATGTCATGCATGACAATGCATTGCAGCCAGCTTGTGGGCTCGTTTTGGGCTTGTGCCTCCAATCTGAAAAATCTGGAAAAATATGGATCTTGAAGCTCTTTGTCTTATCTTTCCAAGCATATGCAGCCCAGCTCAAGGAAAAATCGGAAAGCCCTTCAAATGTGATTTTTGGACCAGTAATGCAGATACTGCCGAATTTGACCTTCAGTTGCCAAAATATGTATAACTTTCTCTAGAAGACTCGGAATCATGAACCGTAAAATTATACAGAAACTAGACTTCCGTATCTTTCCAATTATGTATGGCTCATCATCTGGTTCTTCTTGAGAAAGTACAGTCCAATCCATGAAGTTGACTGACCTGCAGACACCGTTTTGAGCTAACTTGTCTCCAAAATGCAATTAGTGAGTCTCAAGCTTATAACACTGAAACAAACTCAAAACTTATTAAAAGCACAAGTTTAACTCAAAAATATAACCAAATCATAAGTTAAAAGGGTACAAAGTAATATGTAAATATGCACCGATTAGTATGGAATCCACCAACCACTCCAATTAGGAACGAACTGCCGTTGAACTTGAATTGTCCAATTTCTCACACCTATGGTGGGCAACATCATAATATGGTGGGAGGAGTCATTTGGTGAGTTTTGAGTGAAATCTAATCGCTAGACGTATGGAATACACCAACCACTCCAATTAGGAACGAACTGTCGTTGAAACTGAATTGACCAATTTCTCACACCTATTGATTTCGGATCGAGCCCAAAACTTGGGCAACATCACAATATGGTGGGAGGAGTCATTTGGTGAGTTTTGAGTGAAATCCAATCGCTAGAAATACGGAATACACCAACCACTCCAGATAGGAACGAACTGCCGTTGAACTTGAATTGTCCAATTTGGAACACCTATGGATTTCGGAACGAGCCCAAAACTTGGGCAACATCAAAATATGGTGGGAGGAGTCATTTGGTGAGTTTTGAGTGAAATCAAATCGCAAGAAGTATGGAATACACCAACCACTCCAATTAGGAACGAACTGCCGTTGATCTTGAATTGTCCAATTTCTCACACCTATTGATTTCGGATCGAGCCGAAAACATGGGCAACATCATAATATGGTGGGAGGAGTCATTTGGTGAGTTTTGAGTGAAATCTAATCGCTAGACGTATGGAATACACCAACCACTCCAATTAGGAACGAACTGTCGTTGAAATTGAATTGACCAATTTCTCACACCTGTTGATTTCGGATCGAGCCCAAAACTTGGGCAACATCACAATATGGTGGGAGGAGTCATTTGGTGAGTTTTGAGTGAAATCCAATCGCTAGAAGTATGGAATACACCAACCACTCCAGTTAGGAACGAACTGCCGTTGAACTTGAATTGTCCAATTTGGAACACCTATGGATTTCGGATCGAGCCCAAAACTTGGGCAACATCAAAATATGGTGGGTGGAGTCATTTGGTGAGTTTTGAGTGAAATCAAATCGCAAGAAGTATGGAATACACCAACCACTCCAATTAGGAACGAACTGCCGTTCAACTTGAATTGTCCAATTTCTCAAACCTATTGATTTCGGATCGAGCCGAAAACATGGGCAACATCATAATATGGTGGGAGGAGTCATTTGGTGAGTTTTGAGTGAAATCTAATTGCTAGACGTATGGAATACACCAACCACACCAACTAGGAACGAACTGTCGTTGAAATTGAATTGACCAATTTCTCACACCTATTGATTTCGGATCGAGCGCAAAACTTGGGCAACATCACAATATGGTGGGAGGAGTCATTTGGTGAGTTTTGAGTGAAATCCAA
This sequence comes from Prunus avium, assembly GCF_965620075.1. Lineage (NCBI taxonomy): Eukaryota > Viridiplantae > Streptophyta > Magnoliopsida > Rosales > Rosaceae > Prunus > Prunus avium. The sequence goes on along the minus strand of NC_142289.1, from coordinate 16,903,936 downwards.
TCGCTAGAAGTATGGAATACACCAACCACTCCAATTAGTAACGAACTGCCGTTGAACTTGAATTGTCTAATTTGGAACACCCATGGATTTCGGATCGACCCCAAAACTTGGGCAACATCATAATATGGTGGGAGGAGTCATTTGGTGAATTTTGAGTGAAATTCAATCGCTAGAACAACGGAATACACCAACCACTCCAGTTAGGAACGAACTGCCGTTGAACTTGAATTTTCCAATTTGGAACACCTATTGATTTCAGATCGAGCCCAAAACATGGGCAACATCATAATTTGGCGGGAGGAGTCATTTGGTGAGTTTTGAGTGAAATCCAATCGCTAGAAGTATGGAATACACCAACCACTCTAGTTAGGAACGAACTGCCGTTGAACTTGAATTTTCCAATTTGGAACACCTATGGATTTCGGATCGAGCCCAAAACTTGGGCGACATAAAAATATGGTGGGAGGAGTCATTTGGTGAGTTTTGAGTGAAATCCAATCGCAAGAAGTATGGAATACACCAACCACTCCAATTAGGAACGAACTGCCGTTCAACTTGAATTGTCCAATTTGGAACACCTATTGATTTCGGATCGAGCCCCAAACTTTGGCAACATCATAATATGGTGGGAGGAGTCATTTCGTTTGTTTTGAGTGAAATCCAATCGCTAGAAGTATGGAATACACCAACCACCCCAGTTAGGAATGTACTGCCGTTGAAGTTGAATTGTCCAATTTGGAAAACCTATTGATTCCGGATCGAGCCCAAAACTTGGGAAACATGATAATATGGTGGGAGGAGTCATTTGGTGAGTTTTGAGTGAAATCCAATCGCTAGAAGTATGGAATACACCAACCACTACAATTAGGAACGAACTGCCGTTGAACTTGAATTGTCCAATTTGGAACACCTATTGATTTCGGATCGAGACCAAAACTTTGGCAACATCATAATATGGTGGTAGGAGTCATTTCGTTTGTTTTGAGTGAAATAAAATCGCTAGAAGTATGGAATACACCAACCACTCCCATTAGGAACGAACTGCCATTGAACTTGAATTGTCCAATTTGGAACACCTATTGATTTCGGATCGAGCCCAAAACTTGGGCAACATCGTAATATGGTGGGAGGAGTCATTTGGCGAGTTTCGAGTGAAATCCATTCGCTAGAAGTGTGGAATACACCAACCTCTCCAGTTAGGAACGAACTGCCGTTGAACTTGAATTTGTCAATTTGGAACACGTATTGAATTCGTATCGAGCCCAAAACTTGGGCAACAACATAATATGGTGGGAGGAGTCATTTGGTGTGTTTTGAGTGAAATCCAATCGCTAGAAGTATTGAATACACCAACCACTCCAATTAGGAACGATCTGCCGTTGAACTTGAATTGTCCAATTTCTTACACCTATTGATTTCGGATCGAGCCCAAAACTTGGGCAACATCAAAATATGGTGGGAGGAGTCATTTGGTGAGTTTTGAGTGAAATCCAATCGCTAGAAGTATGGAATACACCAACCACTCCAATTTGGAACGTACTGCCGTTGAACTTGAATTGTCCAATTTGGAACACCTATTAATTTCGGATCGAGCCCAAAACTTGGGCAACATCATAATATGGTGGGAGTCATTTGGTGAGTTTTGAGTGAAATCCAATCGCTAGAAGTATGGAATACACCAACCACTCCAATTAGGAACGAACTGTCGTTGAACTTAAATTGTCCAATTTCTCACACCTATTGATTTCGGATCGTGCCCAAAACTTGGGCAACATCATAATATGGTGGGAGGAGTCATTTGGTGAGTTTTGAATGAAATCCAATCGCTAGAAGTATGGAATACACCAACCACTGCAATTAGGAACGAACTGCCGTTGAACTTGAATTGTCCAATTTGGAACACCTATTGATTTCGGATCGAGCCCAAAACTTGGGCAACATCATTATATGGTGGGAGGAGTCATTTGGTGAGTTTTGAGTGAAATCCAATCGCTAGAAGTATGGAATACACCAACCACTCCAATTAGGAACGAACTGCCGTTGAACTTGAATTGTCCAATTTCTCACACCTATTGATTTCGGATCGAGCCCCAAACTTGGGCAACATCATAATATGGTGGGAGGAGTCATTTGGTTAGTTTTGAGTGAAATCCAATCGCTAGAAGTATGGAATACACCAACCACTCCAATTAGGAATGAACTGCCGTTGAACTTGAATTGTCCAATTTGGAACCCCTATTGATTTCGGATCGAGCCCAAAACTTGGGCAACATCATAATATGGTGGGAGGAGTCATTTGGTGAGTTTTGAGGGAAATCCAATCGCTAGAAGTATGTTATACAGCAACCACTCCGGTTAGGAACGAATTGCTGTTGAACTTGAATTGTCCAATTTCTCACACCTATTGATTTCGGATCGAGCCCCAAACTTGGGCAACATCATAATATGGTGGGAGGAGTCATTTGGTGAGTTTTGAGTGAAATCCAATCGCTAGAAGTATGGAATACACCAACCACCCCAGTTAGGAACGAACTGCCGTTGAACTTGAATTGTCCAATTTGGAACACCTATTGATTTCGGATCGAGCCCAAAACTTGGGCAACATCATAATTTGGTGGGAGGAGTCATTTGGTGAGTTTTGAGTGAAATCCAAACGCTAGAAGTATGGAATACACCAACCACTGCAATTAGGAACGAACTACCGTTGAACTTGAATTGTCCAATTTGGAACACCAATTGGTGTCGGATCGAGCCCAAAACATGGGTAACATCATAATATGGTGGGAGGAGTCATTTGTTGAGTTTTGAGCGAAATCAAATCGCTAGAAGTATGGAATACACCAACCACTCCAATTAGGAATGTACTGCCGTTGAAGTTGAATTGTCCAATTTGGAACACCTATTGATTTCGGATGAACCCCAAAACTTGGGAAACATCATAATATGGTGGGAGTCATTTGGTGAGTTTTGAGTGAAATCGAATCGCTAGAAGTGTGGAATACACCAACCACTCCAATTAGGAACGAACTGCCATTGAACTTGAATTGTCCAATTTCTCACACCTATTGATTTCGGATCGAGCCCCAAACTTGGGCAACATCATAATATGGTGGGAGGAGTCATTTGGTGAGTTTTGAGTGAAATCCAATCGCTAGAAGTATGGAATACACCAACCACCCCAGTTAGGAACGAACTGCCGTTGAACTTGAATTGTCCAATTTGGAACACCTATTGATTTCGGATCGAGCCCAAAACTTGGGAAACATGATAATATGGTGGGAGGAGTCATTTGGTGAGTTTTGAGTGAAATCCAATCGCTAGAAGTATGGAATACACCAACCACTACAATTAGGAACGAACTGCCGTTGAACTTGAATTGTCCAATTTGGAACACCTATTGATTTCGGATCGAGACCAAAACTTTGGCAACATCATAATATGGTGGGAGGAGTCATTTCGTTTGTTTTGAGTGAAATCCAATCGCTAGAAGTATGGAATACACCAACCACTCCCATTAGGAACGAACTGCCATTGAACTTGACTTGTCCAATTTGGAACACCTATTGATTTCGGATCGAGCCCAAAACTTGGGCAACATCGTAATATGGTGGGAGGAGTCATTTGGTGAGTTTCGAGTGAAATCCATTCGCTAGAAGTGTGGAATACACCAACCTCTCCAGTTAGGAACGAACTGCCGTTGAACTTGAATTTTTCAATTTGGAACACGTATTGAATTCGTATCGAGCCCAAAACTTGGGCAACAACATAACATGGTGGGAGGAGTCATTTGGTGTGTGTTGAGTGAAATCCAATCGCTAGAAGTATTGAATACACCAACCACTCCAATTAGGAACGATCTGCCGTTGAACTTGAATTGTCCAATTTCTTACACCTATTGATTTCGGATCGAGCCCAAAACTTGGGCAACATCAAAATATGGTGGGAGGAGTCATTTGGTGAGTTTTGAGTGAAATCCAATCGCTAGAAGTATGGAATACACCAACCACTCCAATTTGGAACGTACTGCCGTTGAACTTGAATTGTCCAATTTGGAACACCTATTAATTTCGGATCGAGCCCAAAACTTGGGCAACATCATAATATGGCGGGAGTCATTTGGTGAGTTTTGAGTGAAATCCAATCGCTAGAAGTATGGAATACACCAACCACTCCAATTAGGAACGAACTGTCGTTGAACTTAAATTGTCCAATTTCTCACACCTATTGATTTCGGATCGTGCCCAAAACTTGGGCAACATCATAATATGGTGGGAGGAGTCATTTGGTGAGTTTTGAATGAAATCCAATCGCTAGAAGTATGGAATACACCAACCACTGCAATTAGGAACGAACTGCCGTTGAACTTGAATTGTCCAATTTGGAACACCTATTGATTTCGGATCGAGCCCAAAACTTGGGCAACATCATTATATGGTGGGAGGAGTCATTTGGTGAGTTTTGAGTGAAATCCAATCGCTAGAAGTATGGAATACACCAACCACTCCAATTAGGAACGAACTGCCGTTGAACTTGAATTGTCCAATTTCTCACACCTATTGATTTCGGATCGAGCCCCAAACTTGGGCAACATCATAATATGGTGGGAGGAGTCATTTGGTTAGTTTTGAGTGAAATCCAATCGCTAGAAGTATGGAATACACCAACAACTCCAATTGGGAATGAACTGCCGTTGAACTTGAATTGTCCAATTTGGAACCCCTATTGATTTCGGATCGAGCCCAAAACTTGGGCAACATCATAATATGGTGGGAGGAGTCATTTGGTGAGTTTTGAGGGAAATCCAATCGCTAGAAGTATGTTATACAGCAACCACTCCAGTTAGGAACGAATTGCCGTTGAACTTGAATTGTCCAATTTCTCACACCTATTGATTTCGGATCGAGCCCCAAACTTGGGCAACATCATAATATGGTGGGAGGAGTCATTTGGTGATTTTTGAGTGAAATCCAATCGCTAGAAGTATGGAATACACCAACAACTCCAATTAGGAACGAACTATCGTTGAACTTGAATTGTCCAATTTCTCACACCCATTGATTTCTGAGCGAGCCCAAAACTTGGGCAACATCATAATATGGTGGGAGGAGTCATTTGGTGAGATTTGAGTGAAATCCAATCGCTAGAAGTGTGGAATACACCAGCCACTCCAATTAGGAACGAATTGTCGTTGAAATTGAATTGACCAATTTCTCACACCTATTGATTTCGGATCGAGCCCAAAACATGGGCAACATCATAATATGGTGGTAGGAGTCATTTGGTGAGTTTTGAGTGAAATCCAATCCCTAGAAGTATGGAATACACCAACCACTCCTATTAGGAACGAACTGCCGTTGAACTTGAATTGTCTAATTTCACCCACCTATTTATTTCGGATCGAGACCAAAACTTGGGCAACATCATAATATGGTGGGAGGAGTCATTTGGTGAGTTTTGAGTGAAATCCAATCGCTAGAAGTATGGAATACACCAACCACTGCAATTAGGAACGAACTGCCGTTGAACTTGAATTGTCCAATTTCTCACACCTATTGATTTCGAATCGAGCCCAAAACTTGGGCAACATCATAATATGGTGGGAGGAGTCATTTGGTGAGTTTTGAGTGAAATCCAATCGCTAGAAGTATGGAATACACCAACCACTCCAATTAGGAACGAATTGTCGTTGAAATTGAATTGACCAATTTCACGCACCTATTGATTTCGGATCGAGCCCAAAACTTGGGCAACATCATAATATGGTGGTAGGAGTCATTTGGTGAGTTTTGAGTGAAATCCAATCCCTAGAAGTATGGAATACACCAACCACTCCTATTAGGAACGAACTGCCGTTGAACTTGAATTGTCTAATTTCTCCCACCTATTTATTTCGGATCGAGACCAAAACTTGGGCAACATCATAATATGGTGGGAGGAGTCATTTGGTGAGTTTTGAGTGAAATCCAATCGCTAGAAGTATGGAATACACCAACCACTGCAATTAGGAACGAACTGCCGTTGAACTTGAATTGTCCAATTTCTCACACCTATTGATTTCGAATCGAGCCCAAAACTTGGGCAACATCATAATATGGTGGGAGGAGTCATTTGGTGAGTTTTGAGTGAAATCCAATCGCTAGAAGTATGGAATACACCAACCACTCCAATTAGGAACGAATTGTCGTTCAAATTGAATTGACCAATTTCACGCACCTATTGATTTCGGATCGAGCCCAAAACTTGGGCAACATCATAATATGGTGGGAGGAGTCATTTGGTGAGTTTTGAGTGAAATCCAATCGCTAGAAGTATGGAATACACCAACCACTCCAATTAGGAACGAACTGCCGTTGTACTGGAATTGTCCACTTTGGAACCCCTATTGATTTCGGATCGAGCCCAAAACTTGGGCAACATCATAATATGGTGGGAGTAGTCATTTGGTGAGTTTTGAGTGAAATCCAATCGCTAGAATTATGGAATACACCAACCACTCCAGTTAGGAATGAACTGCCGTTATACTTGAATTTTCCAATTTGGAACACCTATTGATTTCGGATCGAGCCCAAAACTTGGGCAACGTCATAATATGGTGGGAGGAGTCATTTGGTGAGTTTTGAGTGAATTCCAATCACTAGAAGTACGGAATACACCAACCACTCCAATTAGGAACGAACTGCCGTTGAACTTGAATTGTCCAATTTCTCACACCTATTGATTTCGGATCGAGCCCAAAACTTGGGCAACATCATCATATGGTGGGAGGAGTCATTTGGTGAGTTTGGAGTGAAATCCAATCGCTAGAAGTATGGAATACACCAACCACTCCAATTAGGAACGAACTGCCGTTGAACTTGAATTGTCCAATTTCTCACACCTATTGATTTCGGATCGAGCCCAAAACTTGGGCGACATCAGAATATGGTGGGAGGAGTCATTTGGTGAGTTTTGAGTGAAATCCAATCGCTAGAAATATGGAATACACCATCCACTCCCATTGGGAACGAACTGCCGTTGAACTTGAATTGTCCAATTTCTCACACCTATTGATTTCGGATCGAGCTCAAAACTTGGGCAACATCATAATATGGTGGGAGGAGTCATTTGGTGAGTTTTGGTGTTAGCTATCTTGGTTTGAATTAAGAGTATACAACATGCTTTAATTCGAATTGAACTATGAATAGGAAGAGTATGTATGGACATTCGACAACAGGGATTAGATGCATACTTGGTTGTTTAAAATGTTCTTCTATGCTTAATGGGTTCCTAATGCTTAATTTTAGGTTAGACAACAAATGATCAATTTAGGGAATTAGGAACACAAGGTTATGACCACACACCATGGCTTAATCATACTTTAGCTAGAATCAATCCATTAATCTAAATTGAACTTGGGAACGTATCTGCTTGAATTAGTTACTTTCTTTCTTTCTTGTTGTATTTATTTCCTTTCTTTTTCATTTCAATTTTGTGTAGGGAAATGAATTGGATCATTCAATCACCAATCCTCGTGGGATCGACCTCGCACTTACATATGCTAAACTACCAACGGCTCGTGCACTTGCGAGTATAACAAGTTGAGGATGCAGCTAAATCCATTTTGGTGGAGCTAAATCTACACAACACCAATCGCCACCAACCACTCCAATTAGGAACGAACTGCCGTTGAACTTGAATTGTCCAATTTCTCACACCTATTGATTTCGGATCGAGCCCCAAACTTGGACAACATCATAATATGGTGGGAGGAGTCATTTGGTGACTTTTGAGTGAAATCCAATCGCTAGAAGTACGGAATCCACCAACCACTCCAATTAGGAATGAACTGCCATTGAACTTGAATTGTCCAATTTCTCACACCTATTGATTTCGGATCAAGCCCAAAACTTGGGCAACATCATAATATGGTGGGAGGAGTCATTTGGTGAGTTTTGAGTGAAATCCAATCGCTAGAAGTATGGAATACACCAACCACTCCAATTAGGAACGAACTGCCGTTGAACTTGACTTGTCCAATTTGGAACACCTATTGATTTCGGATCGAGTCCAAAACTTGGGCAACATCATAATATGGTGGGAGGAGTCACTTGGTGAGTTTTGAGTGAAATCCAATCGCTAGAAGTATGGAATACACCAACCACTCCAATTGGGAACGAACTGCCGTTGAACTTGAATTGTCCAACTTGGAACACCGATTGATTTCAGATCGAGCCCAAAACTTGGGCAACATCATAATACGGTGGGAGGAGTCATTTGGCGAGTTTTGAGTCAAATCCAATCGCCACCAACCACTCCAATTAGGAACGAACTGCCGTTGAAGTTGAATTGTCCAATTTCCCACACCTATTGATTTCGGATCGAGCCCAAAACTTGGGCAACATCATAATATGGTGGGAGGAGTCATTTGGTGAGTTTTGAGTAAAATCCAATCGCCACCAACCACTCCAATTAGGAACGAACTACCGTGGAACTTGAATTGTCCAATTTCTCACACCTATTGATTTCGGATCGAGCCCAAAACCTGGGCAACATCATAATATGGAGGGAGAAGTCATTTGGTGAGTTTTGAGTGAAATCCAATCGCAAGAAGTATGGAATACACCAACCACTCCAATTAGGAACGAACTGCCGTTGTACTTGAATTGTAGACTTTGGAACACCTATTGATTTCGGATCGAGCCCAAAACTTGGGCAACATCATAATATGGTGGGAGGAGTCGTTTGGTGAGTTTCGAGTGAAATCCAATCGCTAGAAGTATGGAATACACCAACCACTCCAATTAGGAACGAACTGCCGTTGAACTTGAATTGTCCAATTTGTCACACCTATTGATTTCGATCGAACCCAAAACTTGGGCAACATCATAATATGGTGGGAGGAGTCGTTTGGTGAGTTTCGAGTGAAATCCAATCGCTAGAAGTATGGAATACAACAACCACTCCAATTAGGAACGAACTGCCGTTGTACTTGAATTGTCCACTTTGGAACACCTATTGATTTCGGATCGAGCCCAAAACTTGGGCAACATCATAATATGGTGGGAGGAGTCATTTAGTAAGTTTTGAGTGAAATCCAATCGCTAGAAGGACGGAATACACCAACCACTCCAATTAGGAACGAACCGCCGTTGAACTTGAATTGTCCAATTTCTCACACCTATTGATTTCGGATCGAGCCCAAAACTTGGGCAACATCATAATATGGTGGGAGGAGTCATTTGGTGAGTTTTGAGTGAAATCCAATCGCTAGAAGTATGGAATACACCAACCACTCCAATTAGGAACGAACTGCCGTTGTACTGGAATTGTCCACTTTGGAACCCCTATTGATTTCGGATCGAGCCCAAAACTTGGGCAACATCATAATATGGTGGGAGGAGTCATTTGGTGAGTTTTGAGTGAAATCCAATCGCTAGAAGTATGGAATACACCAACCACTCCAATTGGGAACGAACTGCCGTTGAACTTGAATTGTCCAATTTGGAACGTTGAACTTGAATTGTCCAATTTGGAACACCGATTGATTTCGTATCGAGCCCAAAACTTGGGCAACATCATAATGTGGTAGGAGGAGTCATTTGGTGAGTTTTGACTGAAATCCAATCGCTAGAAGTACGGAATACACCAACCACTCCAATTAGGAACGAACTGCCGTTGAAATTGAATTGTCCAATTTCTCACACGTATTGATTTCTGATCGAGCCCAAAACTTGGGCAACATTATAATACGGTGGGAGGAGTCATTTGGTGAGTTTTGAGTGAAATCCAATCGCTAGAAGTATGGAATACACCAACCACTCCAATTAGGAACGAACTGCCGTTGAACTTGAATTGTCCAATTTCTCACACCAATTGATTTCGGATCGAGCCCAAAACTTGGGCAACATCATAATATGGTGGGAGGAGTCATTTGGTGAGTTTTGAGTGAAATCCAATCGCTAGAAGTATGGAATACACCAACCACTCCAATTAGGAACGAACTGCCGTTGAACTTGAATTGTCCAATTTCTCACACCTATTGATTTCGGATCGAGCCCAAAACTTGGGCAACATCATAATACGGTGGGAGGAGTCATTTGGTGAGTTTTTAGTGAAATCCAATCGCTAGAAGTATGGAATACACCAACCACACCAATTAGGAACGAACTGCCGTTGAACTTGAATTGTCCAATTTGGAACACCTATTGATTTCGGAGCGAGCCCAAAACTTGGGCAACATCATAATATGGTGGGAGGAGTCATTTGGTGACTTTTGAGTGAAATCCAATCTCCACAAACCACTCCAATTAGGAACAAACTGCCGTTGAACTTAAATTGTCCAATTTCTCACACCTATTGATTTCGGATCGAGCCCAAAACTTGGGCAACATCATAATATGGAGGGAGGACTCATTTGGTGAGTTTTGAGTGAAATCCAATCGCTAGAAGTATGGAATACACCAACCACTCCAATTAGGAACGAATTGCCGTTGTACTTGAATTGTCCACTTTGGAACAACTATTGATTTCGGATCGAGCCCAAAACTTGGGCAACATCATAATATGGTGGGAGGAGTCATTTGGTGAGTTTTGAGTGAAATCCAATCGCTAGAAGTAAGGAATACACCAACCACTCCAAGTTGGAACGAACTGTCGTTGAACTTGAATTGTCCAATTTCTCACACCTATTGATTTCAGATCGAGCCCCAAACTTGGACAACATCATAATATGGTGGGAGGAGTCATTTGGTGAGTTTTGAGTGAAATCCAATCGCTAGAAGTATGGAATACACCAACCACTCCAATTAGGAACGAACTGCCGTTGAACTTGAATTGTCCAATTTCTCACACCTATTGATTTCGGATTGAGCCCCAAACTTGGGCAACATCATAATGTGGTGGCAGGATTCATTTGGTGAGTTTTGAGTGAAATCCAATCGCTAGAAGTATAGAATACACCAACCACTCCAATTAGGAACGAACTGCCGTTGAACTTGAATTGTCCAATTTCTCATACCTATTGATTTCGGATCGAGCCCAAAACTTGGGCAACAGCATAATATGGTGGGAGGAGTCATTTGGTGAGTTTTGAGTGAAATCCAATCGCTAGAAGTATGGAATACACCAACCACTCCAATTAGGAAGGAATTGCCGTTGAAATTGAATTGTCCAATTTCTCACACGTATTGATTTCTGATCGAGCCCAAAACTTGGGCAACATCATAATACGGTGGGAGGAGTCATTGGGTGTGTTTTGAGTGAAATCCAATCGCTCGAAGTATGGAATACACCAACCAGTCCAATTAGGAACAATCTGCCGCTGAACTTGAATTGTCCAATTTCTCACACCTATTGATTTCGGACCGAGCCCAAAACTTGGGCAACATCATAATATGGTGGGAGGAGTCATTTGGTGAGTTTTGAGTGAAATCCAATCGCTAGAAGTATGGAATACACCAACCACTCCAATTGGGAACGAACTGCCGTTGAACTTGAATTGTCCAATTTGGAACACCGATTGATTTCGGATCGAGCCCAAAACTTGGGCAACAACATAATATGGGGGGAGGATCATTTGGTGAGTTTTGAGAGAAATCCAATCGCTAGAAGTACGGAATACACCAACCACTCCAATTAGGAACGAACTGCCGTTGAAATTGAATTGTCCAATTTCTCACACGTATTGATTTCTGATCGAGCCCAAAACTTGGGCAACATCATAATACGGTGGTAGGAGTCATTTGGTGAGTTTTGAGTGAAATCCAATCGCTAGAAGTATGGAATACACCAACCACTCCAATTAGGAACGAACTGCCGTTGAACTTGAATTGTCCAATTTCTCACACCTATGGATTTCGGATCGAGCCCAAAACTTGGGCAACATCATAATATGGTGGGAGGAGTCATTTGGTGAGTTTTGAGTGAAATCCAATCGCTAGAAGTATGGAATACACCAACCACTCCAATTAGGAACGAACTGCCGTTGAACTTGAATTGTCCAATTTCTCACACCTATGGATTTCGGATCGAGCCCAATACCTGGGCAACATCATAAAATGGTGGGAGGAGTCATTTGGTGACTTTTGAGTGAAATCCAATCTCCACCAACTCAATTAGGAACGAACTATCGTTGAACTTGAATTGTCCAATTTCTCACACCTATTGATTTCGGATCGAGCCCCAAACTTGGACATCAACATAATATGGTGGGAGTAGTCATTTGGTGAGTTTTGAGTGAAATCAAATCGCTAGAAGTATGGAATCCACCAACCACTCCAATTAGGAATGAACTGCCGTTGAACTTGAATTGTCCAATTTCTCACACCTATTGATTTCGGATCGAGCCCAAAACTTGGGCAACATCATAATATGGTGGTTGGAGTCATTTGGTGAGTTTTGAGTGAAATCCAATCTCTAGAAGTATGGAATACACCAACCACTCCAAATGGGAACGAACTGCCGTTGAACTTGAATTGTCCAATTTGGAACACCTATTGATTTCGGATCGAGCCCAAAACTTGGGCAACATCATAATATGCTGGGAGGAGTCATTTGGTGAGTTTTGAGTGAAATCCAATCGCTAGAAGTATGGAATACACCAAACACTCCAATTAGGAACGAACTGCCGTTGAACGTGAATTGTCCAATTTGGAACACCTATTGATTTCGGATCGAGCCCAAAACTTGGGCAACATCATAATATGGTGGTTGGAGTCATTTGGTGAGTTTTGAGTGAAATCCAATCGCTAGAAGTATGGAATACACCGACCACTCCAATTAGGAACGAACTGCCGTTGAACTTGAACTGTCTAATTTGGAACACCTATTGATTTCGGATCGAGCCCAAAACTTGGGCAACATCATAATGTGGTGGGAGGAGTCATTTGGTGAGTTGTGAGTGAAATCCAATCGCTAGAAGTATGGAATACACCAACCACTCCAATTAGGAACGAACTGCCGTTGAACTTGAATTGTCCAATTTCGAACACCTATTGATTTCGGATCGAGCCCAAAACTTGGGCAACATCATAATACGGTGGGAGGAGTCATTTGGTGAGGTTTGAGTGAAATCCAATCGCTAGAACTACAGAATACACCAACCACTCCAGTTAGGAACGAACTGCCGTTGAAATTGAATTGTCCAATTTCTCACTCGTATTGATTTCTGATCGAGCCCAAAACTTGGGCAACATCAAAATACGGTGGGAGGAGTCATTTGGTGAGTTTTGAGTGAAATCCAATCGCTAGAAGTATGGAATACACCAACCACTCCAATTAGGAACGAACTGCCGTTGAACTTGAATTGTCCAAATTGGAAAACCTATTGATTTCGGATTGAGCACAAAACTTGGGCAACTTCATAATATGGTGGGAGGAGCCAATTGGTGAGTTTTCAAAGAAATCCAATCGCTAGAAGTATGGAATACACCAACCACTCCAATTAGGAACGAACTGCCGTTGAACTTGAATTGACCAATTTCTCACACCTATTGATTTCGGATCGAGCCCAAAACTTGGGCAACATCATAATATGGTGGGAGGAGTCAATTGGTGAGTTTTCAGTGAAATCCAATCTTTAGAAGTATGGAATACACCAACCACTCCAATTAGGAACGATCAGCCGTTGAACTTGAATTGTCCAATTTCTCACACCTATTGATTTCGGACCGAGCCCCAAACTTGGGCAACATCATAATATGGTGGGAGGAGTCATTTGGTGAGTTTTGAGTGAAATCCAATCTCTAGAAGTATGGAATACACCAACCACTCCAAATGGGAACGAACTGCAGTTGAACTTGAATTGTCCAATTTGGAAGACCGATTGATTTCGGATTGAGCCCAAAACTTGGGCAACATCATAATATGGTGGGAGGAGTCATTTGGTGAGTTTTGAGTGAAATCCAATTGCTAGAAGTATGGAATACACCAACCACTCCAATTAGGAACGAACTGCCGTTGAACTTGAATTGTCCAAATTGGAAAACCTATTGATTTCGGATTGAGCACAAAACTTGGGCAACTTCATAATATGGTGGGAGGAGCCAATTGGTGAGTTTTCAAAGAAATCCAATCGCTAGAAGTATGGAATACACCAACCACTCCAATTAGGAACGAACTGCCGTTGAACTTGAATTGACCAATTTCTCACACCTATTGATTTCGGATCGAGCCCAAAACTTGGGCAACATCATAATATGGTGGGAGGAGTCAATTGGTGAGTTTTCAGTGAAATCCAATCTTTAGAAGTATGGAATACACCAACCACTCCAATTAGGAACGATCAGCCGTTGAACTTGAATTGTCCAATTTCTCACACCTATTGATTTCGGACCGAGCCCCAAACTTGGGCAACATCATAATATGGTGGGAGGAGTCATTTGGTGAGTTTTGAGTGAAATCCAATCTCTAGAAGTATGGAATACACCAACCACTCCAAATGGGAACGAACTGCAGTTGAACTTGAATTGTCCAATTTGGAAGACCGATTGATTTCGGATTGAGCCCAAAACTTGGGCAACATCATAATATGGTGGGAGGAGTCATTTGGTGAGTTTTGAGTGAAATCCAATTGCTAGAAGTATGGAATACACCAACCACTCCAATTAGGAACGAACTGCCGTTGAACTTGAATTGTCCAATTTCTCACACCTATTGATTTCTGATCGAGCCCAAAACTTGGGCAACATCATAATACGGTGGGAGGAGTCATTTGGTGAGTTTTGAGTGAAATCCAATCGCTAGAAGTATGGAATACACCAACCACTCCAATTAGGAACGAACTGCCGTTGAACTTGAATTGTCCAATTTCGAACACCTATTGATTTCGGATCGAGCCCAAAACTTGGGCAACATCATAATACGGTGGGAGGAGTCATTTGGTGAGGTTTGAGTGAAATCCAATCGCTAGAACTACAGAATACACCAACCACTCCAGTTAGGAACGAACTGCCGTTGAAATTGAATTGTCCAATTTCTCACTCGTATTGATTTCTGATCGAGCCCAAAACTTGGGCAACATCAAAATACGGTGGGAGGAGTCATTTGGTGAGTTTTGAGTGAAATCCAATCGCTAGAAGTATGGAATACACCAACCACTCCAATTAGGAACGAACTGCCGTTGAACTTGAATTGTCCAAATTGGAAAACCTATTGATTTCGGATTGAGCACAAAACTTGGGCAACATCATAATATGGTGGGAGGAGTCAATTGGTGAGTTTTGAAAGAAATCCAATCGCTAGAAGTATGGAATACACCAACCACCCAAATTAGGAACGAACTGCCGTTGAACTTGAATTGACCAATTTCTCACACCTATTGATTTCGGATCGAGCCCAAAACTTGGACAACATCATAATATGGTGGGAAGAGTCATTTGGTGTGTTTTGAGTGAAATCCAATTGCTAGAAGTATGGAATCCACCAACCACTCCAATTAGGAATGAACTGCCGTTGAACTTGAATTGTCCAATTTCTCACACCTATTGATTTCGGATCGAGCCCAAAACTTGGGCAGCATCATAATATGGTGGATGGAGTCATTTGGTGTGTTTTGAGTGAAATCCAATCGCTAGAAGTATGGAATCCACCAACCACTCCAATTAGGAATGAACTGCCGTTGAACTTGAATTGTCCAATTTCTCACACCTATTGATTTCGGATGGAGCCCCAAACTTGGACAACATCATAATATGGTGGGAAGAGTCATTTGGTGTGTTTTGAGTGAAATCCAATTGCTAGAAGTATGGAATCCAGCAACCACTCCAATTAGGAATGAACTGCCGTTGAACTTGAATTGTCCAATTTCTCACACCTATTGATTTCGGATCAAGCCCAAAACTTGGGCAGCATCATAATATGGTGGTTGGAGTCATTTGGTGTGTTTTGAGTGAAATCCAATCGCTAGAAGTATGGAATACACCGACCACTCCAATTAGGAACGAACTGCCGTTGAACTTGAATTGTCCAATTTGGAACACCTATTGATTTCGGATCGAGCCGAAAACTTGGGCAACATCATAATATGGTGGGAGGAGTCATTTGGTGAGTTTTGAGTGAAATCCAATCGCTAGAAGTAAGGAATACACCAACCACTCCAATTAGGAACGAACAGCCGTTGAACTTGAATTGTCCAATTTCTCACACCTATTGATTTCGGATCGAGCCCTAAACTTGGACAACATCATAATATGGTGGGAGGAGTCATTTGGTGAGTTTTGAGTGAAATCCAATCGCTAGAAGTATGGAATACACCAACCACCCCAATTAGGAACGAACTGCTGTTGAAATTGAATTGACCAATTTCTCACACCTATTGATTTTGGATCGAGCCCAAAACTTGGGCAACATCATAACATAATGGGAAGATTCATTTGGTGAGTTTTGAGTGAAATCCAATCGCCAGAAGTACGGAATACACCAACCACTCCAATTTGGAACGAACTGTCGTTGAAATTGAATTGTCCAATTTCTCACACCTATTGAATTCGGATCGAGCCCAACACTTGGGCAACATCATAATATGGTGGGAGGAGTCATTTGGTGAGTTTTGAGTAAAATCCAATCGCTAGAAGTATGGAATACACCAACCACTCCAATTAGGAACGAACTGCCGTTGAACTTGAATTGTCCAATTTCTCACACCTATTGATTTCGGATCGAGCCCAAAACTTGGGCAACATCATAATATGGTGGGAGGAGTCATTTGGTGAGTTTTGAGTAAAATCCAATCGCTAGAAGTATGGAATACACAAACCACTCCAATTAGGAACGAACTGCCGTTGAACTTGAATTTTCCAATTTGGAACACCTATTGATTTCGGATCGAGCCCAAAATTTGGGCAACATCATAATATGGTGGGAGGAGTCATTTGGTGAGTTTTGAGTAAAATCCAATCGCTAGAAGTATGGAATACACCAACCACTCCAATTAGGAACGAACTGCCTTTGAACTTGAATTGTCCAATTTCTCACACCTATTGATTTCGGATGGAGCCCCAAACTTGGGCAACATCATAATATGGTGGGAGGAGTCATTTGGGGAGTTTTGAGTGAAATCCAATCGCTAGAAGTAAGGAATACACCAACCACTCCAATTAGGAACGAACTGCCGTTGAAATTGAATTGTCCAATTTCTCACACCTATTGATTTCGGATCGAGCCCAAAACTTGGGCAACATCATAATATGGTGGGAGGAGTCATTTGGTGAGTTTTGAGTGAAATCCAATCGCTAGAAGTGTGGAATACACCAACCACTCCAATTAGGAACGAACTGCCGTTGAACTTGAATTGTCCAATTTCTCACACCAATTGATTTCGGATCGAGCCCCAAACTTTGGCAACATCGTATTATGGTGGGAGGAGTCATTTGGTGAGGTTTGAGTGAAATCCAATCGCTAGAAGTATGGAATACACCAACCACTCCAATTAGGAACGAACTGTCGTTGAACTTGAATTGTCCAATTTCTCAAACCTATTGATTTCAGATCGAGCCCCAAACTTGGGCAACATCATATTATGGTGGGAGGAGTCATTTGGTGAGGTTTGAGTGAAATCCAATCGCTAGAAGTATGGAATACACCAACCACTCCAATTAGGAACGAACTGCCGTTGAACTTGAATTGTCCAATTTCTCACACCTATTGATTTCGGATCGAGCCCTAAACTTGGGCAACATCATAATATGGTGGGAGGAGTCATTTGGTGAGTTTTGAGTGAAATCCAATCGCTAGAAGTATGGAATACACCAACCACTCCAATTATGAACGAACTGCCGTTGAACTTGAATTGTCCAATTTGGAACACCTATTGATTTCGGATCGAGCCCAATACTAGGGCAACATCATAATATGGTGGGAGGAGTCATTTGGGGAGTTTTGAGTGAAATCCAATCGCTAGAAGTAAGGAATACACCAACCACTCCAATTAGGAACGAACTGCCGTTGAACTTGAATTGTCCAATTTGGAACACCTATTGATTTCGGATCGAGCCCAAAACTTGGGCAACATCATAATATGGTGGGAGGAGTCATTTGGTGAGTTTTGAGTGAAATCCAATCGCTAGAAGTATGGAATACACCAACCACTCCAATTAGGAACGAACTGCCGTTGAACTTTAATTGTCCAATTTGGAACACCTATTGATTTCGGATCGAGCCCAAAACTTGGGCAACATCATAATATGGTGGGAGGAGTCATTTGGTGAGTTGTGAGTGAAATCCAATCGCTAGAAGTACGGAATACACCAACCACTCCAATTAGGAGCGAACTGTCGTTGAAATAGAATTGACCAATTTCTCACACCTATTGATTTCGGATCGAGCCCAAAACTTTGGCAACATCATAATATAATGGGAGGAGTCATTTGGTGAGTTTTGAGTGAAATCCAATTGCTAGAAGTACGGAATACACCAACCACTCCAATTAGGAAAGAACTGTCGTTGAAATTGAATTGACCAATTTCTCACACCTATTGAATTCGGATCGAGCCCAAAACTTGGGCAACATCATAATATGGTGGGAGGAGTCATTTGATGAGTTTTGAGTGAAATCCAATCTCTAGAAATATGGAATACACCAACCACTCCAATTAGGAACGAACTGCCGTTGAACTTGAATTGTCCAATTTGGAACACCTATTGATTTCGGATCGAGCCCAAAACTTGGGCAACAGCATAATATGGTGGGAGGAGTCATTTGGTGAGTTTTGGGTAAAATTCAATCGCTAGAAGTATGGAATACACCAACCACTCCAATTAGGAACGAACTGCCGTTGAACTTGAATTGTCCAATTTCTCACACCTATTGATTTCGGATCGAACCCAAAACTTGGGCAACATCATAAAATGGTGGGAGGAGTCATTTGATGAGTTTTGAGTGAAATCCAATCGCTAGAAATATGGAATACACCAACCACTCCAATTAGGAAAGAACTGCCGTTGAACTTGAATTGTCCAATTTCTCACACCTATAGATTTCGGATCGAGCCCAAAACTTGGGCAACATCATAATATGGTGGGAGGAGTCATTTGGTGAGTTTTGAGTAAAATCCTATCGCTAGAAGTATGGAATACACCAACCACTCCAATTAGGAACGAACTGCCGTTGAACTTGAATTGTCCAATTTCTCACACCTATTGATTTCGGATCGAGCCTGTTGACGCTAAATCTTGAATCGATAGAGATGAGTGCTACTTACAAATGGGATGGACGATCAAGAGATCAATTGAATATTGGATGCCGATTCTTCCTGTCCTTGGATGCTGATCCTGAATAGAAAGAAGTCGAGACTCGTAAGGTCTTTGGAACCGGTGTGGAACCAGCCTAAGACCCTCCGATGCTGAAGTAAGTTTGTTGTTTTAAGAGCTCTTGTTGTTGACCATATAGAAGTATAAAAGTCAAGCTGAAAAGTCTTACCCCTTTATTGTAGTGGGAGGGGCATATTTATAGAGGGCATTTAGTATGCTCTTAGTGCTCATTTTCGATGTGGGACTCGTGGGAGGGCCCTATGAGGTTGACACGAGTCCTTAGATATTTCAGGCGGGTGCTTCGAGGTTGATTCTGCAGAATCGGTAGGGGATACCGATTGTAGGTTGTGTCCGGCTTGTAATGATCTTTTGCTGCTTTGAGACAATATCATCAGTAGCATATGCCGATTGTCCGAGGCCTTGGGTGCTTGGGCGAGTTTATGAGATCCACGTGTCGTTGTACGAGTGGAGGGTCAGATATGGTACAAACAGTAGTCCCCCAAGTTGCCGATTGAGAAGCTTCTCGGTTGGGGACTTGAATGTGTATTCGGCGTTCTGACCCGGACACAATGGTCCCATAATTGCCGATGGTGGTATGTAGTCCCCCAAGTGCCCAAGGGAGTGAGCTTGGATAGGAGACGGCATGATGTGCCGGTTGTTGCAAGGGGTGAGTGAAAACTCATGAATATGCGGCTGCCGTTCGGCACGAGAGGTGAGTGAGAACTCATCAATGTGCGCCTGCCGTTCGGCACGAGAGGTGAGTGGGAACTCATCAATGTGCGCCTGCCGTTCGGCACGAGAGGTGAGTGGGAACTCATCAATGTGCGCCTGCCGTTCGGCACGAGAGGTGAGTGGGAACTCATCAATGTGCGCCTGCCGTTCGGCACGAGAGGTGAGTGGGAACTCATCAATGTGCGCCTGTCGTTGGGTAGTGGAGTTGTGCTCGAAGGTGGCTAGATCTGCCACGTTCGGGAAGTTGAAGCGTCTCCGAGGATTGGAAGCGTTGCAACTGACGTTTGGTCTCTCCCATGCATGCGTGACACGTGTCGGCATGGCTGTGAAGAGCCGCGTCGTTTCGTATCCCGATGCGTCGCTTCGCTTCCCGATGCTAAATCGGCCTTATAAATGTGAGGAGAAGACGAGAGTACAAATACTTGGAAATTTTGAGAGCAAAGAGAGCTTGTGAGAGGCGATTTCCGGCAACCGTGCTAAGGCTGAGCAGGCGATTTCCGGCAAGTTTGAACAAGGCGGAGGCGATTTCCGACAAACTTGAGCCACCGTGCAAACAAGGTATGTTGCCGTGTTTTCGTATTCCCATGGATCAAAGTGTTGAATTGCAAGAATTTATGTTTGAACAATGTATGAACAAGCATGAACACGCATGAACACGTATGAACGTAGTGTTTTTAGGAGGTAGAATAGGATTTGGATTCTAGTACAGTCCTTAGTGTACGTTCGTGTGTTGTTTGTAGATGTCAGATACCGAATCCGAGCGTAGGCGTAGTCCGAGGGCATACGAGGATGAGTCGTCCTCGGGGAGCTCTGCCGAAGAGAGTGGGAGTTCTGAATCTGCGAGCTCTTCGAGCTGTGAGATAGTGGAGGGGGCAGGAGGGCGTGCCGAGGCTGGGGGTACTTCAACGAGGGTGCCTGGGGGTGATGAGCCTTCGACCTCGGGTCGTGAGGCCGATGGGGGTGGTGTCTCTGTTGCCGTTCCAGGGGAAGGGGTGCTGAGGGTCGTCAGGGGTAGGCAACGGATCCCGATGGCGAAGCCCACGGAACCTGTGTTCGGAGTAGATGACTTAGAGCCGAACACACTGACCGAATCCGAGTTGGCGAAGATTCGGTCGGAGTACAACATTCCGGAATCGGTAGGGATGCGAATTCCGGAGCCCTTAGAGTCGCTTAGTGACAATGATAAGGGGGTGGTCTTCTTCACGGATGTGTTTAAGCATGGCCTTCGGCTGCCGTTAAAGCATTCGGTGCAGAAGATCCTGGCGGCGATCGGTTATGCGCCAGGGCAGTATAACCCAAATTTTTGGATTACGCTGCTCGGGACGATCACGGCGTTCAGCTTGGCCGATGAGGGGGAGCCAAGCTACGAACAGTTCGCCCAGCTGTACAGTGTGACGAGGGCGAAGAGTGCCGATCATGGAGGGTGGGTTCAGTCCAACTGTCTCTCGGCAAGGCAGCGTGGGCACTTTGTGGTGGGGGTGCCGAGCTCTCAAAAGACGTGGCGCAAGCGTCGAGTGATTGTCTCCGGTGATTGGGAATCGGCACCCGGAGTTATCGTTGAGAGGAGGATTCCTACGTCCTTCCAGACAGTCGGTAGGGTAGAACCTGCCGTTCGGCAGGGTTAATAGTGGTTTTTTTTTTTTTTTTTTTTTTTTTTTTTTTGTAGTACTGACCGTTGGTATTTTGGTTTCAGTGTCCTTGAAACGGCCGGCCGCACCGATCAGAGAGATTGAAGCAATCGAGAGGGTGAGAGCGAAGATTGCCGAAGAAGATCGGTTTTGTAAGGAGCTGCTCTACTTCCGAAATCTGTTCAAGGCAGGCCTGATCGGTAGGGCCGAACACGATCGGAGGGTGAAGGAGGAAGAGGAAGAAGAAAAAAGGCAAAGTAAGAGATGCCGTTCGGCAGGGTCGGTGTTTTCGATTTCCCGATGCTGCCGTTTCCTTTCTGACTTCGTGCTTTTTCTGTTTTGCAGTGGCAGGAGGGAGGCCTATGAGCGAGGCGACGAGGAGGCGTCTGGAGGGGCAAGGGGCGCCAAAGACGAAGAAGGTTCAGTCCCCCGGGCCGAAGAAGAGAAAGACGGCAGGGCCAGCAGGAGGGACGTCGGCTGATGAGCAGACGGTGGCTGACCGCCGGAGGGAGAAGAGGGCGGCGGAGGCAGAGGTCGTTCGGGAGGCCCACCTCCAAATGACGGGCAAACGGCAGATCGAGGGTCCCATCGATGTGACGCCGTTGCCGAAACGGCCAAGGGGCCCGAACGAGGGGACATCGGTGTTGATCCCTGATGATGAGGTGGAGGGGTAGGAGGGACCGGTTAACATCGCGTGTCCTCGGAAGGCTGTGCCGTTCATCAACTGTATGATTGACGGTGCCCAGATGGAGCTGGCTGAGCTGGAGCAACTGTCAACGAAGACGTTGCGTGAACAAACCGGTCGGGCCTTCCGTCTCCAAGCAGCGGTAAGTGTAGGATTTGTAGCTTAAGGATACTTTGATTCGGCATGTATTAATGTGTCCGTTGGTGTGGCAGGCTAATATGGACATGTGGCTCTGCGCGAAGCGAGCTGTGAATGCTGCCGAACGGTACCAAAAGAGATTTGAAGAGGGCCGTTCGAAGATCGCTGATGCCGGAAAGATGCTGCAGGAGGCGGACCAGCGTGCCGAGGAGAATGCGGCGAAAATTGCTGAGCTGACGTCGAAGCTGGCGGCGACCGAGCTGGACGTGGTGGCTGCCCATGAGGTGAAGGCAGCGGTAGAGGTGGCGATGGATGCGGCCAAGCGGTCGCATGCCAGGGAGCTGGTAGAGGAGAAGGCGAAGGCCGTTGCGGACTACCGATCGTCGGAGGAGTTTACGCGTTTGGTGGATAGAGAGGTCATGGAGCAATGTGACGACTTTCTCTATCGAGTCAAACGGTACAATGCTGACAAGAAGCTGAACCTGAACTTCCTCCGGGATCCACCACCGCTGCCGGAAGGGGTGACCGAAGAGATGGTGGAGGCCTACAAGGGCGAGGATGCCGAGGCCGAGGAAACCGACGACACCGATTCAAGCAGTGGGGAGGAAGAAGGTCATCCCGGGCCGAGGGCTGCCGTTGCGTCTACTGCCGAGCCGTCGACTGATCCTGTGCCTGCGTCAGCTGATGCCGATGTTGTAGCGACCGAAGCCGATCCACCCACCTCGTAGACTTTTTGTTCTTAACATTTTTGAGCGTGCCGAATGGCGTATTGTAAAGACAGATGGCCCTTCTGTGGCCTTTTATTTATCAATGTTCAGTTTGTTTCGGGTTAATGTGCTATGTCCCTTAATTTTGTATGTGTGCATGTCGTATGTAGAATATGTTTGATATAATATTGCTGAATGGTAGTGCCGTATGTATAGAATAGGGAGTTCCAAATTAAACCGATTACAAAAGTGGATGACCGAAGGTGACGACCGAAGGTATGATACAGAGGTGATGACCGAAGGGGCGTTCACTTGTAGTAATATTTGAGATGTTCTACATTCCAAGGGTGGCCGAGGGTTTGACCATCGGTACCACGCAAACGGTAAGTGCCTAGGCGGCAGATGGTGACAACTTCGTAAGGACCTTCCCAAGATGGACCAAGGGTGCCGTCGTTGGAGTCCTTGGTGGCGAGGGAGATTTTGCGTAGTACCCAGTCCCCTACTTTAAACGATCGGCGTCTGACGCGCGAGTCGTAGTAGCGGGAAGTCCGTTGTTTGTAGGCGGCATTCCGAAGCTGAGCCTGGGAACGGTGTTCCTCAATGAGGTCCAGGTTGAGAGTGAGCTGGGCTTCGTTTTGCTCTGGCTCGTAAGATGCCGTTCGGCACGAGGGTGCGTTGATCTCGACTGGAACAACGGCTTCGGAACCGAAGGCAAGGGAAAATGGCGTCTCGCCAGTCGACCGTCGGTAGGAGGTATTGATGGCCCATAGCGCTTCCGGAAGGAGATCGGGCCATGCTCCTTTAGCTGTCCCAAGCTTTTTCTTCAGCGTCTTCTTGATGATCTTGTTGATCGCTTCGACTTGGCCGTTCGACTGTGGATGTGCTGGGGAGGCGAAGAACAGGTTGATGCCAAATCGGTGGCATAGGTGCCGGAACTGAGAGGAGTCGAATTGTTTTCCGTTGTCGGTGATTATTGCGTTCGGGAGGCCGAATCGACAAATGATATTCTTCCATACGAAATGTTCAACCCTGGCTGCAGTGATTGTTGCCAAAGCTTCGGCTTCGGTCCACTTGGTAAAGTAGTCGACGGCGACGATGGCGAATTTGACATGTCCCTTGCCCTGGGGCATAGGGCCGATAAGATCTAAACCCCATTGGGCAAAGGGCCATGGGCTAACAATCGGAGAGAGTGGTTCGGCAGGCAGCTTTGGAACGGAGCCGAAACGCTGGCATTGATCGCACTTCTGGACCAGGGTGGTGGCATCGGCATGGAGAGTCGGCCAGTAGTACCCTTGCCGAATGGTCTTGAAAGCCAATGATCTAGCCCCAGAATGGTTCCCACAGGCTCCCTCGTGAATCTCTCGTAGGACGTAGTTTCCCTGCTGCGGGGTCATGCACCGAAGCAATGGTAAGGAGTGACCACGCCGATAGAGAATCTGATTCAGAAGGAGGTATCGTGTCGATCGGCGGCGGATAGTCGTTGCTTCAGGTTTGTTGTCAGGCAACGTGCCGTTGGCGAGGTAGGCGTGGATAGGATCCATCCAACTTGGATCCTGCCGAACGGCATGTACTTCGAGGTCGGTGGTACTGCGCCGAGTGAGGACCTCGATCGGCACATGGCGCCCTATGTTGTCGTCGATCGCCGATGCAAGGCGTGATAGAGCATCGGCGTGGCTGTTCTCGGATCTGGGGATCTGTTGAACTTGGTACGCAGTGAAGTGGTGCAGCAATCAGCGAGCGTGTGTCAAGTAGGCAACCATTGAAGTGTCCTTGGCTTCAAATTCAGTCAGTATCTGGTTCACGACAAGTTGTGAGTCGCTACAGATCCTGAGTTGCTGAGCGCCCATTTCTTTAGCGAGCCGAAGGCCTGCCAACAGAGCTTCATATTCGGCTTCGTTGTTGGAAGTCCGGAATTGGAATCGGATGGCATATTCGATGGTTGTCTGGTCAGGGGCCTTGAGTACCAAGCCGGCTCTGCTGCCCTGTCGGTTGGACGAACCGTCCACGTAGAGAGTCCAAAGTGGAATTGACGGATTAAAGATTCCTTCGGTCGGGTGGGCGACTGGTACCGTCGAGGATGAATCGGATGCGGCGTCCTTCGGAACTGGCCCCTCGGACGTGGTTAACTCAGAGATGAAATCGGCTACAGCCTGTCCCTTCTCGGCAGGACGAGGGTGGTAGCGGATGTCGAATTCGCCGAGCTCGATGGCCCATTTGACCAGCCGACCGGATGTCTCCGGTCTCTGGAGTATCTGGCGCAGAGGCTGATTGGTGAGGACGGTAACACTGTGAGCCTGAAAGTATGGCCGAAGCTTGCGTGCTGAAAGGACGAGAGCGTAGGCGAGTTTTTCGAGCTCGGGGTACCGAATCTCAGCGTCTTGCAAAGCATGGCTAATGTAGAAAATGGGGAGTTCGATGCCGTTCGGCTTGCGAATGAGCACAGAGCTAAGTGTCGTTGCCGAAACAGAGAGGTAGAGGATGAGTTCTTCGCCAGGGAGAGGAGTGGATAATAGGGGTGCTCTGCTCATGTAGGCCTTAAGATCTTGGAAGGCGCGATCGCATTCGGCAGTCCAGACAATCTGCCGTTTGCTTCCTTTGAGGGCTTTGAAGAATGGAGCGCACCGATCGGTAGCCTTGGAGATGAACCGGGCTAGAGCGGCGACACGCCCAGTCAGACTCTGAATGTCCTTTTGTGTCTTCGGGACCTGCATGTCGAGTAATGCCTTGATTTTTTCAGGGTTGGCCTCGATTCCTCATTGGCTGATCATGAAGCTGAGAAATTTGCCCGAGGAAACGCCGAAGGCACACTTGCTCGGGTTGAGGCGCATGTTGTACTTTTTTAAGACGCCGAACATGAGCGAAAGGTTGTGGAGATGAGAATCGGCCGTTCTGCTCTTGACCAGCATATCGTCCACATAGACTTCCATCGAGGTGCCAATGAGGTCGGAAAAAATTTTGTTGACCAATCGCTAGTATGTCGCCCCAGCGTTCTTCAGGCCGAACGGCATGACGTTGTAGCAGTAAAGTCCCTTGTCGGTGATGAATGCCGTGTGTTCGCGATCGGTAGGGCTCATGAATATTTGGTTGTAGCCTGAGTATGCATCCATGAAGCTGAGAAGTTCATGGCCTGCCGTGGCATCCACCATCTGATCGATCCGTGGCAGAGGAAAGCTGTCCTTTGGGCAAGCCTTGTTTAAATCGGTATAGTCTTGACACATTCTCCAGGCGCCGTTTGATTTTTTGACTAAAACCGAATTTGCCAGCCAAATTGGGTAGGTTACTTCCTGGATGAAGCCGATGGTCTTCAGTTTGTCTACTTCGAGCCTCATTGCCTCATACCGTTCGGCATCGTAGGCCCGCCGTTTCTGCCTGATGGGTTTGAAAGTGGAGCAGATGCTGAGCTTGTGGCTGATGACACTCGGGGCGATGCCGGGCATATCGTCGTATGACCAGGCGAAGACTTCTGCATTGGTTTGCAGGAAGGTGACAAAATCGGCCCTCAGTGCCGGACTCAAGGTTGTACCGATTCGAACTTGTCTGTCCGGTTGTGCTTCGGAGAGGGTGACTGATTCTAAATCTTCGGCGGGTTGCGCTTGCGGGGTTACAGCCTCATCTCGGGGGTCATCTGGTTTGTCCGTCCCCCTGCCGTTCGGTACGCCCAAGCTGGTGGCGACCGAGTATGTTTCGCGAAGCGCAGCCCTTGCCGATTCCTTGGTTGCCGAAACGTAACACGTCCGTGCACTCAATTGGTCCCCTCGCACTTGGCCGACGCCAGCGTGTGTGGGGAACTTGAGGAGGAGCATGTGTGGTGACAGCATGGCCTTCATTTTTGTGAGCGCCGTCCTGCCGATGATAGCGTTGTATGCCGTTGGGCAGTCGACCACTAGAAAATGAGTGTAGAGGACCGTTCGTCTGGGGATGGTACCGACGGCGAACGGGAGCTGGACACTGCCGATTGGTTCAACCACGTCGCCAGAGAAGCTCAGGAGAGGGGTGATATCCTTGTTCAGATGCCGAGGGTCCACACCGAGGGCGTTGAAAGCGTCGGCGAATAGCACGTTGACCGAACTGCCGGTGTCGATGAGGATTCGGCCTACGTCGAAATCCGATATATCAGCCCGTATGATCATAGGATCAGAGTGGGGGAAGATGATGCCTCGCTCTTCTTCTTCATAAAAGGTGATAGGTTCCCAACCGTTTCGTTGAATTTTGTCATTGCGTCCTCCCGCCGCGCTGAGGATGTGTGGATGCCGTACGGCACGAACGTAGTTTTTAACGGATCGGTTGCTGGCTTCGGCAATAGGCGCCCCTCCACTGATCATATTGATCTGCCGATTCAATGAGTTATCCGTTGCTGGCTTGGTGTTTAAATACTGATCCAGCTTTCCGTCATTGATGAGGCATTCAACGATTTTGCGCAGCGCGATGCAGGATTCCGTATCATGGCCGTTGTATTGGTGGTACCGGCAGAAGACACCGGTGTCTTTTTCGCTCTGGCGAGGGAGTTTCCGATTGTTCGGCTTCGGTATCATATCCCCTTCGGTCAGGAGAACTTGCTCATAGGTGGTGTTGAGCAAAGTGAAGATTTCGTCTGGCCGATTCCCCTTGTGGTTGCCCTTCTTGTTGTTGTCCTGCCGTTCCCGGAAGTTGTCCTTCCGCTTGTTTCGCTGAGTGGAAAAAGCAGGGACAGGGGGTGCCGTTCGGTAGGGGGCCTGGTTTGCCGATCGGTCGATCGGAAATCGGTCGTAGTTCTGCGTTGGAGGCTGATCGGTCAACGCCGTTTTGTTTATTGGGGTCGAAGCCGATCCCTTAGAGTTGAAATGCTCAGCCTTGGCGTGGATAGCCGCCTGTTTCATTAATTCGGAGTAGGTGGTCCAGTTGCTGCTGTGGACCAAATAAAGAAACTGAGACGACCGAAGGCCGCTTTTGAAGGCACCGAAGGCCGCCCTGTCGTCAGTTTCCGGACATCTGGAGTACTCATGGCTGAACCTAGCCGCATATTCCCTCAACGGCTCATCGTCTTGCTGTCGAACGGTATATAGATCATCGGCGGAATATAGGCGATCGGTCTAAATCATAAAATGGTTGAGGAAGGTTTGCTTCAACTGATTGAAATTGTCGACCGTGTCTGGCTCCATCCGATAGAACCAATTCAGAGCGGCTCCGGTCAGGGTGGAGGGGAATAGCAAACATTGGCCTTCGTCCGTCAGTCCTTTGCAACCCAGAGCTGATTGGAAGGTATGAATGTGGGTAACGGGATCTTCGACCCCCGAATAGAACGATATGCGGAGTGCTTGGACCTCCTTCTCGTGTCTGAATGTCCGGATTCGATTGGTGAACGGCCCTGGCTGTACCGTTCCCCATGTTGGTGTCCGAGCCTGGTCTTGCTCCTTCTCGATGCGAGTCATCTTCTGTAGGAGGTGACGAATAGTCGGATCGGTAGATGGAAGATCGTCACCAAAGGGTTCGACCGCTCGGTTCCCTGTGCGTTGGTCAGTATTGTGACCTCGCCTTCCTTGGTCTGCCGTTCGGCTGGGGCTTCTCTCGTAATTTCCTTTTCGCCGATCGTTGTCTTGGTTTGATCGGTGGCTGTGGCGTCGTGCAGAGGGCCCTGCCGATGAGATTGTGGTTCCTGGGGATGTTGGAACATAATCTGATTCGTCCGTCTCTTCCAGGCCGATCGCACCGTACCTCTGGCGTAAGGGGGATTTTGGTCCAAGTACCTCCAGGCGTGGATCGTCTAGCTTCGCCCGGACCTGGATGGGCGATGACTGCCGTTCCCTGCGCCGATCGTTGATCCTCTCGTGGCAATCAGAATAAACGTGATATTCGGGATGGCGTTCCTTCGGAGTGGGCACGAACAGTCTTCGGGAGACAGTTGGTCCGTTCGCGGCCTGCTGCTTCCCTCTATCCTGGAAAGTGGGCTTTCGTACGCTTTTAAACGATTTCTCCTGCCGAGGCTGTGTGGTTGGTTCCCGATCGTTCTGCAACTGGGCGGAGAGTGTTTGTTGTTGATGCAGTTGCCTCTGGGTGTCATCCAGTTTGGAGGCGAGAACATTGTTGTGCTCCTGCATTCTTGCCATATCCTGCTGTAGGGTCTCCATGCGAGCCTCCAGGGTGGTCGGTCGAGCAGGTGTCTGAAGCAAGGGAGTTGGATTTGGCTCGCCAACGAGGCCGAGGATGGGGCCATCGGTAGGCAGGGCCGAAGATGGATTCATTTTTTGGTCTCAGAGTTCTTTGTTTTGAGATATGGGTTGATCGATAAGCGATTCCCACAGACGGCGCCAATCTGTTGACGCTAAATCTTGAATAGATAGAGATGAGTGCAACTTACAAATGGGATGGACGATCAAGAGATCGATTGAATATTGGATGCCGATTCTTCCTGTCCTTGGATGCTGATCCTGAATAGAAAGAAGTCGAGACTCGTAAGGTCTATGGAACCGGTGTGGAACCAGCCTAAGACCCTCCGATGCTAAAGTAAGTTTGTTGTTTTAAGAGCTCTTGCTGTTGACCATATAGAAGTATAAAAGTCAAGCTGAAAAGTCTTACCCCTTTATTGTAGTGGGAGGGGCATATTTATAGAGGGCATTTAGTATGCTCTTAGTGCTCATTTTCGATGTGGGACTCGTGGGAGGGCCCTATGAGGTTGACACGAGTCCTTAGATATTTCAGGCGGGTGCTTCGAGGTTGATTCTGCAGAATTGGTAGGGGATACCGATTGTAGGTTGTGTCCGGCTTGTAATGATCTTTTGCTGCTTTGAGACAATATCATCAGTAGCATATGCCGATTGTCCGAGGCCTTGGGTGCTTGGGCGAGTTTATGAGATCCACGTGTCGTTGTACGAGTGGAGGGTCAGATATGGCACAAACAGTAGTCCCCCAAGTTGCCGATTGAGAAGCTTCTCGGTTGGGGACTTGAATGTGTATTCGGCGTTTAGGAACGAACTGCTAGAAGTATGGAATACACCAACCACTCCAATTAGGAACGAACTGCCGTTGAACTTGAATTGTCCAATTTCTCACACCTATTGATTTCGGATCGAGCCCCAAACTTGGGCAACATCATATTATGGTGGGAGGAGTCATTTGGTGAGGTTTGAGTGAAATCCAATCGCTAGAAGTATGGAATACACCATCCACTCCAATTAGGAACGAACTGCCGTTGAACTTGAATTGTCCAATTTCTCACACCTATTGATTTCGGATCGAGCCCGAAACTTGGGCAACATCATATTATGGTGGGAGGAGTCATTTGGTGAGGTTTGAGTGAAATCCAATCGCTAGAAGTATGGAATACACCAACCACTCCAATTAGGAACGAACTGCCGTTGAACTTGAATTGTCCAATTTCTCACAACAATTGATTTCGGATCGAGCCCCAAACTTGGGCAACATCATATTATGGTGGGAGGAGTCATTTGGTTAGGTTTGAGTGAAATCCAATCGCTAGAAGTATGGAATACACCAACCACTCCAATTAGGAACGAACTGCCATTGAACTTGAATTGTCCAATTTGGAACACCTATTGATTTCGGATCGAACCCAAAACTTGGTCAACATCATAATATGGTGGCATGAGTCATTTGGTGAGTTTTGAGTGAAATCCAATCGCTAGAAGTATGGAATACACCAACCACTTCAATTAGGAACGAACTGCCGTTGAACTTGAATTGTCCAATTTCTCAGACCTATTGATTTCTGATCGAGCCCCAAAGTTGGGCAACATCATAATATGGTGGGAGGAGTCATGTGGTTAGTTTTGAGTGAAATCCAATCGCTAGAAGTATGGAATACACCAACCACTCCAATTAGGAGCGAACTGCCGTTGAACTTGAATTGTCCAATTTGGAACACCTATTGATTTCGGATCGAGCCCCAAACTTGGGCAACAACATATTATGGTGGGAGGAGTCATTTGGTGAGGGTTGAGTGAAATCCAATCGCTAGAAGTATGGAATACGCCAACCACTCCAATTAGGAACGAACTGCTGTTGAACTTGAATTATCCAATTTCTCACACCTATTGATTTCGGATCGAGGCCCAAACTTGGGCAACATCATATTATGGTGGGAGGAGTCATTTGGGGAGGTTTGAGTGAAATCCAATCGCTAGAAGTATGGAATACACCAACCACTCCAATTAGGAACGAACTGCCGTTGAACTTGAATTGTCCAATTTCTCACACCTATTGATTTCGGATCGAGCCCAAAACTTGGGCAACATCATAATATGGTGGGAGGAGTCATATGGTGAGTTTTGAGTGAAATCCAATCACCAGAAGTATGTAATACACCAACCACTCCAATTATGAACGAACTGCCGTTCAACTTGATTTGTCCAATTTTGAACACCTATTGATTTCGGATCGAGCCTAAAACTTAGGCAACATCATAATATGGTGGGAGGAGTCATTTGGTGCGTTTTGAGTGAAATCCAATCGCTAGAAGTATGGAATACACCAACCACTCCAATTAGGAACGAACTGCCGTTGAACTTGCATTGTCCAATTTGGAACATCTATTGATTTCGGGTCGAGCCCAAAACTTGGGCAACATCATAATATGGTGGGAGGAGTCATTTGGTGAGTTTTGAGTGAACTCCAATCGCTAGAAGTATGGAATACACCAACCACTCCAATTAGGAACGAACTTCCGTTCAACTTGAATTGTCCAATTTTGAACACCTATTGATTTCGGATCGAGCCCAAAACTTGGGCAACATCATAATATGGTGGGAGGAGTCATTCGGTGAGTTTTGAGTGAAATCCAATCGCTAGAAGTGTGGAATACACCAACCACTCCAATTAGGAACGAACTGCCGTTGAACTTGAATTGTCCAATTTTTCACACCTATTGATTTCAGATGGAGCCAAAAACTTGGGCAACATCATAATATGGTGGGAGGAGTCATCTGGGGAGTTTTGAGTGAAATCCAATCGTTATAAGTGTGGAATACACCAACCACTCCAATTAGGAACAAACTGCCGTTGGACTTGAATTCTCCAATTTCTCACACCTATTGATTTCGGATCGAACCCAAAACTTGGGCAACATCATAATATGGTGGGAGGAGTCATTTGGTGAGTTTTGAGTGAAATCCAATCGCTAGAAGTATGGAATACACCAACCACTCCAGTTAGGAACGAACTGCCGTTGAACTTGAATTGTCCAATTTTTCACACCTATTGATTTCAGATGGAGCCAAAAACTTGGGCAACATCATAATATGGTGGGAGGAGTCATCTGGGGAGTTTTGAGTGAAATTCAATCGTTATAAGTGTGGAATACACCAACCACTCCAATTAGGAACGAACTGCCGTTGAACTTGAATTATCCAATTTCGAACACCTATTGATTTCAGATCGAGCCCAAAACTTGGACAACATCATATTATGGTGGGAGGAGTCATTTGGTGAGTTTTGAGTGAAATCCAATCACTAGAAGTATGGAATACCTCAACCACTCCAATTATGAACGAACTGCCGTTCAACTTGAATTGTCCAATTTTGAACACCTATTGATTTCGGATCGAGCCCAAAACTTGGGCAACATCATAATATGGTGGGAGGAGTCATTTGGTGAGTTTTGAGTGAAATCCAATCACTAGAAGTATGGAATACACCAACCACTCCAATTATGAACGAACTGCCGTTCAACTTGAATTGTCCAATTTGGAACACCTATTGATTTCGGATCGAGCCTAAAACTTGGGCAACATCATAATATGGTGGGAGGAGTCATTTGGTGCGTTTTGAGTGAAATCCAATCGCTAGAAGTATGGAATACACCAACTACTCCAATTAGGAACGAACTGCCGCTGAACTTGAATTGTTCAATTTGGAACACGTATTGATTTCGGATCGAGCCCAAAAGTTGGGAAACAACATAATATGGTTGGAGGAGTCATTTGGAGAGTTTTGAGTGAAATCCAATCGCTAGAAGTATGGAATACACCAACCACTCCAATTAGGAACGAACTGCCGTTGAACTTGAATTGTCAAATTTGGAACACCTATTGATTTCGGATCGAGCCCCAAACTTGGGCAACATCATAATATGGTGGGAGGAGTCATTTGGTGAGTTTTGAGTGAAATCCAATCGCTAGAAGTGTGGAATACACCAACCACTCCAATTAGGAACGAACTGTCGTTGAACTTGAATTGTCAAATTTGGAACACCTATTGATTTCGGATCGAGCCCCAAACTTGGGCAACATCATAATATGGTGGGAGGAGTCATTTGGTGAGTTTTGAGTGAAATCCAATCGCTAGAAGTGTGGAATATACTAACCACTCCAATTAGGAACGAAATGCCGTTGAAATTGAATTGACCAATTTCTCACACCTATTGATGTCGGATCGAGCCCAAAACTTGGGCAACATCATAATATGGTGGGAGGAGTCATTTGGGGAGTTTTGAGTGAAATCCAATCGCTAGAAGTGTGGAATCCACCAACCACTCCAATTAGGAACGAACTGCCGTTGAACTTGAATTGTCCAATTTGGAACACCTATTGATTTCGGATCGAGCCCAAAACTTGGGAAACATCATAATATGGTTGGAGGAGTCATTTGGTGAGTTTTGAGTGAAATCCAATCTCTAGAAGTATGGAATACACCAACCACTCCAATTAGGAACGAACTGCCGTTCAACTTGAATTGTCCAATTTTGAACACCTATTGATTTCGGATCGAGCCCAAAACTTGGGCAACATCATAATATGGTGGGAGGAGTCATTTGGTTAGTTTTGAGTGAAATCCAATTGCTAGAAGTATGGAATACACCAACCACTCCAATTAGGAACGAACTGCCGTTGAACTTGAATTGTCGAATTTCTCACACCTATTGATTTCGGATCGAGCCCAAAACTTGGGCAACATCATAATACGGTGGGAGGAGTCATTTGGTGAGTTTTGAGTGAAATCCAATCGCTAGAAGTATGGAATACACCAAGCACTCCAATTAGGAACGAACTGTCGTTGAAATTGAATTGACCAATTTCTCACACCTATTGATTTCGGATCGAGCCCAAAACTTGGGCAACATCATAATACCGTGGGAGGATTCATTTGGTGAGTTTTGGGTTAAATGCAATCGCTAGAAGTGTGGAATACACCAACCACTCCAATTAGGAACGAACAGCCGTTGAACTTGAATTCTCCAATTTCTCACACCTATTGATTTCGGATCGAGCCCAAAACTAGGGCAACATCATAATATGGTGGGAGGAGTCATTTGGGGAGTTTTGAGTGAAATCTCATCGCTATAAGTGTGGAATACACCAACCACTCCAATTAGGAACAAACTGCCGTTGGACTTGAATTCTCCAATTTCTCACACCTATTGATTTCGGATCGAGCCCAAAACTTGGGCAACATCATAATATGGTGGGAGGAGTCATTTGGTGAGTTTTGAGTGAAATCCAATCGCTAGAAGTATGGAATACACCAACCACTCCAGTTAGGAACAAACTGCCGTTGAACTTGAATTGTCCAATTTCTCACACCTATTGATTTCGGATCGAGCCCAAAACTTGGGCAACATCATAATACCGTGGGAGGATTCATTTGGTGAGTTTTGGGTTAAATGCAATCGCTAGAAGTGTGGAATACACCAACCACTCCAATTAGGAACAAACAGTCGTTGAACTTGAATTCTCCAATTTCTCACACCTATTGATTTCGGATCGAGCCCAAAACTTGGGCAACATCATAATACCGTGGGAGGATTCATTTGGTGAGTTTTGGGTTAAATGCAATCGCTAGAAGTGTGGAATACACCAACCACTCCAATTAGGAACGAACTGCCGTTGAACTTGAATTGTCCAATTTTTCACACCTATTGATTTCAGATGGAGCCAAAAACTTGAGCAACATCATAATATGGTGGGAGGAGTCATCTGGGGAGTTTTGAGTGAAATCCAATCGTTATAAGTGTGGAATACACCAACCACTCCAATTATGAACAAACTGCCGTTGGACTTGAATTCTCCAATTTCTCACACCTATTGATTTCGGATCGAGCCCAAAACTTGGGCAACATCATAATATGGTGGGAGGAGTCATTTGGTGAGTTTTGAGAGAAATCCAATCGCTAGAAGTATGGAATACACCAACCACTCCAATTAGGAACGAACTGCCGTTGAACTTGAATTGTCCAATTGCTCACACCTATTGATTTCGGATCGAGCCCAAAACTTGGGCAACATCATAATATGGTGGGAGGAGTCATTTGGGGAGTTTTGAGTGAAATCCAATCGCTAGAAGTGTGGAATACACCAACCACTCCAATTAGGAACAAAGTGCCGTTGAACTTGAATTGTCCAATGTGGAACACCAATTGATTTCGGATCGAGCACAAAACTTGGGCAACATCATAATATGGTGGGAGGAGTCATTTGGTGAGTTTTGATGGAAATCCAATCGCTAGAAGTATGGAATACACCAACCACTCCCATTAGGAACGAACTGCCGTTGAACTTGAATTGTCCAATTTCTCACACCTATTGATTTCGTATCGAACCCCAAACTTGTGCAACATCATAATGTGGTGGGAGGAGTCATTTGGTGAGTTTTTAGTGAAATCCACTCGCTAGAAGTATGGAATACACCAACCACTCCAATTAGGAACGAACTGCCGTTGAACTTGAATTGTCCAATTTGGAACACCTATTGATTCCGGATCGAACCCAAAACTTGGGCAATATCATAATATGGTGGGAAGAGTCATTTGGTGAGTTTTGAGTGAAATCCAATCGCTAGAAGTACGGAATACACGAACCACTCCAATTAGGAACGAACTGCCGTTGAAGTTGAAATGTCCAATTTGGAACACCTATTGATTTCGGATCGAGCCCAAAACTTGGGCAACATCATAATATGGTGGGAGGAGTCATTTGGTGAGTTTTGAGAGAAATCCAATCGCTAGAAGTATGGAATACACCAACCACTCCAATTAGGAACGAACTGCCGTTGAACTTGAATTGTCCAATTGCTCACACCTATTGATTTCGGATCGAGCCCAAAACTTGGGCAACATCATAATATGGTGGGAGGAGTCATTTGGGGAGTTTTGAGTGAAATCCAATCGCAAGAAGTGTGGAATACACCAACCACTCCAATTACGAACGAACT
The DNA here is from genome assembly GCF_965620075.1 of Prunus avium. Lineage (NCBI taxonomy): Eukaryota > Viridiplantae > Streptophyta > Magnoliopsida > Rosales > Rosaceae > Prunus > Prunus avium. Next base: position 16,867,685 of record NC_142289.1, on the reverse strand, counting down.
GCCGTTGAACTTGAATTGTCCAATTTTTCACACCTATTGATTTCGGATCGAGCCCAAAACTTGGGCAACATCATAATATGGTGGGAGGAGTCATTTGTGGAGTTTTGAGTGAAATCCAATCGCTATAAGTGTGGAATACACCAACCACTCCAATTAGGAACAAACTGCCGTTGGACATGAATTCTCCAATTTCTCACACCTATTGATTTCGGATCGAGCCCAAAACTTGGGCAACATCATAATATGGTGGGAGGAGTCATTTGGTGAGTTTTGAGTGAAATCCAATCGCTAGAAGTATGGAATACACCAACCACTCCAGTTAGGAACAAACTGCCGTTGAACTTGAATTGTCCAATTTCTCACACCTATTGATTTCGGATCGAGCCCAAAACTTGGGCAACATCATAATACCGTGGGAGGATTCATTTGGTGAGTTTTGGGTTAAATGCAATCGCTAGAAGTGTGGAATACACCAACCACTCCAATTAGGAACAAACAGCCGTTGAACTTGAATTCTCCAATTTCTCACACCTATTGATTTCGGATCGAGCCCAAAACTTGGGCATCATCATAATATGGTGGGAGGAGTCATTTGGGGAGTTTTGAGTGAAATCCAATCGCTAGAAGTGTGGAATACACCAACCACTCCAATTAGGAACGAACTGCCGTTGAACTTGAATTGTCCAATTTTTCACACCTATTGATTTCGGATGGAGCCAAAAACTTGGGCAACATCATAATATGGTGGGAGGAGTCATCTGGGGAGTTTTGAGTGAAATCCAATCGTTATAAGTGTGGAATACACCAACCACTCCAATTTGGAATAAACTGCCGTTGGACTTGAATTCTCCAATTTCTCACACCTATTGATTTCGGATCGAGCCCAAAACTTGGGCAACATCATAATATGGTGGGAGGAGTCATTTGGGGAGTTTTGAGTGAAATCCAATCGCTAGAAGTGTGGAATACACCAACCACTCCAATTAGGAACAAAGTGCCGTTGAACTTGAATTGTCCAATGTGGAACACCAATTGATTTCGGATCGAGCACAAAACTTGGGCAACATCATAATATGGTGGGAGGAGTCATTTGGTGAGTTTTGATGGAAATCCAATCGCTAGAAGTATGGAATACACCAACCACTCCCATTAGGAACGAACTGCCGTTGAACTTGAATTGTCCAATTTCTCACACCTATTGATTTCGTATCGAACCCCAAACTTGTGCAACATCATAATGTGGTGGGAGGAGTCATTTGGTGAGTTTTTAGTGAAATCCACTCGCTAGAAGTATGGAATACACCAACCACTCCAATTAGGAACGAACTGCCGTTGAACTTGAATTGTCCAATTTGGAACACCTATTGATTCCGGATCGAACCCAAAACTTGGGCAATATCATAATATGGTGGGAAGAGTCATTTGGTGAGTTTTGAGTGAAATCCAATCGCTAGAAGTACGGAATACACGAACCACTCCAATTAGGAACGAACTGCCGTTGAAGTTGAAATGTCCAATTTGGAACACCTATTGATTTCGGATCGAGCCCAAAACTTGGGCAACATCATAATATGGTGGGAGGAGTCATTTGGTGAGTTTTGAGAGAAATCCAATCGCTAGAAGCATGGAGTACACCAACCACTCCAATTAGGAACGAACTGCCGTTGAACAGGAATTGTCCAATTTCTCACACCTATTGATTTCGGATCGAGCCCCAAACCTGGGCAACATCATAATATGGTGGGAGGAGTTATTTGGTGTGTTTTGAGTGAAATCCAATCGCTAGAAGTGTGGAATACACCAACCACACCAATTAGGAACAAACTGCCGTTGAACTTGAATTGTCCAATTTGGAACATCTATTGATTTCGGATCGAGCCCAAAACTTGGGCAACATCATAATATGGTGGGATTAGTCATTTGGGGAGTTTTGAGTGAAATCCAATAGCTAGAAGTGTGGAATACAGCAACCACTCCAATTAGGAACGACCTTCCGTTGAACTTGAATTGTCCAATTTCTCACACCTATTGATTTCGGATCGAGTCCAAAACTTGGGCAACATCATAATATGGTGGTTGGAGTCATTTGGTGAGTTTTGAGTGAAATCCAATCGCTAGAAGTATGGAATACACCGACCACTCCAATTAGCAACGAACTGACGTTGAACTTGAATTGTCCAATTTCGAACACCAATTGATTTCGGATCGAGCCCAAAACTTGGGCAACATCGTAATATGGTGGGAGGAGTCATTTGGTGAGTTTTGAGTGAAATCCAATCGCTAGAAGTATGGAATACACCAACCACTCCAATTAGGAACGATCTGCCGTTGAACTTGAATTGTCCAATATCTCACTCCTATTGGTTTCGGATCGAGCCCAAAACTTGGGCAACATCATAATATGGTGGGAGGAGTCATTTGGTGAGTTTTGAGTGAAATCCAATCGCTAGAAGTGTGGAATACACCAACCACTCCAATTAGGAACGAACTGCCGTTGAACTTGAATTGTCCAATTTCTCACACCTATTGATTTCGGATCGAGCCCAAAACTTGGGCAACATCATAATATGGTGGGAGGAGTCAATTGGTGAGTTTTGAGTGAAATCCAATCGCTAGAAGTATGGAATACACCAACCACTCCAATTAGGAACGAACTTCCTTTGAACTTGAGTTGTCCAATTTCTCACACCTATTGATTTCGGATCGAGCCCAAAACTTGGGCAACATCATAATATGGTGGGAGGAGTCATTTGGTGAGTTTTGAGTGAAATCCAATCGCTAGAAGTATGGAATACACCAACCACTCCAATTAGGAACGAACTGCCGTTGAACTTGAATTGTCCAATTTCTCACACCTATTGATTTCTGATTGAGCCCAAAACTTGGGCAACATCATAATATGGTGGGAGGTGTCATTTGGTGAGTTTTGAGAGAAATCCAATCGCTAGAAGTATGGAATACACCAACCACTCCAATTAGGAACGAGCTGTCGTTGAACTTGAATTGTCCAATTGCACACACCTATTGATTTCGGATCGAGCCCCAAACTTGGGCAACAACATAATATGGTGGGACGAGTCATTTGGTGGGTTTTGAGTGAAATCCAATCGCTAGAAGTATGGAATACACCAACCACTCCACTTAGGAACGAACTGCCATTGAACTTGAATCGTCCAATTACTCATACCTATTGATTTCGGATCGAGCCCAAAACTTGGGCAACATCATAATATGGTGGGAGGAGTCATTTGGTGAGTTTTGAATGAAGTCCAATCGCTAGAAGTATGGAATACACCAACCACTGCAATTAGGAACGAACTGCGGTTGAACATGAATTGTCCAATTTGGAACACCAATTGATTTCGGATCGAGCCCAACACTTGGGCAACATCATAATATGGTGGGAGGAGTCATTTGGTGAGTTTTGATGGAAATCCAATCGCTAGAAGTATGGAATACACCAACCACTCCCATTAGGAACGAACTGCCGTTGAACTTGAATTGTCCAATTTCTCACACCTATTGATTTCGGATCGAACCCCAAACTTGTGCAACATCATAATATGGTGGGAGGAGTCATTTGGTGAGTTTTGAGTGAAATCCAATCGCTAGAAGTATGGAATACACCAACCACTCCAATTAGGAATGAACTGCCGTTGAACTTGAATTGTCCAATTTCTCACACCTATTGATTTCGGATCGAGCCCAAAACTTGGGCAACATCATAATATGGTGGGAGGAGTCATTTGGTTTGTTTTGAGTGAAATCCAATTGCTAGAAGTATGGAATACACCAACCACTCCAATTAGGAACGAATTGCCGTTCAACTTGGATTGTCCAATTCTGAACACCTATTGATTTCGGATCGAGCCCAAAACTTGGGCAACACCATAATATCGTGGAAGGAGTCATTTGATTAGTTTTGAGTGAAATCCAATCACTAGAAGTATGGAATACACCAACCACTCCAATTAGGAACGAACTGCCGTTCAACTTGAATTGTCCAATTTCTCACACCTATTGATTTCGGATCGATCCCAAAACTTGGGCAACATCGTAATATGGTGGGAGGAGTCATTTGTTGAGTTTTGAGTGAAATCCAATCGCTAGAAGTATGGAATACACCAACCACTCCAATTAGGAACGAACTGCCGTTGAACTTGAATTGTCAAATTTGGAACACCTATTGATTTCGGATCGAGCCCTAAACTTGGGCAACATCATAATACGGTGGGAGGAGTCATTTGGTGAGTTTTGAGTGAAATCCAATTGCTAGAAGTGTGGAATACACCAACTACTCCAATTTGGAACGAACTACCGTTGAACTTGCATTGTCCAATTTCTCACACCTATTGATTTTGGATCGACCCCAAAACTTGGGCAACAACATAATATGGTGGGAGTAGTCATTTGGTTAGTTTTGAGTGAAATCCAATCGCTAGAAGTATGGAATAAACCAACCACTCCAATTTGGAACGAACTGCCGTTGAACTTGAATTGTCAAATTTTGAACACCTATTGATTTCGGATCGAGCCCAAAACTTGGGCAACATCATAATAAGGTGGGAGGAGTCATTTGGGGCGTTTTGAGTGAAATCCAATCGCTAGAAGTATGGAATACACCAACCACTCCAATTAGGAACGAAATGCCGTTGAAATTGAATTGACCAATTTCTCACACCTATTGATTTCGGATCGAGCCCAAAACTTGGGCAACATCATAATATGGTGGGAGGAGTCATTTGGCGAGTTTTGAGTGAAATCCAATCGCTAGAACTATGGAATACACTAACCACTCCAATTAGGAACGAAATGCCGTTGAAATTGAATTGACCAATTTCTCACACCTACTGATTTCGGATCGAGCCCAAAACTTGGGCAACATCATAATATGGTGGGAGGAGTCATTTGGTGAGTTTTGAGTGAAATCCAATCGCTAGAAGTATGGAATTCACCAACCACTCCAATTAGGAACGAACTGCCGTTGAACTTGCATTGTCCAATTCTCATACCTATTGATTTCGGATCGAGCCCCAAACTTGGGCAACATCATAATATGGTGGGAGGAGTCATTTGGTGACTTTTGAGTGAAATCCATTCGCTAGAAGTATGGAATACACCAACCACTCCAATTAGGAACGAACTGCCGTTGAACTTGAATTGTCCAATTTCTCACACCTATTGATTTCGGATTGAGCCCAAAACTTGGGCAACATCATAATATGGTGGGAGGAGTCATTTGGTGAGATTTGAGTGAAATCCAATCGCTGGAAGTATTGAATACACCAACCACTCCAATTAGGAACGATCTGCCGTTGAACTTGAATTGTCCAATTTGGAAAACCTATTGATTTCGGATCGAGCCCAAAACTTGGGGAAGATCATAATTTGGTGGGAGGAGTCATTTGGTGACTTTTGAGTGAAATCCATTCGCTAGAAGTATGGAATACACCAACCACTCCAATTAGGAACGAACTGCCGTTGAACTTGAATTGTCCAATTTCTCACACCTATTGATTTCGGATTGAGCCCAAAACTTGGGCAACATCATAATATGGTGGGAGGAGTCATTTGGTGAGATTTGAGTGAAATCCAATCGCTGGAAGTATTGAATACACCAACCACTCCAATTAGGAACGATCTGCCGTTGAACTTGAATTGTCCAATTTGGAAAACCTATTGATTTCGGATCGAGCCCAAAACTTGGGGAAGATCATAATTTGGTGGGAGGAGTCATTTGGGGCGTTTTGAGTGAAATCCAATCGCTAGAAGTATGGAATACACCAACCACTCCAATTAGGAACGAAATGCCGTTGAAATTGAATTGACCAATTTCTCACACCTATTGATTTCGGATCGAGCCCAAAACTTGGGCAACATCATAATATGGTGGGAGGAGTCATTTGGCGAGTTTTGAGTGAAATCCAATCGCTAGAACTATGGAATACACTAACCACTCCAATTAGGAACGAAATGCCGTTGAAATTGAATTGACCAATTTCTCACACCTACTGATTTCGGATCGAGCCCAAAACTTGGGCAACATCATAATATGGTGGGAGGAGTCATTTGGTGAGTTTTGAGTGAAATCCAATCGCTAGAAGTATGGAATTCACCAACCACTCCAATTAGGAACGAACTGCCGTTGAACTTGCATTGTCCAATTCTCATACCTATTGATTTCGGATCGAGCCCCAAACTTGGGCAACATCATAATATGGTGGGAGGAGTCATTTGGTGACTTTTGAGTGAAATCCATTCGCTAGAAGTATGGAATACACCAACCACCCCAATTACGAACGAACTGCCGTTGAACTTGAATTTTCCAATTTGGAACACCTATGGATTTCGGATCGAGCCCAAAACTTGGGCAACATCATAATATGGTGGGATTAGTCATTTGGGGAGTTTTGAGTGAAATCCAATAGCTAGAAGTGTGGAATACAGCAACCACTCCAATTAGGAACGACCTTCCGTTGAACTTGAATTGTCCAATTTCTCACACCTATTGATTTCGGATCGAGCCCAAAACTTGGGCAACAACATAATGTGGTGGGAGGAGTCATTTGGTGAGTTTTGAGTGAAATCCAATCGCTAGAAGTATGGAATACAACAACTACTCCAATTAGGAACGAACTGTCGTTGAAAGTGAATTGACCAATTTCTCACACCTATTGATTTCGGATCGAGCCCCAAACTTGGGCAACTTCATAATATGGTGGGAGGAGTCATTTGGTGACTTTTGAGTGAAATCCAATCGCTAGAAGTATGGAATACACCAACCACACCAATTAGGAATGAACTTCCTTTGAACTTGAGTTGTCCAATTTCTCACACCTATTCATTTCGGATCGAGCCCAAAACTTGGGCAACATCATAATATGGTGGGAGGAGTCATTTGGTGAGTTTTGAGTGAAATCCAATCGCTAGAAGTATGGAATACACCAACCACTCCAATTAGGAACGAACTGCCGTTGAACTTGAATTGTCCAATTTCTCACACCTATTGATTTCGGATCGAGCCCAAAACTTGGGCAACATCATAATATGGTGGGAGGAGTCATTTGGTGAGTTTTGAGTGAAATCCAATCTCTAGAAGTATGGAATACACCAACCACTACAATTAGGAACGAACTGCCGTTGAACTTGAATTGCCCAATTTCTCACACCTATTGATTTCGGATCGAGCCCAAAACTTGGGCAACATCATAATATGGTGGGAGGAGTCATTTGGTTAGTTTGGAGTGAAATCCAATCGCTAGAAGTATGGAATACACCAACCACTTCAATTAGGAACGAACTGCCGTTGAACTTGAATTGTCTAATTTCTCACACCTATTGATTTCGGATCGAGCCCAAAACTTGGGCAACATCATAATATGGTGGGAGCTAGTCATTTGGTGAGTTTTGAGTGAAATCCAATCGCTAGAAGTGTGGAATACACCAACCACTCCAATTAGGAACAAACTGCCGTTGAACTTGAATTGTCCAATTTCGAACACCAATTGATTTCGGATCGAGCCCAAAACTTGGGCAACAACATAATATGGTGGGAGGAGTCGTTTGGTGAGTTTTGAGTGAAATCCAATCTCTAGAAGTATGGAATACACCAACCACTCCAATTAGGAACGAATTGCCGTTGAACTTGAATTGTCCTATTTCTCACACCTATTGATTTCGGATCGAGCCCAAAACTTGGGCAACATCATAATATGGTGGGAGCTAGTCATTTGGTGAGTTTTGAGTGAAATCCAATCGCTACAAGTATGGAATACACCAACCACTACAATTAGGAACGAACTGCCGTTGAACTTGAATTGCCCAATTTCTCACACCTATTGATTCCGGATCGAGCCCAAAACTTGGGCAACATCATAATATGGTGGGAGGAGTCATTTGGTGAGTTTTGATGGAAATCCAATCGCTAGAAGTATGGAATACACCAACCACTCCAATTTGGAACGAACTGCCGTCGAACTTGAATTGTCCAATTTGGAACACCTATTGATTTCGGATCGAGCCCAAAACTTGGGCAACATCATAATATGGTGGGAGGAGTCATTTGGTGAGTTTTGTGTGAAATCCAATCGCTAGAAGTATGGAATACACCAACCACTCCAATTAGGAACGAACTGCCGTTGAACTTGAATTGTCCAATTTGGAGCACTTATTGATTTCAGATCGAGCCCAAAACTTGGGCAACATCATAATATGGTGGGAGGAGTCATTTGGTGAGTTTTGAGTGAAATCCAATCGCTAGAAGTATGGAAGACACCAACCACTCCAATTAGGAACAAACTGCCGTTGAACTTGAATTGTCCAATTTCTCTGACCTATTGATTTCGGATCGAGCCCAAAACTTGGGCAACATCATAATATGGTGGGAGGAGTCATTTGGTTAGTTTGGAGTGAAATCCAATCGCTAGAAGTATGGAATACACCAACCACTCCAATTAGGAACGAACTGCCGTTGAACTCTAATTGTCAAATTTGGAAGACCTATTCATTTCGGATCGAGTCCAAAACTTGGGCAACATCATAATATGGTGGGAGGAGTCATTTGGTGAGTTTTGAGTGAAATCCAATCGCTAGAAGTATCGAATACACCAACCACTCCAATTAGGAATGAACTGCCGTTGAACTTGAATTGTCCAATTTCTCATACCTATTGATTTCGGATCGAGCCGAAAACTTGGGCAACATCATAATATGGTGGGAGGAGTCATTTGGTGAGTTTTGAGTGAAATCCAATCGCTAGAAGTATGGAATACACCAACCACTCCAATTAGGAACGAACTGCCGTTGAACTTGAATTGTCCAATTTCTCACACCTATTGATTTCGGATCGAGCCCAAAACTTGGGCAACATCATAATATGGTGGGAGGAGTCATTTGGTTAGTTTTGAGTGAAATCCAATCGCTAGAAGTATGGAATACACCAACCACTCCAATTAGGAACGAACTGCCGTTGAACTCTAATTGTCAAATTTGGAAGACCTATTGATTTCGGATCGAGTCCAAAACTTGGGCAACATCATAATATGGTGGGAGGAGTCATTTGGTGAGTTTTGAGTGAAATCCAATCGCTAGAAGTATGGAATACACCAACCACTTCCATTATGAACGAACTGCCGTTGAACTTGAATTGTCCAATTTCTCACACCTATTGATTTCGGATTGAACCCCAAACTTGTGCAACATCATAATATGGTGGGAGGAGTCATTTGGTGAGTTTTGAGTGAAATCCAATCGCTAGAAGTATGGAATACACCAACCACTGCAATTAGGAACGAACTGCCGTTGAACTTGAATTGTCCAATTTAGAACACCTATTGATTTCGGATCGAGTCCAAAACTTGGGCAACATCATAATATGGTGGGAGGAGTCATTTGGTGAGTTTTGAGTGAAGTCCAATCGCTAGAAGTATGGAATACACCAACCACTGCAATTAGGAACGAACTGCCGTTGAACTTGAATTGTCCAATTTGGAACACCTATTGATTTCGGATCGAGCCCAAAACTTGGGCAACATCATAATATGGTGGGAGGAGTCATTTGGTGAGTTTTGATGGAAATCCAATCGCTAGAAGTATGGAATACACCAACCACTCCCATTAGGAACGAACTGCCGTTGAACTTGAATTGTCCAATTTCTCACACCTATTGATTTCGGATCGAACCCCAAACTTGTGCAACATCATAATATGGTGGGAGGAGTCATTTGGTGAGTTTTGAGTGAAATCCAATCGCTAGAAGTATGGAATACACCAACCACTCCAATTAGGAACGAACTGCCGTTGAACTTGAATTGTCCAATTTCTCACACCTATTGATTTCGGATCGAGCCCCAAACTTGGGCAACATCATAATATGGTGGGAGGAGTCATATGGTTAGTTTTGAGTGAAATCCAATCGCTAGAAGTATGGAATACACCAACCACACCAATTAGGAACGAACTGCCGTTGAACTTGAATTGTCCAATTTCTCACACCTATTGATTTCGGATCGAGCCCAAAACTTGGGCAACATCATAATATGGTGGGAGGAGTCATTTGGTTAGTTTTGAGTGAAATCCAATCGCTAGAAGTATGGAATACACCAACCACTCCAATTAGGAACGAATTGCCATTCAACTTGAATTGTCCAATTCTGAACACCTATTGATTTCGGATCGAGCCCAAAACTTGGGCAACACCATAATATGGTGGGAGGAGTCATTTGGTTAGTTTTGAGTGAAATCCAATCGCTAGAAGTATGGAATAAACCAACCACTCCAATTTGGAACGAACTGCCGTTCAACTTGAATTGTCCAATTTCTCACACCTATTGATTTCGCATCGATCCCAAAACTTGGGCAACATCATAATATGGTGGGAGGAGTCATTTGGTGAGTTTTGAGGGAAATCCAATCGCTAGAAGCATGGAATACACCAACCACTTCAATTAGGAACGAACTGCCGTTGAACTTGAATTGTCAAATTTGGAACACCTATTGATTTCGGATCGAGCCCTAAATTTGGGCAACATCAAAATATGGTGGGAGGAGTCATTTGGTGAGTTTTGAGTGAAATCCAATCGCTAGAAGTGTGGAATACACCTACCACTCCAATTTGGAACGAACTACCGTTGAACTTGAATTGTCCAATTTCTCACACCTATTGATTTTGGATCGAGCCCAAAACTTGGGCAACAACATAATTTGGTGGGAGTAGTCATTTGGTTAGTTTTGATTGAAATCCAATCGCTAGAAGTATGGAATAAACCAACCACTCCAATTAGGAACGAACTGCCGTTGAACTTGAATTGTCAACTTTTGAACACCTATTGATTTCGGATCGAGCCCAAAACTTGGGCAACATCATAATAAGGTGGGAGGAGTCATTTGGTGAGTTTTGAGTGAAATCCAATCGCTAGAAGTATGGAATACACCAACCACTCAAATTAGGAAATCGAAATGCCGTTGAAATTGAATTGACCAATTTCTCACACCTATTGATTTCGGATCGAGCCCAAAACTTGGGCAACATGATAATATGGTGGGAGGAGTTATTTAGTGAGTTTTGAGTAAAATCCAATCGCTAGAAGTATGGAATACACCAACCACTCCAATTAGGAACGAACTGCCGTTCAATTTGAATTGTCCAATTTCTGACACCTATTGATTTCGGATTGAGCACAAAACTTGGGCAACATCATAATATGGTGGGAGGAGTCATTTGGTGAGTTTTGAGTGAAATCTAATTGCTAGAAGTATGGAATACACCAAGCACTCCAATTAGGAACGAACTGCCGTTGAACTTGCATTGTCCAATTCGGAACACCTATTGATTTCGAATCGAGCCCAAAACTTGGGCGACATCATAATATGGTGGGAGGAGTCATTTGGTGAGTTTTGAGTGAAATCCAATCGCTAGAAGTATGGAAGATCCCAACCACTCGAATTAGGAACGTACTGCCGTTGAACTTGAATTGTCCAATTTCTCATACCTATTGATTTCGGATCGAGCCCCAAACTTGGGCAACATCATAATATGGTGGGAGGAGTCATTTGGTGAGTTTTGAGTGAAATCCATTCGCTAGAAGTATGGAATACACCAACCACTCCAATTAGGAACGAACTGCCGTTGAACTTGAATTGTCCAATTTCTCACACCTATTGATTTCGGATTGAGCCCAAAACTTGGGCAACATCATAATATGGTGGGAGGAGTCATTTGGTGAGATTTAAGTGAAATCCAATCGCTAGAAGTATTGGATACCCAAACCACTCCAATTAGGAACGAACTGCCGTTGAACTTGCATTGTCCAATTCGGAACACCTATTGATTTCGGATCGAGCCCAAAACTTGGGCGACATCATAATATGGTGGGAGGAGTCATTTGGTGAGATTTGAGTGAAATCCAATCGCTAGAAGTATTGAATACACCAACCACTCCAATTAGGAACGATCAGCCGGTGAACTTGAATTGTCCAATTTGGAACACCTATTGATTTCGGATCGAGCGCAAAACTTGGGGAACATCATAATTTGGTGGGAGGAGTCATTTGGTGAGTTTTAAGAGAAATCCAATCGCTAGAAGCATGGAATACACCAACCACTCCAATTAGGAACGAACTGCCGTTGAACATGAATTGTCCAATTTCTCACACCTATTGATTTCGGATCGAGCCCCAAACCTGGGCAACATCATAATATGGTGGGAGGAGTCATTTGGTGTGTTTTGAGTGAAATCCAATCGCTAGAAGTGTGGAATACACCAACCACACCAATTAGGAACGAACTGCCGTTGAACTTGAATTGTCCAATTTGGAACACCTATTGATTTCGGATCGAGCCCAAAACTTGGGCAATATCATAATATGGTGGCAAGAGTCATTTGGTGAGTTTTGAGTGAAATCCAATAGCTGGAAGTATGGAATACACGAACCACTCCAATTTGGAACGAACTGCTGTTGAAGTGGAATTGTCCATTTTCTCACACCTATTGATTTCGGATCGAGCCCAAAACTTGGGCAACATCATAATATGGTGGGAGGAGTCATTTGGTGAGTTTTGAGAGAAATCCAATCGCTAGAAGCATGGAATACACCAACCACTCCAATTAGGAACGAACTGCCGTTGAACATGAATTGTCCAATTTCTCACACCTATTGATTTCGGATCGAGCCCCAAACCTGGGCAACATCATAATATGGTGGGAGGAGTCATTTGGTGTGTTTTGAGTGAAATCCAATCGCTAGAAGTGTGGAATACACCAACTACTGCAATTAGGAACGAACTGACGTTGAACTTGAATTGTCCAATTTCGAACACCAATTGATTTTGGATCGAGCCCAAAACTTGGGCAACATCATAATATGGTGGGAGGAGTCATGTGGTTAATTTTGAGTGAAATCCAATCGCTTGAAGTATGGAATACACCAACCACTCCAATTAGGAACGAACTGCCGTTGAACTTGAATTGTCCAATTTGGAACAACTATTGATTTCGGATCGAACCGAAATCTTGGGCAACATCGTAATATGGTGGGAGGAGTCATTTGGTGTGTTTTGAGTGAAATCCAATCGCTAGAAGTACGGAATACACCAACCACTCCAATTAGGAACGAACTGCCGTTGAACTTGAATTGTCCAATTTGGAACACCTATTGATTTCGGATCGAGCCCAAAACTTGGGCAACATCATAATATGGTGGGAGAAGTCATTTGGCGAGTTTTGAGTAAAATCCAATCGCTAGAAGTATGGAATACACCAACCACTCCAATTAGGAACGAACTGCCGTTGAACTTGAATTGTCCAATTTGGAACATCTATTGATTTCAGATCGAGCCCAAAACTTGGGGAACATCATAATATGGTGGGAGAAGTCATTTGGCGAGTTTTGAGTAAAATCCAATCGCTAGAAGTATGGAATACACCAACCACTCCAATTAGGAACGAACTGCCGTTGAACTTGAATTGTCCAATTTGGAACACCTATTGATTTCAGATCGAGCCGAAAACTTGTGCAACATCATAATATGGTGGGAGGAGTCATTTGGTTAGTTTTGAGTGAAATCCAATCACTAGAAGTATGGAATACATCAACCACTCCAATTAGGAACGAACTTCCGTTCAACTTGAATTGTCCAATTTTGAACCCCTATTGATTTCGGATCGAGCCCAAAACTTGGGCAACATCATAATATGGTGGGAGGAGTCATTTGGTGAGTTTTGAGTGAAATCCAATCGCTAGAAGTATGGAATACAACAACCACTTGTTGCTTCGGATTCACTGCCGCAAAATGGATTCAGCTGCATCCTCAACTTGTGATACTCGCAAGTGCACGAGCCGTTTGGTAGTATAGCATATGTAAGTGCGAGGTCGATCCCACGTGGATTGGTGATTGAATGATCCAATTTGTTTCCCCTACACAAAATAGAAATGAAAAAAGAAAATAAATAAAACAAGAAAAAAAGGAAATAACTCAAGCAAATAAGTTCCCATGTTCAATTTAGATTAACAGATTGATTCTAGCTAAAGTATGATTAAGCCATGGTGTTTGGTCATAACCTTGTGTTCCTATTTCCCTAATTTGATCATTTGTTGTCTAACCTAAAACTAAACATTAGGAACCCATTAAGCATAGAACAACAATTTAAACAACCAACCTCGAGAAGTGTGGAATACACCAACCACTCCAATTAGGAACGAACTGTCGTTGAACTTGAATTGTCCAATTTGGAACACCTATTGATTTCGGATCGAGCCCAAAACTTGGGCAACATCATAATATGGTGGGAGGAGTCATTTGGTTCGTTTTGAGTGAAATCCAATCGCTAGAAGTATGGAATACACCAACCTCTCCAATTAGGAACGAACTGCCGTTGAACTTGAATTGGCCAATATGGAACACCTATTGATTTCGGATCGATCCCAAAATTTGGGCAACAACATAATATGGTGGGAAGAGTCATTTGGGGAGTTTTGTGTGAAATCCAATCGCTAGAAGTACGGAATACACCAACCACTCCAATTAGGAACGAACTGCCGTTGAACTTGAATTGTCCAATTTGGAACACCTTTTGATTTCGGTTCGAGCCCAAAACTTGGGCAACATCATAATATGGTGGGAGGAGTCATTTGGTGAGTTTTGAGTGAAATCCCATCGCCAGAAGTATGGAATACACCAACCACTCCAATTTGGAACGAACTGCCGTTGAACTTGAATTGTCCAATTTGGAACACCTATTGATTTCGGATCGAGCCCAAAACTTGGGCAACATCATAATATGGTGGGAGGTGTCATTTGGTGAGTTTTGAGTGAAATCCAATCGCTAGAAGTATGGAATACACCAACCACTCCAATTAGGAACGAACTGCCGTTGAACTTGAATTGTCCAATTTGCAACACCTATTGAATTCGGATCGAGCCCAAAACTTAGGCAACATCATCATATGGTGGGAGGAGTCATTTGGTGAGTTTTGAGTGAAATCCAAACGTTAGAAGTATGGAATACACCAACCACTCCAATTAGGAACGAACTGTCGTTGAACTTGAATTGTCCAATTTGGAACACCTATTGATTTCGGATCGAGTCCAAAACTTGGGCAACATCATAATATGGTGGGAGGAAACATTTGGTGAGTTTTGAGTGAAATCCAATTGCTAGAAGTATGGAATACACCAACCACTCCAATTGAGAACGAACTGCCGTTGAACTTGAATTGTCCAATTTGGAACACCTATTGATTTCGGATCGAGCCAAAAACTTGGGCAATATCATAATATGGTGGGAGGACTCATTTGGTGAGTTTTGAGTGAAATCCAATCTCTAGAAATATGGAATACACCAACCACTCCAATTAGGAACGAACTGCCGTTGAACTTGAATTGTCCAATTTCTCACACCTATTGATTTCGAATCGAGCCCAAAACTTGGGCAACATCATAATATGGTGGGAGGAGTCATTTGGTGAGTTTTGTGTGAAATCCAATCGCTAGAAGTACGGAATACACCAACCACTCCAATTAGGAACGAACTGCCGTTGAACTTGAATTGTCCAATTTGGAACACCTTTTGATTTCGGTTCGAGCCCAAAACTTGGGCAACATCATAATATGGTGGGAGGAGTCATTTGGTGAGTTTTGAGTGAAATCCCATCGCCAGAAGTATGGAATACACCAACCACTCCAATTTGGAACGAACTGCCGTTGAACTTGAATTGTCCAATTTGGAACACCTATTGATTTCGGATCGAGCCCAAAACTTGGGCAACATCATAATATGGTGGGAGGTGTCATTTGGTGAGTTTTGAGTGAAATCCAATCGCTAGAAGTATGGAATACACCAACCACTCCAATTAGGAACGAACTGCCGTTGAACTTGAATTGTCCAATTTGCAACACCTATTGAATTCGGATCGAGCCCAAAACTTAGGCAACATCATCATATGGTGGGAGGAGTCATTTGGTGAGTTTTGAGTGAAATCCAAACGTTAGAAGTATGGAATACACCAACCACTCCAATTAGGAACGAACTGTCGTTGAACTTGAATTGTCCAATTTGGAACACCTATTGATTTCGGATCGAGTCCAAAACTTGGGCAACATCATAATATGGTGGGAGGAAACATTTGGTGAGTTTTGAGTGAAATCCAATTGCTAGAAGTATGGAATACACCAACCACTCCAATTGAGAACGAACTGCCGTTGAACTTGAATTGTCCAATTTGGAACACCTATTGATTTCGGATCGAGCCAAAAACTTGGGCAATATCATAATATGGTGGGAGGACTCATTTGGTGAGTTTTGAGTGAAATCCAATCTCTAGAAATATGGAATACACCAACCACTCCAATTAGGAACGAACTGCCGTTGAACTTGAATTGTCCAATTTCTCACACCTATTGATTTCGAATCGAGCCCAAAACTTGGGCAACATCATAATATGGTGGGAGGAGTCATTTGGTGAGTTTTGAGTGAAATCCAATCGCTTGAAGTATGGAATACACCAACCACTGCAATTAGGAACGAACTGCCGTTGAACTTGAATTGTCCACTTTGGAACACCTATTGATTTCGGATCGAGCCCAAAACTTGGGCAACATCATAATATGGTGGGAGGAGTCAATTGGTGAGTTTTCAGTGAAATCCAATCGATAGAAGTATGGAATACACCAACCACTCCAATTAGGAACGAACTGCGGTTGAACTTGAATTCTCCAATTTCTCACACCTATTGATTTCGGATCGAGCCCCAAACTTGGGCAACATCATAATATGGTGGGAGGAGTCATTCGCTGAGTTTTGAGTGAAGTCCAATCGCTAGAAGTATAGAATACACCAACCACTCCAATTAGGAACGAAATGCCGTTGAAATTGAATTGACCAATTTCTCACACCAATTGATTTCGGATCGATCCCAAAACTTGGGCAACATCATAACATGGTGGGAGGAGTCATTTGGTGAGTTTTGAGTGAAATCCAAACGCTAGAAGTATGGAATACACCAACCACTCCAATTAGGAACGAACTGTCGTTGAACTTGAATTGTCCAATTTCGAACACCTATTGATTTCGGATCGAGCCCAAAACTTGGGCAACATCATAATATGGTGGGAGGAGTCATTTGGTGAGTTTTGAGGGAAATCCAATCGCTAGAAGTATGGAATACCCCAACCACTCCAATTAGGAACGAACTGCCGTTGAACTTGAATTGTCCATTTTCTCACACCTATTGATTTCGGATCGAGCCCAAAACTTGGGCAACATCATAATATGGTGGGAGGAGTCATTTGGTGCGTTTTGAGTGAAATCCAATCGCTAGAAGTTTGGAATACACCAACCACTCCAATTAGGAACAAACTGTCGTTGAACTTGAATTGTCCAATTTGGAACACCTATTGATTTCGGATCGAGCCCAAAACTTGGGCAACATCTTAATATGGAGGGAGGAGTCATTTCGTGAGTTTTGATTGAAATCCAATCGCTAGAAGTATGGAATACACCGACCACTCCAATTAGGAACGACATGCCGTTGAAATTGAATTGACCAATTTCTCACACCTATTGATTTCGGATCGAGCCCAAAACTTGGGCAACATCATAATATGGTGGGAGGAGTCATTTGGTGAGTTTTGAGGGAAATCCAATCGATAGAAGTATGGAATACACCAACCACTCCAATTAGGAACGAACTGCCGTTGAACTTGAATTGTCCATTTTCTCACACCTATTGATTTCGGATCGAGCCCAAAACTTGGGCAACATCATAATATGGTGGGTGGAGTCATTTGGTTAGTTTTGACTGAAATCCAATCGCTAGAAGTATGGAATACACCAACCACTCCAATTAGGAACGAAATGCCGTTGAAATTGAATTGTCCAATTTCTCACACCAATTGATTTCGAATCGATCCCAAAACTTGGGCAACATCATAACATGGTGGGAGGAGTCATTTGGGGAGTTTTGAGTGAAATCCAAACGCTAGAAGTATGGAATACACCAACCACTCCAATTAAGAACGAACTGCCGTTGAACTTGAATTGTCCAATTTGGAACACCTATTGATTTCGGATCGAGCCCAAAACTTGGGCAACATCATAATATGGTGGGAGGAGTCATTTTGTGAGTTTTGTTTTAAATCCAATCGCTAGTAGTATGGAATACACCAACCACTCCAATTACGAACGAACTGCCGTTGAACTTGAATTGTCCAATTTCTCACACCTATTGATTTCGGATCGAGCCCCAAACTTGGGCAACATCATAATATGGTGGGAGGAGTCATTTGGTGTGTTTTGAGTGAAATCCAATCGCTAGAAGTATGGAATACACCAACCACTCCAAGTAGGAACGAAATGCCGTTGAAATTGAATTGACCAATTTCTCACACCTATTGATTTCGGATCGAGCGCAAAACTTGGGCAACATCATAATATGGTGGGAGGAGTCATTTGGTGAGTTTGGAGTGAAATCCAATCGCTAGAAGTATGGAATACACCAACCACTCCAATTACGAACGAAATGCCGTTGAAATTGAATTGACCAATTTCTCACACCTATTGATTTCGGATCGAGCCCAAAACTTGGGCAACATCATAATATGGTGGGAGGAGTCATTTGGTGAGTTTTGAGTGAAATCCAATGGCTAGAAGTATGGAATACACCAACCACTCCAATTAGGAACGAACTGCCGTTGAACTTGAATTGTCCAATTTCTCATACCTATTGATTTCGGATCGAGCCCAAAACTTGGGCAACATCATAATATGGTGGGAGGAGTCATTTGGTGCGTTTTGAGTGAAATCCAATCGCTAGAAGTTTGGAATACACCAACCACTCCAATTAGGAACGAACTGTCGTTGAACTTGAATTGTCCAATTTGGAACACCTATTGATTTCGGATCGAGCCCAAAACTTGGGCAACATCATAAAATGGTGGGACGAGTCATTTGGTGCGTTTTGAGTGAAATCCAATAGCTAGAAGTTTGGAATACACCAACCACTCCAATTAGGAACGAACTGTCGTTGAACTGGAATTGTCCAATTTGGAACACCTATTGATTTCGGATCGAGCCCAAAACTTGGGCAACATCATAATTTGGTGGGAGGAGTCACTTGGTGAGTTTTGAGTGAAATCGAACCGCTAGAAGTTTAGAACACACCAACCACTCCAATTGGGAACGAACTGCCGTTGAACTTGAATTGTCCAATTTCTCACACCTATCGATTTTGGATCGAGCCCAAAACTTGGGCAACATCATAATATGGTGGGAGGAGTCACTTGGTGCGTTTTGAGTGAAATCCAATCGCTAGAAGTATGGAAAACACCAACCACTCCAATTAGGAACGAACTGCCGTTGAACTTGAATTGTCCAATTTGGAACACCTATTGATTTCGGATCGAGCGCAAAACTTGGGCAACATCATAATATGGTGGGAGGAGTCATTTGGTGAGTTTTGATTGAAATCCAATCCCTAGAAGTATGGAATACCCCAACCACTCCAATTAGGAACGAAATGCCGTTGAAATTGAATTGACCAATTTCTCACACCTATTGATTTCGGATCGAGCCCAAAACTTGGGCAACATCATAATATGGTGGGAGGAGTCATTTGGTGAGTTTGGAGTGAAATCCAATCGCTAGAAGTATGGAATACACCAACCACTCCAATTAGGAACGAACTGCCGTTGAACTTGAATTGTCCAATTTCTCACACCTATTGATTTCGGATCGAGCCCAAAACTTGGGCAAAATCATAATATGGTGGGAGGAGTCATTTGGTACGTTTTGAGTGAAATCCAATTGCTAGAAGTATGGAATACAACAACCACTCCAATTAGGAACGAACTGCCGTTGAACTTGAATTGTCCAATTTCTCACACCTATTGATTTCGGATCGAGCCCAAAACTTGGGCAACATCATAATATGGTGGGAGGAGTCATTTGGTGAGTTTTGAGTGAAATCCAATCGCTAGAACAAAATACACCAACCACTCCAATTAGGAACGAACTGCCGTTGAACTTGAATTGTCCAATTTGGAACACCTATTGATTTCGGATCGAGCCCAAAACTTGGGCAACATCATAATATGGTGGGAGGAGTCATTTGGTGAGTTTTGAGTGAAATCCAATCACTAGAAGTATGGAATACACCAACCACTCCAATTAGGAACGAACTGCCGTTGAACTTGAATTGTCCAATTTGGAACACCTATTGATTTCGGATCGAGCCCAAAACTTGGGCAACATCATAATATGGTGGGAGGAGTCATTTGGTGAGTTTTGAGTGAAATCCAAACGCTAGAAGTATGGAATACACCTACCACTCCAATTAGGAACGAACTGCCGTTGAACTTGAATTGTCCAATTTGGAACACCTATTGATTTCGGATCGAGCCCAAAACTTGGGCAACATCATAATATGGTGGGAGGAGTCATTTGGTGAGTTTTGAGTGAAATCCAATCGCTTGAAGTATGGAATACACCAACCACTCCAATTAGGAACGAACTGCCGTTGAATTTGAATTGTCCAATTTCTCACACCTATTGATTTCGGATCGAGCCCAAAACTTGGGCAACATCATAATATGGTGGGAGGATTCATTTGGTGAGTTTTGAGTGAAATACAATCGCTAGAAGTATGGAATACACCAACCACTCCAATTAGGAACGACATGCCGTTGAAATTGAATTGACCAATTTCTCACACCTATTGATTTCGGATCGAGCCCAAAACTTGGGCAACATCATAATATGGTGGGAGGAGTCATTTGGTGAGTTTGGAGTGAAATCCAATCGCTAGAAGTATGGAATACACCAACCACTCCAATTAGGAACGAACTGCCGTTGAACTTGAATTGTCCAATTTCTCACACCTATTGATTTCGGATCGAGCCCAAAACTTGGGCAACATCATAATATGGTGGGAGGATTCATTTGGTGAGTTTTGAGTGAAATACAATCGCTAGAAGTGTGGAATACACCAACCACTCCAATTAGGAACGACATGCCGTTGAAATTAAATTGACCAATTTCTCACACCTATTGATTTCGGATCGAGCCCAAAACTTGGGCAACATCATAATATGGTGGGAGGAGTCATTTGGTGAGTTTGGAGTGAAATCCAATCGCTAGAAGTATGGAATACACCAACCACTCCAATTAGGAACGAACTGCCGTTGAACTTGAATTGTCCAATTTCTCACACCTATTGATTTCGGATCGAGCCCAAAACTTGGGCAACATCATAATATAGTGGGAGGAGTCATTTGGTACGTTTTGAGTGAAATCCAATTGCTAGAAGTATGGAATACAACAACCACTCCAATTAGGAACGAACTGCCGTTGAACTTGAATTGTCCAATTTCTCACACCTATTGATTTCGGATCGAACCCAAAACTTGGGCAACATCATAATATGGTGGGAGGAGTCATTTGGTGAGTTTTGAGTGAAATCCAATCGCTCGAAGTATGGAATACACCAACCACTCCAATTAGGAACGAACTGCCGTTGAACTTGAATTGTCCAATTTCGAACACCTATTGATTTCGGATCGAGCCTAAAACTTGGGCAACATCATAATATGGTGGGAGGAGTCATTTGGTGAGTTTTGATTGAAATCCAAGCGCTAGAAGTATGGAATACACCTACCACTCCAATTAGGAACGAACTGCCGTTGAACTTGAATTGTCCAATTTGGAACACCTATTGATTTCGGATCGAGCCCAAAACTTGGGCAACATCATAATATGGTGGGAGGTGTCATTTGGTGAGTTTTGAGTGAAATCTAATCGCTTGAAGTATGGAATACACCAACCACTCCAATTAGGAACGAACTGCCGTTGAACTTGAATTGTCCAATTTCTCACACCTATTGATTTCGGACCGAGCCCTAAACTTGGGCAACATCATAATATGGGGGGAGGATTCATTTGGTGAGTTTTGAGTGAAATACAATCGCTAGAAGTATGGAATACACCAACCACTCCAATTAGGAACGACATGCCGTTGAAATTGAATTGACCAATTTCTCACACCTATTGATTTCGGATCGATCCCAAAACTTGGGCAACATCATAATATGGTGGGAGGAATCATTTGGTGAGTGTTGAGTGAAATCCAAACGCTAGAAGTATGGAATACACCAACCACTCCAATTAGGAACGAACGGCCGTTGAACTTGAATTGTCCAATTTGGAACACCTATTGATTTCGGATCGAACCCAAAACTTGGGCAACATCATAATATGGTGGGAGGAGTCATTTGTTGAGTTTTGAGTGAAATCCAATTGCTAGAAGTATGGAATACACCAACCACTCCAATTAGGAACGAACTGCCGCTGAACTTGAATTGTCCAATTTCTCACACCTATTGATTTCGGATCGAGCCCGAAACTTGGGCAACATCATAATATGGTGGGAGGAGTCATTTGGTTCGTTTTGAGTGAAATCCAATCGCTAGAAGTATGGAATACACCAACTACTCCAATTAGGAACGAACTGCCGTTGAACTTGAATTGTCCAATTTCGAACACCTATTGATTTCGGATCGAGCCCAAAACTTGGGCAACATCATAAAATGGTGGGAGGGGTCATTTGCTGAGTTTTGAGTGAAATCCAAATGCTAGAAGTATGGAATACACCAACCACTCCAATTAGGAACGAACTGCCGTTGAACTTGAATTGTCCAATTTCTCACACCTATTGATTTCGGATCAAGCCCAAAACTTTAGCAACATCATAATATGGTGGGAGGAGTCATTTGGTACGTTTTGAGTGAAATCCAATCCCTAGAAGTATGGAATACACCAACCACTCCAATTAGGAACGAACTGCCGTTGAACTTGAATTGTCCAATTTCTCACACCTATTGATTTCGGATCGAGCCCAAAACTTGGGCAACATCATAATATGGTGGGAGGAGTCATTTGGGGAGTTTGGAGTGAAATCCAATCGCTAGAAGTATGGAATACACCAACCACTCCAATTAGGAACGAACTGCCGTTCAACTTGAATTATCCAATTTCTTACGCCTATTGATTTCGGATCGAGCCCAAAACTTGGGCAACATCATAATATGGTGGGAGGATTCATTTGGTGAGTGTTGAGTGAAATCCAAACGCTAGAAGTATGGAATACACCGACCACTCCAATTAGGAACGAACGGCCGTTGAACTTGAATTGTCCAATTTGGAACACCTATTGATTTCGGATCGAACCCAAAACTTGGGCAACATCATAATATGGTGGGAGGAGTCATTTGGTGAGTTTTGAGTGAAATCCAATCGCTCGAAGTATGGAATACACCAACCACTCCAATTAGGAACGAACTGCCGTTGGACTTGAATTGTCCAATTTCGAACACCTATTGATTTCGGATCGATTCCAAAACTTGGGCAACATCATAATATGGTGGGAGGAGTCATTTGGTACGTTTTGAGTGAAATCCAATCGCTAGAAGTATGGAATACACCAACCACTCCAATTAGGAACGAACTGCCGTTGAACTTGAATTGTCCAATTTGGAACACCTATTGATTTCGGATCGAGCCCAAAACTTGGGCAACATCATAATATGGTGGGAGGAGTCATTCGGTGAGTTTTGAGTGAAATCCAAACGCTAGAAGTATGGAATACACCAACCACTCCAATTAGGAACGAACTGCCATTGAACTTGAATTATCCAATTTCGTACGCCTATTGATTTCGGATCGAGCCCAAAACTTGGGCAACTTCATAATATGGAGGGAGGACTCATTTGGTGAGTTTTGAGTGAAATCCAAACACTAGAAGTACGGAATACACCTACCACTCCAATTAGGAACGAACGGCCGTTGAACTTGAATTGTCCAATTTGGAACACCTATTGATTTCGGATCGAACCCAAAACTTGGGCAACATCATAATATGGTGGGAGGAGTCATTTGGTGAGTTTTGAGTGAAATCCAATCGCTCGAAGTATGGAATACACCAACCACTCCAATTAGGAACGAACTGCCGTTGAACTTGAATTGTCCAATTTCGAACACCTATTGATTTCGGATCGATTCCAAAACTTGGGCAACATCTTAATATGGTGGGAGGAGTCATTTGGTACGTTTTGAGTGAAATCCAATCGCTAGAAGTATGGAATACACCAACCACTCCAATTAGGAACGAACTGCCGTTGAACTTGAATTGTCCAATTTGGAACACCTATTGATTTCGGATCGAGCCCAAAACTTGGGCAACTTCATAATATGGAGGGAGGAGTCATTTGGTGAGTTTTGAGTGAAATCCAAACACTAGAAGTACGGAATACACCTACCACTCCAATTAGGAACGAACTGCCGTTGAACTTGAATTGTCCAATTTGGAACACCTATTGATTTCGGATCGAGCCCAAAACTTGGGCAACATCATAATATGGTGGGAGGAGTCATTTGGTGAGTTTTGAGTGAAATCCAATCGCTAGAAGTATGGAATACACCAACCACTCCAATTAGGCACGAACTGCCGTTGAACTTGAATTGTCTAATTTCTCACACCTATTGATTTCGGATCGAGCCCAAAACTTGGACAACATCATAATATGGTTGGAGGAGTCATTTGGTGCGTTTTGAGTGAAATCCAATCGCTCGAAGTTTGGAATACACCAACCACTCCAATTAGGAACGAACTGTCGTTGAACTTGAATTGTCCAATTTGGAACACCTATTGATTTCGGATCGAGCCCAAAACTTGGGCAACATCATAATATGGTGGGAGGAGTCATTTGGTGAGTTTTGAGTGAATTCCAATCGCTAGAAGTATGGAATACACCAACCACTCCAATTAGGAACGAACTGCCGTCGAACCTGAATTGTCCAATTTGGAACGACTATTGATTTCGGATCGAGCCCAAAACTTGGGCAACGTCATAATATGGTGGGAGGTGTCATTTGGTTGGTTTTGAGTGAAATCCAATCGCTAGAAGTATGGAATACACCAACCACTCCAATTAGGAACGAACTTCCGTTGAACTTGAATTGTCCAATTTGGAACACCTATTGATTTCGGATCGAGCCCAAAACTTGGGCAACATCATAATATGGTGGGAGGAGTCATTTGGTGAGTTTTAAGTGAAATCCAATCGCTAGAAGTATGGAATACACCAACCACTCCAATTAGGAACGAACTGCCGTTCAACTTGAATTGTCCAATTTCTCACACCTATTGATTTCGAATCGAGCCCAAAACTTGGGCAACATCATAATATGGTGGGAGGAGTCATTTGGTGAGTTTTGAGTGAAATCCAATCGCTACAACTATGGAATACACCAACCACTCCAATTAGGAACGAACTGCCGTTGAACTTGAATTGTCCAATTTCTTTCACCTATTGATTTCGGATCGAGCCCAAAACTTGGGCAACGTCATAATATGGTGGGAGGAGTCATTTGGTGAGTTATGAGTGAAATCCAATCGCTAGAAGTATGGAATACACCAACCACTCCAATTAGGAACGAACTGCCGTTGAACTTGAATTGTCCAATTTGGAACACCTATTGATTTCGGATCGAGCCCAAAACTTGGGCAACATCATAATATGGTGTGAGGAGTCATTTGGTGAGTTTTGAGTGAAATCCAATCGCTAGAAGTATGGAATACACCAACCACTCCAATTAGGAACGAACTGCCGTTGAACTTGAATTGGCCAATTTCTCACACCTATTGATTTCGGATCGGGCCCAAAACTTCGGCAACTTCGTAATATGGTGGGACGAGTCATTTGGTGAGTTTTGAGTGAAATCCAATCGCTAGAAGTATGGAATACACCGACCACTCCAATTTGGAACGAACTGCCGTTGAACTTGAATTGTCCAATTTCTCACACCAATAGATTTCGGATCTAGCCCAAAACTTGGGCAACATCATAATATGGTGGGAGGAGTCATTTGGTGAGTTTTGAGTGAAATCCAATCGCTAGAAGTGTGGAATACACCAACCACTCCAATTAGGAACGAACTGCCGTTGAACTTGAATTGTCCAATTTCTCACAGCTATTGATTTCGGATCGCGCCCCAAACATGGGCAACATCATAATATGGTGGGAGGAGTCATTTGGTGAGTTTTGAGTGAAATCCAATCGCTAGAAGTGTGGAATACACCAACCACTCCAATTAGAAACGAACTGCCGTTGAACTTGAATTGTCCAATTTGGAACACCTATTGATTTCGGATCGGGCCCAAAACTTGGGCAACATCATAATACGGTGGGAGGGGTGATTTAGTGAGTTTTGCGTGAAATCCAATCGCTAGAAGTATGGAATACAACAACCACTCCAATTCGGAACGAATTGCCGTTCAACTTGAATTGTCGAATTTCTCACACCTATTGATTTCAGATCAAGCCCAAAACTTTAGCAACATCATAATATGGTGGGAGGAGTCATTTGGTACGTTTTGAGTGAAATCCAATCCCTAGAAGTATGGAATACACCAACCACTCCAATTAGGAACGAACTGCCGTTGAACTTGAATTGTCCAATTTCTCACACCTATTGATTTCGGATCGAACCCAAAACTTGGGCAACATCATAATATGGTGGGAGGAGTCATTTGGTGAGTTTTGAGTGAAATCCAAACGCTAGAAGTATGGAATACACCTACCACTCCAATTAGGAACGAACTGCCGTTGAACTTGAATTGTCCAATTTCTCACACCTATTGATTTCGGATCAAGCCCAAAACTTTAGCAACATCATAATATGGTGGGAGGAGTCATTTGGTACGTTTTGAGTGAAATCCAATCCCTAGAAGTATGGAATACACCAACCATTCCAATTAGGAACGAACTGCCGTTGAACTTGAATTGTCCAATTTGGAACACCTATTGATTTCGGATCGATCCCAAAACTTGGGCAACATCATAATATGGTGGGAGGGGTGATTTAGTGAGTTTTGGGTGAAATCCAATCGCTAGAAGTATGGAATACACCAACCACTCCAATTAGGAACGAATTGCCGTTGAACTTGATTTGTCGAATTTCTCACACTTATTGATTTCGGATCGAGCCCAAAACTTGGGCAACTTCATAATATGGTGGGAGGAGTCATTTGGTGAGTTTTGACTGAAATCCAATCGGTAGAAGTATGTAATACACCAACCACTCCAATTAGGAACGAACTGCCGTTGAACTTGAATTGTCCAATTTCTCACACCTATTGATTTCGGATCGAGCCCCAAACTTAGGCAACATCGTAATATGGTGGGAGGAGTCATTCGGTGAGTTTTGAGTGAAATCCAATCGCTAGAAGTATGGAATACACCAATCACTCCAATAAGGAACGAACTGCCGTTGAACTTGAACTGTCCAATTTCTCACACCTATTGATTTCGGATCGTGCCTAAAACCTGGGCAACATGATAATATGGTGGGAGGGGTCATTTCGTGACTTTTGAGTGAAGTCCAATCGATAGAAGTATGGAATACACCAACCACGCCAATTAGGAACAAACTGTCGTTGAACTTGAATTGTCCAATTTCTCACAGCTATTGATTTCGAATCGAGATCCAAACTTGGGCAACATCATAATATGGTGGGAGGAGTCATTTGCTGAGTTTTGAGTGAAATCCAATCGCTAGAAGTATGGAATACGCCAACCACTCCAATTAGGAACGAACTGCCGTTGAACTTGAATTGTCAAATTTCTCACACCTATTGATTTCGGATCGAGCCCAAAACTTGGGCAACATCATAATATGGTGGGAGGAGTCATTTTTTGAGTTTTGAGTGAAATCCAATCACTACAAGTATGGAATACACCAATCACTCCAATTAGGAACGAAATGCCGTTGAACTTGAATTGTCCAATTTCTCACACCTATTTATTTCGGATCGAGCACAAAACTTTGGCAACCTCATAATATGGTGGGAGGAGTCATTTGGTGAGTTTTGAGTGAAATCCAATCGCTAGAAGTATGGAATACACCCACCCCTCCAATTAGGAACGAACTGCCGTTGAACTTGAATTGTCCAATTTCTTTCACCTATTGATTTCGGATCGAGCCCAAAACTTGGGGAACATAATAATACGGTGGGAGGAGTCATTTGGTGAGTTTTGAGTGAAATCCAATCGCTAGAAGTGTGGAATACACCAACCACTCCAATTAGGAACGAACTGCCGTTGAACTTGAATTGTCCAATTTCTCACAGCTATCGATTTCGGATCGCGCCCCAAACTTGGGCAACATCATAATATGGTGGGAGGAGTCATTTGGTGAGTTTTGAGTGAAATCCAATCGCTAGAAGTGTGGAATACACCAACCACTCCAATTAGAAACGAACTGCCGTTGAACTTGAATTGTCCAATTTGGAACACCTATTGATTTCGGATCGGGCCCAAAACTTGGGCAACATCATAATACGGTGGGAGGGGTGATTTAGTGAGTTTTGCGTGAAATCCAATCGCTAGAAGTATGGAATACAACAACCACTCCAATTAGGAACGAATTGCCGTTGAACTTGAATTGTCGAATTTCTTACACCTATTTATTTCGGATCGAGCAGAAAACTTTGGCAACCTCATAATATGGTGGGAGGAGTCATTTGGTGAGTTTTGAGGGAAATCCAATCGCTAGAAGTATGGAATACACCAACCACTCCAATTAGGAACGAACTGCCGTTGAACTTGAATTGTCCAATTTGGAACACCTATTTATTTCGGATCGAGCCCCAAACTTGGGAAACATCATAATACGGTGGGAGGAGTCATTTGGTGAGTTTTGAGTGAAATCCAATCGCTAGAAGTATGGAATACACCAACCCCTCCAATTAGGAACGAACTGCCGTTGAACTTGAATTGTCCAATTTCTTTCACCTATTGATTTCGGATCGAGCCCAAAACTTGGGCAACATCATAATATGGTGGGAGGAGTCATTTGGTGAGTTTTGAGTGAAATCCAATCGCTAGAAGTGTGGAATACACCAACCACTCCAATTAGGAACGAACTGCCGTTGAACTTGAATTGTCCAATTTCTCACACCTATTTATTTCGGATCGAGCCCAAAACTTGGGCAACATGATAATATGGTGGGAGGGGTCATTTGGTGAGTTTTGGGTGAAATCCAATCGCTAGAAGTATGGAATACACCAACCACTCCAATTAGGAACGAACTGCCGTTGAACTTGAATTGTCCAATTTCTTACAGCTATTGATTTCGGATCGAGCCCCAAACTTGGGCAACATCATAATATGGTGGGAGGAGTCATTTGGTGAGTTTTGAGTGAAATCCAATCGCTAGAAGTATGGAATACACCAACCTCTCCAATTGGGAACGAACTGCCGTTGAACTTGAATTGTCCAATTTCTCATACCTATTGATTCCG
Organism: Prunus avium; assembly: GCF_965620075.1. NCBI lineage: Eukaryota > Viridiplantae > Streptophyta > Magnoliopsida > Rosales > Rosaceae > Prunus > Prunus avium. The sequence goes on along the minus strand of NC_142289.1, from coordinate 16,838,335 downwards.
GATAGAGCCCCAAACTTGGGCAACATCATAATATGGTGGGAGGAGTCATTTGGTGAGTTTTCAGTGAAATCCAATCGCTAGATGTATGGAATACACCAACCACTCTAATTAGGAACGAACTGCCGTTGAACTTGAATGATCCAATTTCTCAAACCTATTGATATCGGATCGAGCCCAAAACTTTGGCAACATCATAATATGGTGGGAGGAGTCATTTTGTGAGTTTTGAGTGAAATCTAATCGCTAGAAGTATGGAATACACCAACCACTCCAATTAGGAACGAACTGCCGTTGAACTCATCCACTGCCATCTTGTCAGACCTACGTGCCACATGCAGATGATCAGCCGGTGTGAGTATACTGCCAATCATGCCACCCAACAGCACTGCTCTGTTCGGCATTGCCTCAGCAAAGTTCGGTATTGCCTCAGCAAAGTTTGAGGCCGTGCCGTGATGATATGTGGAGTTTGGGAAGACAGGAGTTGGAGGAGCCCTTATTTGGGCATTCGGAGGTGCAAGGGACAATTCAAGGTTGAGATCATCAAGGTGAGCGCATGAGGATGCCATTTTTTTTGTTTCTGAATTTTTTGATGTTTTTCCTTGAGTTTGCAGGAAGAAATGCTAGGTATCATCCGCTTGCAGAGGTGTGGTTTAAAAAGACATATGCTGATGAGAGAGAGCCAACACCATTTCGGATTTCCCGGGCATGCTCGACCTAATCGCTTCAAAGGGGAGCACCTTTACTTTCACTTTACTTTTCTTTTCTCCGTGTTTTCTGGTGTTTAATATTTTTGCCTGTTACTTTCATTTTCTAGAGCTTTGTGTTTCTGCTTTTTCCTTTCAGCTATCATCTTTATTTTATTTTAGTTAGGGAAGTGTGCTTTCTTTTCCGTTTTCTTTTTCCTTCTGCAACTTTACTTTTATTTCCGAAACAAAATAACCAAAAACAAAAACAACCAATAAAATAAAAACAACAATTAGCAGTAGAAATCATTTCTTCATAGTGCTCGGTGTCTCGACCATTGGAGCTTTGAGTTTGGCCCTCTGGCTGTCCTCTTCCTGGGCTTCATGCACAGCTTCTTGGGGCTCATCACTTGAGCTCCCAAAGATCGCAATCTTAGCTTGAGCGTAACTACTCTCGCGATCTGCTTGCTTGCGTTTACCCGGTCGGTCTAGGTCCTCCAGCTGTTTTCGCATGTCGCGAGAGTACAACTCTACCATTTTTTATAGGTTTCTATTCTCGTCCCGCAATACTTCTAGCTGGTGTCGATTCACCTCCACTATCCTTGACCTCTCCCTTTTCAAGCTTTTTATAGCAGTCTGACACTCCTCAACCATACTTCGCTCCGCCGCCAACTGACCTTTCAGCACCTCTACCTCATGGGACTTCGCAAGTAGGCGATGACCCAAACTTGCCACACATGCTGTACTCTGCACGCTCAGTGCCAGGGCATCGATCACGACCCGATTGTCATCCCTTGTCCCCAGGACACGTATATCTTTAGGAGTCACTAAATTTCTAGCCACTCCAATGGCAACATCGTTGTCCAGGAGTATTGAGTCAGTTACTGTCACAGGCCCCCGTGCGGAAGCAAAGTAGGGCATCCATACTGGTGCCGCTGCTTGGCCTCGTGTCTGAGTCGGTGGAGCTAGGTTGAGATCCAACGAAAAAGGGTAGGAAGAGGCCATTTGATTTCTCACTCTTTGTTCTTCTTTCTTTTCTGTTTTGTGTATTTCTGAGTTTGTGTTTTTCACCCGTTCTTTTTTACCTTTTTATAGACTTAGTCTGCTAAACCCTAGCCGCTGCGGTTCTGGGTTATGTGCGGCCCTTACGGCTTATCTCTATATATCGCCGCACCCATTTCCCAACCTCCCCTTAATTGCATTTTCACCTTTCACAACCTTCAAAGTGAAAAAGTCGTCCCGCTTCACCCAAGAGGCCAATAATTCTGGCTTGGGGGATGTGAAAGCGGCCTCTGCGCGCCGACACGTCCCTCACCTCTTTTGCCCGTGACCTCACAGGAGCCGAGACATCAGGGACCACATTCTCTCTTTTCAAAAATCCCGTTTTGCACTCCCAATTCACGTGTCATCTTAAAAATTAAAAATTAAAAAAAAAAATAATAAAAAAACATGTGGGCTTCGGATTTCATTGTGGGTCGAGTTTTCACCGTTGTTTAGGTTTCAAAGTGAGTTAATTTTCTTTTGGGTTGGGCTTTCAATCGTTTGGGTTTTGGTTTGCGTAAGACTGTTTGTTTAGGGCTTTCTGTTTCGAGTGTTTTATTGTTTCGTTTCTTTTGTTTGTTTGTTTTGTAATTTTTATTTTGTAATTATTCTGTTTTTGTATTTTAACTCTTATGTGTTTTGTGATTTTTTATTGCTTTAATACCTTCATTTGTTATTTTTGACATTGCTTGTGGCTAATTTTTAAACATTGAGGACAATGTTCATTTCTAGGTTTGGGGGTATTGGAGTTTAGCAAGTAAATTTGAGTTTTCTTTTAAAAAAACAAAACAAAAAAACAAAAAACAAATTTAAATTAATTTCTTGCTTGTTTTTGTTTTTTATTTTATTTTTGAGTCTTGTTTTGTTTTGAGTCACTTCCCGAACACTTATGATGAGATTGTGATAAATGTTTGCATGACTTAAATGAAAATTGAATTTTATTTATTTATTTATTTATTGTAAATTTTTTATTGTGAAAAAAAAAAAAAAACTTAAAAATTTTAAATAAATTTGGCATCGTTCTAGCATGATATGATTGAAACCTTCTTTACACTTGCCATTTGTTTCATAATTTTCCAATTAAAGGATTTGCATGACCCAAAGAATTGTATCAAGCATAAATTAGACTTATATAACCATATAATGTGAGCTTTTGAGCCTTGTTCTTCATTTCATGAGTGTTATACACATACTCTTATTTTCTTGTCATCAAAGTTGTTGTTTGATCTCATTATTCATTGATTTGGTTGAACACTTAAAAGTCATTCATTCTTTTGCAATTTGATTTCATGACATTTAAGAAATGATATTAAGGCCCTCTTTGGATCGTTTGTGCCTTTCAAGCTAACCTTATGCATGCTTAAGCATGATTTTCCATTGTTAACCATTTTGAGCCTACATGTAAACCTTTTCTTTCATTTTACCAATTATATTTCCTCACCTTAGCCCGAAAAACAAATATTTACCTTTCTAAGGAACTCATGAGCTCTAATTCGGATGTGTTTTTCATGCTAAGTTTGGGAAGGGATATTACATAAAGAAAAAAAAAAAAAAACAAAAAAAAACAAAAAAAAAAAAAAAAAAAGGGAAATTCACACAATTGGTGAAAGAAAAGAAAAAAAAAAAAAAAAGTTGTGATTAAGTGGTGGTTGATTGAAAATTCATTTTTGGGCCTTCAAAATAAATTGGTGTTTGGAAAGGAGTGTGAATCAATGTAAATGAAGGTATAAGGAGTTTTGATCATGTAAAAGAAAAAATCTAATCATGATGATTCGAAGTCTTGTAAACAATTATTTTATGCTCTTACATTTTTGAGTTCCTTGGACTTTGTATTATCCATACCTTTCATTTCTCACTCACCTTACACCCTTGGCCCCATTACAACCTATAATAAAGACCTAAATTGATCTTAAATGTCATATGGTTGAATTGCATGCATTTTCTTACTTTTAAGTGTTTGGCATCCTTCTTGAGATCATATTAATGCAAGTTCTTCATCTTCCTTGAGTTAAGTCCCTTATGGTTTAACTCTAATCTCATGTTTATAACTGAGTGTTGCATTGTAGCCCTCTTCTGAGTGATTCATTTGTGAGAGGACAACTTTGGTGAGATTTGAAGTTGCATTTGTGCTTGGTATGATTTTTGAAATTGTGTGAAAACTAAGATTGGGGAATTTGTTGCATTTGGCTATCACACTACTACACTTTGAGCATGTTGTGTTTTGAACTTTGCCACCTTGTAAATATTGACCAAAACTGAGCTTTTATTGTTAAAACTTTTGAGTCATGTGCATGAGTCATTTCTCTTCAAAAAATGTTCGGGAAGATTGTTTTGAGTCTTATTATTATATTTATTATTATTTTTTTTTATTTCTATTTTTATTTTTGTTTTTGTTTTTGTTTTATTTTGCTTAAGGACTAACAAATCTAATAAGTTTTCTAACCACTTTGTTTTGTAGAGTTAGGAAAACGTTTGTGGGTGTCGTATCTGTTAAACCCTCAGGAGACACAACTCCTCCTACTAGGGATGCCTAGAGGTTTAAAGGCTTGTTGCATACGCTCAATGCAATCAAGTTACCTACGAAAGTGGTCTAGTTAACTTCTTGTTTTGTTTTTAACTTTGTTTTGTGTTGTTTTGCTCGAGGACTAGCAAAATCTAGGTTTGGGGGTATTTGATCGGTTCATAATTGTATATCATTTTGTACCCTTCTAGCTTATGATTTGGTTATGTTATTGAGTTAAACTTGTGCTTTTAATTCATTTTCTGTTTTGATAAGTCCATAATTTCATACACTTGCATGCCTTCTTTACTTAGTGATTTTGCTTAGTTTCTCTTTATTTTGAGTCACTTACCCATGTTTGTGTGTTTTGTAGGTTAAGATAGCAAGAGATAACATTTGATGCAATCCATGCATGTTAAGGGCTGATTGGCATATGAGGAATATTAGCTTAAAGACAAACACATTTTGGCTACAACCCCTTTCCAGCCCAATTTCGTAGGTCAACTTCTTGGCCTTGGATCAGCATGCTATGGGGCTCGAATGAGGTGAAGATCTTCATGAAACTTGTTCCAATGGGTGTCTACTACAACATATCCAAATTTCAGCCCAATTGAACATATGTGGAGTCCTTAGCCCGTCCAACACTGAACCATGCTCAGGAGGATTTGCAGCTGCCAGCTTTGAGCCTTATCTCCTCCTTTAAGCCATGTGCCTCACCCATGCTGCAACTGACTTTGGATCCAACATAATGAGTGAAGTGGGGAGGCATTCCAGCTATGAAATTCTAAAGGAGCAAGTTGGTACATGCTGGAGTTATTATAGAGAAAGCATGTGCATGCATGTAAAGCAAAGAAATAAAATGAAGTCAATTCCAGTCTCTGTTCGGCTGCCAACTTGCAAGGCCCAAAACGCACACTTCTACTGCTCCGATGGGAATACTTTCTTCATAGAAGTTGTTCCAATGGGTGTCTAGTATAACATATCAAAATTTGAGCACCATTGGATACATTTTGAAACCTCTGGCCTTCCTACACCAAGACTGGTTCAGAAAACTCGTTTTTCAGCAACCAAAAGGCAACCACATGGGTTGGCAACCAAAAGGCAACCACATGGGTTGGCAGCAAAGGCAGCCACAACTGATCACCTTTGAACCCATGTGAAGATGCTTGAGGTGCAGCAAAAGAAGTATGAGATGAGATTGATTCCAACCACATTAACATAGACAAGATGAAGTGTGAGTTATGGGTTGTATTAAAAGAGGAATGGTGGTGTTGGATTTCATCATGTTGTTCCTCCCTCTTAGCCCTATAAATAGAGAAGCCTTCAAGCTTCAAAACACACCCCAAGGGGGGAGCTCTCAAACACTTCTCTAGAGCTCCCTTCCCTTCTCTCCCTCAAATTCTCTTAGTTTCCTTTCTAGTTTTCAATTGTTGTAATGAAATATTTGTGCTGAAATTCTCCTTAGGTTTTTCAAGTTCTACTTTACTTTTATTTGTAATGTACATTCTTTCTTAAGTATTCAAGTTTAATTAGTTTCCAAGTTTCAATTATGATTTTTGTTCTTATTCATTATGCTTATAAGTTAATATGCTAGTTTGAATGATTGATCACCATTTAGGCTTGCATGTTAGCTATCTTGGTTTGAATTAAGAGTAGACACCATGCTTTAATTCGAATTGAACTATGGATAGGAAGAGTATGTATGGACATTCGACAACAGGGATTAGATACATACTTGGTTGTTTAAAATGTTCTTCTATGCTTAATGGGTTCCTAATGCTTAGTTTTAGGTTAGACAACAAATGATCAAATTAGGGAATTAGGAACACAAGGTTTTGACCAAACACCAATGCTTAATCATACTTTAGCTAGAATCAATCCATTAATCGAATTGAACTTGGGAACTTATTTGCTTGAGTTATTTCTTTTTTTTCTTGTTTTATTTATTTCCTTTTTCATTTCTATTTTGTGTAGGGGAAACAAATTGGATCATTCAATCACCAATCCTCGTGGGATCGACCTCGCACTTACATATGCTATACTACCAAACGGCTCGTGCACTTGCGAGTATCACAAGTTGAGGATGCAGCTGAATCTATTTTGGTGCAGCTGAATCGAAGCAACAGAATACACCAACCACTCCAATTAGGAACGAACTGCCGTTGAACTTGAATTGTCCAATTTCTCACACCTATTGATTTCGAATCGAGCCCAAAACCTGGCCAACATGATAATATGGTCGGAGGGGTCATTTGGTGAGTTTCGGGTGAAATCCAATCGCTAGAAGTATGGAATACACCAACCACTCCAATTAGGAACGAACTGCCGTTGAACTTGAATTGTCCAATTTCTCACAGCTATTGATTTCGAATCGAGATCCAAACTTGGGCAACATCATAATATGGTGGGAGGAGTCATTTGCTGAGTTTTGAGTGAAATCCAATCGCTAGAAGTATGGAATACGCCAACCACTCCAATTAGGAACGAACTGCCGTTGAACTTGAATTGTCAAATTTCTCACACCTATTGATTTCGGATCGAGCCCAAAACTTGGGCAACATCATAATATGGTGGGAGGAGTCATTTTGTGAGTTTTGAGTGAAATCCAATCACTACAAGTATGGAATACACCAATCACTCCAATTAGGAACGAACTGCCGTTGAACTTGAATTGTCCAATTTCTCACACCTATTTATTTCGGATCGAGCCCCAAACTTGGGAAAGATCATAATACGGTGGGAGGAGTCATTTGGTGAGTTTTGAGTGAAATCCAATCGCTAGAAGTATGGAATACACCAACCCCTCCAATTAGGAACGAACTGCCGTTGAACTTGAATTGTCCAATTTCTTTCACCTATTGATTTCGGATCGATCCCAAAACTTGGGCAACATCATAATATGGTGGGAGGAGTCATTTGGTGAGTTTTGAGTGAAATTCAATAGCTAGAAGTGTGGAATACACCAACCACTCCAATTAGGAACGAACTGCCGTTGAACTTGAATTGTCCAATTTCTCACACCTATTGATTTCGAATCGAGCCCAAAACATGGGCAACATGATAATATGGTGGGAGGGGTCATTTGGTGAGTTTTGGGTGAAATCCAATTGCTAGAAGTATGGAATACACCAACCACTCCAATTAGGAACGAACTGCCGTTGAACTTGAATTGTCCAATTTCTTACAGCTATTGATTTCGGATCGAGCCCCAAACTTGGGCAACATCATAATATGGTGGGAGGAGTCATTTGGTGAGTTTTGAGTGAAATCCAATCGCTAGAAGTATGGAATACACCAACCTCTCCAATTGGGAACGAACTGCTGTTGAACTTGAATTGTCCAATTTATCACACCTATTGATTTCGGATACAGCCCCAAAATTGGGCAACATCATAATATGGTGGGAGGAGTCATTTGGTGAGTTTTGGGTGAAATCCAATCGCCAGATGTCTGGAATACACCAACCACCCCAATTAGGAACGAACTGCCGTTGAACTTGAATTGTCCAATTTCTCACAGCTATTGATTTCGGATCGAGCCCCAAACTTGGGCAACATCATAATATGGTGGGAGGAGTCATTTGGTGAGTTTTCAGTGAAATCCAATCGCTAGATGTATGGAATACACCAACCACTCCAATTAGGAACGAAGTGCCGTTGAACTTGCATTGTCCAATTTCTTTCACCTATTAATTTCGGATCGAGCCCAAAACTTGGGCAACTTCATAATATGGTCGGGGGAGTCATTTGGCGAGTTTTGAGTGAAATCCAATCGCTAGAAGTATGTAATTCACCAACCACTCCAATTAGGAACGAACTGCCGTTGAACTTGAATTGTCCAGCTTCTCATACCTTTTGATTTCAGATCGAGCCCAAAACTTGGGCAACTTCATAATATGGTGGGGGGAGTCATTTGGTGAGTTTTGAGTGAAATGCAATCGCTAGAAATCTGGAATACACCGACCACTCCAATTAGGAACGAACTGCCGTTGAACTTGAATTGTCCAATTTCTCACACCTATTGATTTCGGATCGAGCCCAAAACTTGGGCAACATCATAATATGGTGGGAGGAGTCATTTGGTGAGTTTTGAGTGAAATCCAATCGCTAGAAGTGTGGAATACACCACCCACTCCAATTAGGAACGAACTGTCGTTGAACTTGAATTGTCCAATTTCTCACACCTATTGATATCGGATCGAGCCCAAAACTTGGGTAACATCATAATAGGATGGGAGGAGTCATTTGGAGAGTTTTGAGTGAAATCCAAACGCTAGAAGTATGGAATACACCAACCACCCCAATTAGGGACGAACTGCCGTTGAACTTGAATTGTCCAATTTCTCACACCTATTGATTTTGGATCGAGCCCAAAACTTGGGAAACATCATAATATGGTGGGAGGAGTCATTGGGTGAATTTTGAGTGAAATCCAATCGCTAGAAGTATGGAATACACCAACCACTCCAATTAGGAAAGAACTGCCGTTGAACTTGAATTGTCCAATTTCTCACACCTATTGATTTCGGATCGAGCCCAAAACTTGGGCAACATCATAATATGGTGGGAGGAGTCATTTGGTGAGTTATGAATGAAATCCAATCGCTAGAAGTATGGAATACAACAAACCAGTCCAATTAGGAACGAACTGCCGTTGAACTTGAATTGTCCAATTTCTCACACCTATTGATTTCGGATCGAGCCCAAAACTTGGGCAACATCATTATATGGTGGGAGAAGTCATTTTGTGAGTTTTGAGTGAAATCCAATCGCTAGAAGTTTGGAATGCACCAACCACTCCAATTAGAAACGAACTGCCGTTGAACTTGAATTGTCCAATTTCTCACACCTATTGATATCGGATCGAGCCCAAAACTTGGGTAACATCATAATATGGTGGGAGGAGTCATTTGGTGTGTTTTGAGTGAAATCCAATCGCTAGAAGTATGGAATACACCAACCACCCCAATTAGGGACGAACAGTCGTTGAACTTGAATTGTCCAATTTCTCTCACCTATTGATTTTGGATCGAGGCCAAAACTTGGAAAACATCATAATATGGTGGGAGGAGTCATTTGGTGAATTTTGAGTGAAATCCAATCGCTAGAAGTATGGAATACACCAACCACTCCAATTAGGAAAGAACTGCCGTTGAACTTGAATTGTCCAATTTCTCACAACTATTGATTTCGGATCGAGCCCAAAACTTGGGCAACATCATAATATGGTGGGAGGAGTCATTTGGTGAGTTTTGAGTGAAATCCAATCGCTAGAAGTGTGGAATACACCATCCACTCCAATTAGGAACGAACTGCCGTTGAACTTGAATTGTCCAATTTCTCACACCTATTGATTTCGGATCGAGCCCAAAACTTGGGCAACATCATAATATCGTGGGAGGAGTCATTTGGTGAGTTTTGAGTGAAATCCAATCGCTAGAAGTATGGAATACACCAACCAGTCCAATTAGGAACGAACTGCCGTTGAAGTTGAATTGTCCAATTTCTCACACCTATTGTTTCCGATTGACCCGAAAACTTGTGCAACAAGATAATATGGTGGGAGGAGTCATTCGGTGAGTTTTGAGTGAAATCCAATCGCTAGAGGTGTGGAATACACCAACCACTCCAATTAGGAACGAACTGCCGTTGAACTTGAATTGTCCAATTTCTCACACCTATTGATTTCGGATCGATCTCCAAACTTGGGCAACATCATAATATGGTGGGAGGAGTCATTTGGTGAGTTTTGAGTGAAATCCAATCGCTAGAAGTATGGAATACACCAACCACTCCAATTAGGAACGAACTGCCGTCGAACTTAAGTTGTCCAATTTCTTTCACCTATTGATTTCGGATCGACCCCCAAACTTCGGCAACATCATAATATGGTGTCAGGAGTCATTTGGTGAGTTTTGAGTGAAATCCAATCGCTAGAAGTATGGAATACACCAACCACTCCAATTAGGAACGAACTGCCGTTGAACTTGAATTGTCCAATTTCTCACGCCTGTTGATTTCGGATCGAGCCCAAAACATGGGGAACATCGTAATATGGTTTTAGGAGTCATTTGGTGAGTTTTGAGTGAAATCCAATCACTAGAAGTATAGAATACACTCCAATTTGGAACGAACTGCCGTTGAACTTGAATTGTCCAATTTCTCACACCTATTGATTTCGGATCGAGCCCCAAACTTGGGCCACATCATAATATGGTGTCAGGAGTCATTTGGTGAGTTTTGAGTGAAATCCAATCGCTAGAAGTATGGAATACACCAACGACACCAATAAGGAACGAACTGCCGTTGAACTTGAATTGTCCAATTTCTCACACCTATTGATTAAAGATCGAGCCCTAAACTTCGGCAACATCATAATATGGTGTCAGGAGCCATTTGGTGAGTTTTGAGTGAAATCCAATCGCTAGAAGTATGGAATACACCAACCACACCAATAAGGAACGAACTGCTGTTGAACTTGAATTGTCCAATTTCTCACACCTATTGATTTCGGATCGAGCCCAAAACTTGGGCAACATCATAATATGGTGGGAGGAGTCCTTTGGTGAGTTTTGAGTGAAATCCAATCGCTAGAAGTGTGGAATACACCACCCACTCCAATTAGGAACGAACTGCCGTTGAACTTGAATTGTCCAATTTCTCACACTTATTGATTTCGGATCGAGCCCAAAACTTGGGCAACATCATAATATCGTGGGAGGAGTCATTTGGTGAGTTTTGAGTGAAATCCAATCGCTAGAAGTATGGAATACACCAACCAGTCCAATTAGGAACGAACTGCCGTTGAAGTTGAATTGTCCAATTTCTCACACCTATTGTTTCCGATTGACCCGAAAACTTGTGCAACAAGATAATATGGTGGGAGGAGTCATTCGGTGAGTTTTGAGTGAAATCCAATCGCTAGAGGTGTGGAATACACCAACCACTCCAATTAGGAACGAACTGCCGTTGAACTTGAATTGTCCAATTTCTCACACCTATTGATTTCGGATCGATCTCCAAACTTGGGCAACATCATAATATGGTGGGAGGAGTCATTTGGTGAGTTTTGAGTGAAATCCAATCGCTAGAAGTATGGAATACACCAACCACTCCAATTAGGAACGAACTGCCGTCGAACTTAAGTTGTCCAATTTCTTTCACCTATTGATTTCGGATCGACCCCCAAACTTCGGCAACATCATAATATGGTGTCAGGAGTCATTTGGTGAGTTTTGAGTGAAATCCAATCGCTAGAAGTACGGAATACACCAACCACTCCAATTAGGAACGAACTGCCGTTGAACTTGAATTGTCCAATTTCTCACGCCTGTTGATTTCGGATCGAGCCCAAAACATGGGGAACATCGTAATACGGTTTTAGGAGTCATTTGGTGAGTTTTGAGTGAAATCCAATCACTAGAAGTATAGAATACACTCCAATTTGGAACGAACTGCCGTTGAACTTGAATTGTCCAATTTCTCACACCTATTGATTTCGGATCGAGCCCCAAACTTGGGCCACATCATAATATGGTGTCAGGAGTCATTTGGTGAGTTTTGAGTGAAATCCAATCGCTAGAAGTATGGAATACACCAACGACACTAATATGGAACGAACTGCCGTTGAACTTGAATTGTCCAATTTCTCACACCTATTGATTAAAGATCGAGCCCTAAACTTCGGCAACATCATAATATGGTGTCAGGAGCCATTTGGTGAGTTTTGAGTGAAATCCAATCGCTAGAAGTGTGGAATACACCAACCACACCAATAAGGAACGAACTGCTGTTGAACTTGAATTGTCCAATTTCTCACACCTATTGATTTCGGATAGAGCCCCAAACTTGGGCAACATCATAATATGGTGTCAGGAGTCATTTGGGGAGTTTTGAGTGAAATCCAATCGCTAGAAGTATGGAATACACCAACGACACCAATAAGGAACGAACTGCCGTTGAACTTGAATTGTCCAATTTCTTTCACCTATTGGTTTCGGATCGATCCCAAAACTTGCGCAACACCATAATATGGTGGGAGGAGCCATTTGGTGAGTTTTGAGTGAAATCCAATCGCTAGAAGTATAGAATACACCAACAACTCCAATTAGGAATGAACTGCCGTTGAACTTGAATTGTCCAATTTCTTTCACCCATTGATTTCGGATCGAGCCCAAAACTTGGGCAACATCATAATATGGTGGGAGGAGTCATTTGGGGAGTTTTGAGTGAAATCCAATCGCTAGAAGTATGGAATACACCAACCACTCCAATTTGGAACGAACTGCCGTTGAACTTGAATTGTCCAATTTCTCGCACCTATTGATTTCGGATTGAGCCCAAAACTTGGGCAACATGATAATATGGTGGGAGGAGTCATTTGGTGAGTTTTGAGGAAAATCCAATCGCTAGAAGTATGGAATACACCAACAACTGCAACTAGGAACGAACTGCCGTTGAACTTGAATTGTCCAATTTCTTTCACCTATTGATTTCGGATCGAGCCCAAAACTTGGGCAACATCATAATATGGTGGGAGGAGTCATTTGGTGACTTTTGAGTGAAATCCATTCGCTAGAAGTATGGAATACACCAACCACTCCAATTTGGAACGAACTGCCGTTGAACTTCAATTGTCCAATTTCTGTAACCTATTGATTTCGGATCGAGCCCAAAACTTGGGCAACATGATAATCTGGTGGGAGGAGTCATTTGGTGAGTTTTGAGTGAAATCCAATTGGTAAAAGTATGGAATACACCAACAACTCCAATTAGGAACGAACTACCGTTGAACTTGAATTGTCCAATTTCTCACACCTATTGAATTCGGATCGAGCCCCAAACTTGGGCAACAACATAATATGGTGGGAGGAGTCATTTGGTGTGTTTTGAGTGAAATCCAATCGCTAGAAGTTTGGAATACACCAACCACTCCAATTAGGAACGAACTGCCGTTGAACTTGAATTGTCCAATTTCTCACACCTATTGATTTCGGATCGAGCCCAAAACTTGGGCAACATCATAATATGGTGGGAGGAGTCATTTGGTGAGTTTTGAGTGAAATCCAATCGCTAGAGGTACGGAATACAGCAACCACTCCAATTAGGAACACACTGCCGTTGAACTTGAATTGTCCAATTTCTCACTCCTATTGATTTCGGATCGAGCCCCAAACTTGGGCAACATCATAATATGGTGGGAGGAGTCATTTTGTGAGTTTTCAGAGAAATAAAATCGCTAGAGGTATGTAATACACCAACAACTCCAATTAGGAACGAACTGCCGTTGAACTTGAATTGTCCAATTTCTCACACCTATTGATTTCGGATCGAGCCCCAAAATTGGGCAACATCATAATATGGTGTCAGGAGTCATTTGGTGAGTTTTGAGTGAAATCCAATCGCTAGAAGTATGTAATACACCAACCACACCAATTAGGAACGAACTGCCGTTGAACTTGAATTGTCCAATTTCTTTCACCTATTGGTTTCGGATCGATCCCAAAACTTGCGCAACACCATAATATGGTGGGAGGAGTCATTTGGTGAGTTTTGAGGGAAATCCAATCGCTAGAAGTATGGAATACACCAACAACTCCAATTAGGAATGAACTGCCGTTGAACTTGAATTGTCCAATTTCTTTCAACTATTGATTTCGGATCAAGCCCAAAACTTGGGCAACATCATAATATGGTGGGAGGAGTCATTTGGTGAGTTTTGAGTGAAATCCAATCGCTAGAAGTATGGAATACACCAACCACTCCAATTTGGAACGAACTGCCGTTGAACTTGAATTGTCCAATTTCTCACACCTATTGATTTCGGATCGAGCCCAAAACTTGGGCAACATCGTAATATGGTGGGAGGAGTCATTTGGTGAGTTTTGAGTGAAATCCAATCGCTAGAAGTATGGAATACACCTACAACACCAATTAGGAACGAACTGCCGTTGAACTTGAATTGTCCAATTTCTTTCACCTATTGGTTTCGGATCGATCCCAAAACTTGCGCAACACCATAATATGGTGGGAGGAGTCATTTGGTGAGTTTTGAGGGAAATCCAATCGCTAGAAGTATGGAACACACCAACAACTCCAATTAGGAATGAACTGCCGTTGAACTTGAATTGTCCAATTTCTCACACCTATTGAATTCGGATCGAGCCCCAAACTTGAGCAACATCATAATATGGTGTTAGGAGTCTTTTGGTGAGTTTTGAGTGAAATCCAATCGCTAGAAGTATGGAATACACCTACAACACCAATTAGGAACGAACTGTCGTTGAACTTGAATTGTCCAATTTCTAACACCTATTGATTTCGGATTGAGCCCAAAACTTGGGCAACATCATAATATGGTGGGAGAAGTCATTTGGTGAGTTTTGAGGGAAATCCAATCGCTAGAAGTATGGAATACACCAACAACTCCAATTAGGAACGAACTGCCGTTGAACTTGAATTGTCCAATTTCTTTCACCTATTGATTTCGGATCGAGCCCAAAACTTGGGCAACATCATAATATGGTGGGAGGAGTCATTTGGTGAGTTTTGAGTGAAATCCAATCGCTAGAAATATGGAATACACCAACCACTCCAATTTGGAACGAACTGCCGTTGAACTTGAATTGTCCAATTTCTGTCACCTATTTATTTCGGATCGAGCCCAAAACATGGGCAACATGATAATCTGGTGGGAGGAGTCATTTGGTGAGTTTTGAGTGAAATCCAATTGGTAAAAGTATGGAATACACCAACAACTCCAATTAGGAACGAACTGCCGTTGAACTTGAATTGTCCAATTTGTCACACCTATTGAATTCGGATCGAGCCCCAAACTTGGGCAACATCATAATATGGTGGGAGGAGTCATTTGGTGTGTTTTGAGTGAAATCCAATCGCTAGAAGTTTGGAATACAACAACCACTCCAATTAGGAACGAACTGCCGTTGAACTTGAATTGTCCAATTTCTTACACCTATTGATTTCGGATCGAGCCCAAAACTTGGGCAACATCATAATATGGTGGGAGGAGTCATTTGGTGAGTTTTGAGTGAAATCCAATTGCTAGAGGTATGGAATACAGCAACCACTCCAATTAGGAACAAACTGCCGTTGAACTTGAATTGTCCAATTTCTCACTCCTATTGATTACGGATCGAGCCCCAAACTTGGGCAACATCATAATATGGTGGGAGGAGTCATTTTGTGAGTTTTGAGAGAAATCCAATCGCTAGAGGTATGTAATACACCAACCACTCCAATTAGGAACGAACTGCCGTTGAACTTGAATTGTCCAATTTCTCACACCTTTTGATTTCGGATCGAGGCCCAAACTTGGGCAACATCATAATATGGTGTCAGGAGTCATTTGGTGAGTTTTGAGGGAAGTCCGATCGCTAGAAGTATGGAATACACCAACCACTCTAATTAAGAACGAACTGCCGTTGAACTTGAATTGTCCAATTTCTCACGCCTATTGATTTCGGATCGAGCCCCAAACTTGCGCAACATCAGAATATGGTGGGGGGAGTCTTTTGGTGAGTTTTGAGTGAAATCCAATTGCTAGAGGTATGGAGTACACCAACCAGTCCAATTAGGAACGAACTGCCGTTGAACTTGAATTGTCCAATTTCTTTCACCTATTGATTACAGATCGAGCCCAAAACTTGGGCAACATGATAATATGGTGTTAGGAGTCATTTGGTGAGTTTTGAGTGAAATCCAATCGCTAGAAGTATAGAATACACCAACCACTCCAATTAGGAACGAACTGCCGTTGAACATGAATTGTCCAATTTCTCACACCTATTGATTTCGGATCGAGCCCAAAACTTGGGCAACATCATAATATGGTGGGAGGAGTCATTTGGTGAGTTTTGAGTGAAATCAAATCGCTAGAAGTATGGAATACACCAACCACTCCAATTAGGAACGAACTGCCGTTGAACTTGAATTGTCCAATTTCTCACACCTATTGATTTCGGATCGAGCCCAAAACTTGGGCAACATCATAATATAGTGTTAGGAGTCATTTGGTGAAATTTGAGTAAAATCCAATCGCCATAAGTATGGAATATACCAACCACTCCAATTAGGAACGAACTGCCGTTGAACTTGAATTGTCCAATTTCTCACACCATTGATTTCGGATCGAGCCCAACACTTGGGGAACATCATAATATGGTGGGAGGAATCATTTGGTGAGTTTTGAGTGAAATCCAATTGCTAGAAGTGTGGAATACACCAACCACTCCAATTAGGAACGAACTGCCGTTGAACTTGAATTGTCCAATTTGTCACACCTATTGATTTCGGATCGGTCCAAAAACTTGGGCAACAAGATAATCTGGTGTTAGGAGTCAGTTGGTGAGTTTTGACTGAAATCCAATCGCTAGATGTATGGAGACCACTCCAATTAGGAACGAACTGCCGTTTTACTTGAATTGTCCAATTTCTCACACCTATTGATTTCGGATCGAGCCCAAAACTTGGGCAACATGATAATATGGAGGGAGTAGTCATTTGGTGAGTTTTGATGGAAATCCAATCGCTAGATGTATGCAATACACCAACCAAACCAATTAGGAACGAACTGCCGTTGAACTTGAATTGTCCAATTTCTCACACCTATTGATTTCGGATCGAGCCCAAAACTTGGGTAACTTCATATTATGGGGGGAGGAGCCATTTTGTGAGTGTTGAGTGAAATCCAATCTTTAGAAGTTCAGAATACACCAACCACTCCAATTAGGAACGAACTGCCGTTGAACTTGAATTGTCCAATTTCTCACACCTATTGATTTCGGATCGAGCCCAAAACTTGGGCAACATCATAATCTGGTGTTAGGAGTCATTTGGTGAGTTTTGAGTGAAATCCAATCGCTAGAAGTAAGGAATACACCAACCACTCCAATTAGGAACGAACTGCCGTTGAACTTGAATCGTCCAGTTTCTCACACCTATTGATTTCGGATCGAGCCGAAAACTTGGGAAACATCATAATATGGTGGGAGGAGTCATTTGGTGAGTTTTGAGTGAAATCCAATCGCTAGAAGTATGGAATACACCAACCACTCCAATTAGGAACAAACTGCCGTTGAACTTGAATTGTCCAATTTCTCACACCTATTGATTTCGGATCGAGCCCAAAAGTTGGGGAACAACATAATATGGTGGGAAGAGTCATTTTGTGAGTTTTGAGTGAAATCCAATCGCTAGAAGTATGGAATACGCCAACCACTCCAATTAGGAACGAACTGCCGTTGAACTTGAATTGTTCAATTTCTCAAACCGATTGATTTCGGATCGAGCCCCAAACTTGGGGAACATCATAATATGTTGGGAGGAGTCATTTGGTGAGTTTTGAG
Organism: Prunus avium; assembly: GCF_965620075.1. Taxonomy (NCBI): domain Eukaryota; kingdom Viridiplantae; phylum Streptophyta; class Magnoliopsida; order Rosales; family Rosaceae; genus Prunus; species Prunus avium. Next base: position 16,820,745 of record NC_142289.1, on the reverse strand, counting down.
TGAAATCCAATCGCTAGAAGTATGGAATACGCCAACCACTCCAATTAGGAACGAACTGCCGTTGAACTTGAATTGTTCAATTTCTCAAACCGATTGATTTCGGATCGAGCCCCAAACTTGGGGAACATCATAATATGGTGGGAGGAGTCATTTGGTGAGTTTTGAGTGAAATCCAATCGCTAGAAGTATGGAATACACCAACCACTCCAATTAGGAACGAACTGCCGTTGAACTTGAATTGTTCAATTTCTCAAATCGATTGATTTCGAATCGAGCCCCAAACTTGGGTAACATCATAATATGGTGGGAGGAGTCATTTGGTGAGTTTTGAGTGAAATCCAATCGCTAGAAGTTTGGAATACACCAACCACTTCAATTAGGAACAAACTGCCGTTGAACTCGAATTGTCCAATTTGGAACACGTATTGATTTCGGATCGAGCCCAAAACTTGGGCAACATCATAATATGGTGGGTGGAGTCATTTGGTGAGTTTTAAGAGAAATACAACCGCTAGAAGTATGGAATACACCAACCACTCCAATTAGGAACGAACTGCCGTTGAACTTGAATTGTCGAATTTGGAACCCCTATTGATTTCGGATTGAGCCCAAAACTTGGGCAACATCATAATATGGAGGGTGGAGTCATTTGGTGAGTTTTGAGTGAAATCCAATCGCTAGAAGTATGGAATACGCCAACCACTCCAATTAGGAACGAACTGCCGTTGAACTTGAATTGTTCAATTTCTCAAACCGATTGATTTCGGATCGAGCCCCAAACTTGGGGAACATCATAATATGTTGGGAGGAGTCATTTGGTGAGTTTTGAGTGAAATCCAATCGCTAGAAGTATGGAATACGCCAACCACTCCAATTAGGAACGAACTGCCGTTGAACTTGAATTGTTCAATTTCTCAAACCGATTGATTTCGGATCGAGCCCCAAACTTGGGGAACATCATAATATGGTGGGAGGAGTCATTTGGTGAGTTTTGAGTGAAATCCAATCGCTAGAAGTATGGAATAGACCAACCACTCCAATTAGGAACGAACTGCCGTTGAACTTGAATTGTTCAATTTCTCAAATCGATTGATTTCGAATCGAGCCCGAAACTTGGGTAACATCATAATATATTGGGAGGAGTCATTTGGTGAGTTTTGAGTGAAATCCAATCGCTAGAAGTTTGGAATACACCAACCACTTCAATTAGGAACAAACTGCCGTTGAACTCGAATTGTCCAATTTGGAACACGTATTGATTTCGGATCGAGCCCAAAACTTGGGCAACATCATAATATGGTGGGTGGAGTCATTTGGTGAGTTTTAAGAGAAATACAACCGCTAGAAGTATGGAATACACCAACCACTCCAATTAGGAACGAACTGCCGTTGAACTTGAATTGTCGAATTTGGAACCCCTATTGATTTCGGATTGAGCCCAAAACTTGGGCAACATCATAATATGGAGGGTGGAGTCATTTGGTGAGTTTTGAGTGAAATCCAATCGCTAGAAGTATGGAATACGCCAACCACTCCAATTAGGAACGAACTGCCGTTGAACTTGAATTGTTCAATTTCTCAAACCGATTGATTTCGGATCGAGCCCCAAACTTGGGGAACATCATAATATGTTGGGAGGAGTCATTTGGTGAGTTTTGAGTGAAATCCAATCGCTAGAAGTATGGAATACGCCAACCACTCCAATTAGGAACGAACTGCCGTTGAACTTGAATTGTTCAATTTCTCAAACCGATTGATTTCGGATCGAGCCCCAAACTTGGGGAACATCATAATATGGTGGGAGGAGTCATTTGGTGAGTTTTGAGTGAAATCCAATCGCTAGAAGTATGGAATAGACCAACCACTCCAATTAGGAACGAACTGCCGTTGAACTTGAATTGTTCAATTTCTCAAATCGATTGATTTCGAATCGAGCCCCAAACTTGGGTAACATCATAATATATTGGGAGGAGTCATTTGGTGAGTTTTGAGTGAAATCCAATCGCTAGAAGTTTGGAATACACCAACCACTTCAATTAGGAACAAACTGCCGTTGAACTCGAATTGTCCAATTTGGAACACGTATTGATTTCGGATCGAGCCCAGAACTTGGGCAACATCATAATATGGTGGGAGGAGTCATTTGGTGATTTTTTAGTGAAATCCAATTGCTTGAATTATGGAATACACCAACCACTCCAATTAGGAACGAGCTGCCGTTGAACTTGAATTGTCGAATTTGGAACCCCTATTGATTTCGGATTGAGCCCAACACTTGGGCAACATCATAATATGGAGGGTGGAGTCATTTGGTGAGTTTTGAGTGAAATCCAATCGCTAGAAGTATGGAATACACCAACCACTCCAATTAGGAACGAACTGCCGTCGAACTTGAATTGTCCCATTTGGAACACCTATTGATTTCGGATCGAGCCCCAAACTTGGGCAACATCATAATTTGGTGGGAAGATTCGTTTGGTGAGTTTTGAGTGAAATCCAATCGCTAGAAGTATGGAATACACCAACCACTCCAATTAGGAACGAACTGTCGTTGCACTCGAATTGTCCAATTTGGAACACCTATTGATTTCGGATCGAGCCCAAAACTTGGGCAACATCATAATATGGTGGGAGAAGTCGTTTGGTGAGTTTTGAGTAAAATCCAATCACTAGAAGTATGGAATACACCACCCACTCCAATTAGGAACGAACTGCCGTTGAACTTGATTTGTCCAATTTGGAACACCAATTGATTTCAGATCGAGCCCAAAACTTGGGCAACATCATAATATGGTGGGAGGAGTCATTTGGTGAGTTTTGAGTGAAATCCAATCGCTTGAAGTATGGAATACACCAACCACTCCAATTAGGAACGAACTGTCGTTGCACTCGAATTGTCCAATTTGGAACACCTATTGATTTCGGATCGAGCCCAAAACTTGGGTAACATCATAATATGGTGGGAGGAGTCATTTGGTCAGTTTTGAGTGAAATCCAATAGCTAGAATTATGGAATACACCAACCACTCCTATTAGGAACGAGCTGCCGTTGAACTTGAATTGTCCAATTTGGAACCCCTATTGATTTCGGATCGAGCCCAAAACTTGGGCAACATCATAATATGGTGGGAGGAGTTATTTGGTGAGTTTTGAGTGAAATCCAATCGCTAGAAGTATGGAATACACCAACCACTCCAATTAGGAACGAATTGCCGTTGAACTTGAATTGTCCAATTTCTCACACCTATTGATTTCGGATCGAGCCCCAAACTTGGGCAACATCATAATATGGTGGGAGGAGTCATTTGGTGAGTTTTGAGTGAAATCCAATCGCCAGAAGTATGGAATACACCAACCACTCCAGTAAGGAACGAACTGCCGTTGAACTTGAATTGTCCAATTTGGAACACCTATTGATTTCGGATCGAGCCCCAAACTTGGGCAACATCATAATATGGTGGGAGGAGTCATTTGGTGAGTTTTGAGTGAAATACAATCGCTTGAAGTATGGAATACACCAACCACTCCAATTTGGAACGAACAGCCGTTGAACTTGAATTGTCCAATTTCTCACACCTATTGATTTTGGACCGAGCCCCAAACTTGGGCAACATCATAATATTGTGGGAGGAGTCATTCGGTGAGTTTTGAGTGAAATCCAATCGCTAGAAGTTTGGAATACACCAACCACTTCAATTAGGAACAAACTGCCGTTGAACTCGAATTGTCCAATTTGGAACACGTATTGATTTCGGATCGAGCCCAGAACTTGGGCAACATCATAATATGGTGGGAGGAGTCATTTGGTGATTTTTTAGTGAAATCCAATTGCTTGAATTATGGAATACACCAACCACTCCAATTAGGAACGAACTGCCGTTGAACTTGAATTGTCCAATTTGGAACACCTATAGATTTCGGATCGAGCCAAAAACATGGGCAATATCATAATATGGTGGGAGGAGTCATTTGGTGAGTTTTGAGTGAAATCCAATCGCCAGAAGTATGGAATACACCAACCACTCCAGTAAGGAACGAGCTGCCGTTGAACTTGAATTGTCCAATTTCTCACACCTATTCATTTCGAATCGAGCCCAAAACTTGGGCAACATCATAATATGGTGGGAGGAGTAATTTGGTGAGTTTTGAGTGAAATCCAATCGCTAGAAGTATGGAATACACCAACCACTCCAATTAGGAACGAACTGCCGTTGAACTTGAATTGTCCAATTTGGAACACCTATTGATTTCGGATCGAGCCCCAAACTTGGGCAACATCATAATTTGGTGGGAGGAGTCATTTGGTGAGCTTTGAGTGAAATCCAATCGCTAGAAGTATGGAATACACCAACCACTCCAATTAGGAACGAACTGCCGTTGGACTTGAATTGTCCAATTTGGAACACCTATTGATTTCGGATCGAGCCCCAAACTTGGGCAACATCATAATTTGGTGGGAGGAGTCATTTGGTGAGTTTTGAGTGAAATCCAATCGCTAGAAGTATGGAATACACCAACCACTCCAATTAGGAACGAACTGCCGTTGAACTTGAATTGTCCAATTTCTCACAAATATTGATTTCGGATCGAGCCCCAAACGTGGGCAACATCATAATATGGTGGGAGGAGTCATTTGGTGAGTTTTGGGGGAAATCCAATCGCTAGAAGTATGGAATACACCAACCACTCCAATTAGGAACGAACTGCCGTTGAACTTGAATTGTCCAATTTCGAACACCTATTCATTTCGGATCGAGCCCAAAACTTGGGCAACATCATAATATTGTGGGAGGAGTCATTTGGTGAGTTTTGAGTGAAATCCAATCGTTAGAAGTATGGAAGACACCAACCACTCCAATTAGGAACGAACTGCCGTTGAACTTGAATTGTCCAATTTATCACACCTATTGATTTCGGATCGAGCCCCAAACTTGGGCAACATCATAATATGGTGGGAGGAGTCATTTGGTGAGTTTTGAGTGAAATCCAATCGCTAGAAGTATGGAATACACCAACCACTCCAATTAGCAACGAACTGCCGTTGAACTTGAATTGTCCAATTTCGAACACCAATTGAGTTCGAATCGAGCCCAAAACTTGGGTAACATCATAATATGGTGGGAGGAGTCATTTGGGGAGTTTTGAGTGAAATCCAATCGCTAGAAGTATGGAATACACCAACCACTCCAATTACGAACGAACTGCCGTTGAACTTGAATTGTCCAATTTCGAACACCAATTGATTTCGGATCGAGCCCAAAACTTGGGCAACATCATAATATGGTGGGAGGAGTCGTTTGCTGAGTTTTGAGTGAAATCCAATCGCTAGAAGTATGGAATACACCAACCACTCCAATTAGGAACGAACTGCCGTTGAACTTGAATAGCCCAATTTCTTTCACCTATTGATTTCGGATCGAGCCCAAAACTTGGGCAACATCATGATATGGTTGGAGGAGTCCTTTGGTGAGTTTTGAGTGAAATCCAATCGCTAGAAGTATGGAATACACCAACCACTCCAATTAGGAACGAACTACCGTTGAAATTGAATTGTCCAATTTCTCACACCTATTGACTTTGGATCGAGCCCAAAACTTGGGCAACAGCATAATATGGTGGGAGAAGTCATCTGGTGAGTTTTGAGTGAAATACAATCGCTTGAAGTATGGAATACACCAACCACTCCAATTTGGAACGAACAGCCGTTGAACTTGAATTGTCCAATTTCTCACACCTATTGATTTTGGACCGAGCCCCAAACTTGGGCAACATCATAATATTGTGGGAGGAGTCATTCGGTGAGTTTTGAGTGAAATCCAATCGCTAGAAGTATGGAATACACCAACCCCTCCAATTGGGAACGGCCTGCCATTGAACTTGAATTGTCCAATTTCTCACACCTATTGATTTCGGATCGAGCCCCAAACTTGGGCAACATCGTAATATGGTGGGAGGAGTCATTTGGTGAGTTTTGAGTGAAATCCAATCGCTAGAAGTATGGAATACACCAACCACTCCAATTAGGAACGAACTGCCGTTAAACTTGAATCGTCCAATTTGGAACACCTATTGATTTCGGATCGAGCCCAAAACTTGGGCAACATCATAATATGGTGGGAGGAGTCATTTGGTGAGTTTTGAGTGAAATCCAATCGCTAGAAGTATGGAATACACCAACCACTCCAATTAGGAACGAACTGCCGTTGAACTTGAATTGTCCAATTTCTTTCACCTATTGATTTCGGATCGAGCCCAAAACTTAGGCAACATCATGATATGGTTGGAGGAGTCCTTTGGTGAGTTTTGAGTGAAATCCAATCGCTAGAAGTATGGAATACACCAACCACTCCAATTAGGAACGAACTGCCGTTGAACTTGAATTGTCCAATTTGGAACACCTATTGATTTCGTATCGAGCCCAAAACTTGGGCAACATCATAATATGGTGGGAGGAGTCATTTGGTGAGTTTTGAGTGAAATCCAATCGCTTGAAGTATGGAATACACCAACCACTGCAATTAGGAACGAACTGCCGTTGAACTTGAATTGTCCAATTTGGAACACCTATTGATTTCGGATCGAGCCCAAAACTTGGGCAACATCCTAATATGGTGGGAGGAGTCATTTGGTGAGTTTTGAGGGAAATCCAATCGCTAGAAGTATGGAATACACCAACCATTCCAATTAGGAACGAACTGCCGTTGAACTTGAATTGTCCAATTTGGAACACCTATTGATTTCGTATCGAGCCCAAAACTTGGGCAACATCATAATATGGTGGGAGGAGTCATTTGGTGAGTTTTGAGTGAAATCCAATCGCTTGAAGTATGGAATACACCAACCACTGCAATTAGGAACGAACTGCCGTTGAACTTGAATTGTCCAATTTGGAACACCTATTGATTTCGGATCGAGCCCAAAACTTGGGCAACATCATAATATGGTGGGAGGAATCATTTGGTGATTTTTGGGTGAAATCCAATCGCTAGAAGTATGGAATACAAAAACCACTCCAATTAGGAATGAACTGCCGTTGAACTCTAATTGTCAAATTTGGAAGACCTATTGATTTCGGATCGAGCCCAAAACTTGGGCAACATCATAATATGGTGGGAGGAGTCAATTGGTGAGTTTTGAGTGAAATCCAATCGCTAGAAGTATGGAATACACCAACCACTCCAATTAGGAACGAACTGCCGTTGAACTTGAATTGTCCAATTTGGAACACCTATTGATTTCGTATCGAGCCCAAAACTTGGGCTACATCATAATATGGTGGGAGGAGTCATTTGGTGAGTTTTGAGTGAAATCCAATCGCTAGAAGTACGGAATACACCAACCACTCCAATTAGGAACGAACTGCCATTGAACTTGAATTGTCCAATTTGGAACACCTATTGATTTCGGATCGAGCCCAAAACTTGTGCAACATCATAATATGATGCGAGGAGTCATTTGGTGAGTTTTGAGTGAAATCCAATCTCTAGAAGTATGGAATACACCAACCACTCCAATTAGGAATGAACTGCCGTTGAACTTGAATTGTCCAATTTCTCACACCTATTGATTTCGGATCGAGCCCAAAACTTGGGCAACATCCTAATATGGTGGGAGGAGTCATTTGGTGAGTTTTGAGTGAAATCCAATCGCTAGAAGTATGGAATACACCAACCACTCCAATTAGGAATGAACTGCCGTTGAACTTGAATTGTCCAATTTCTCACACCTATTGATTTCGGATCGAGCCCAAAACTTGGGCAACATCCTAATATGGTGGGAGGAGTCATTTGGTGAGTTTTGAGTGAAATCCAATCACTAGAAGTATGGAATACACCAACCACTGCAATTAGGAACGAACTGCCGTTGAACTTGAATTGTCCAATTTGGAACACCTATTGATTTCGGATCGAGCCCAAAACTTGGGCAACATCATAATATGGTGGGAGGAATCATTTGGTGATTTTTGGGTGAAATCCAATCGCTAGAAGTATGGAATACAACAACCACTCCAATTAGGAATGAACTGCCGTTGAACTCTAATTGTCAAATTTGGAAGACCTATTGATTTCGGATCGAGCCCAAAACTTGGGCAACATCATAATATGGTGGGAGGAGTCAATTGGTGAGTTTTGAGTGAAATCCAATTCTAGAAGTATGGAACACACCAACCACTCCAATTAGGAACGAACTGCCGTTGAACTTGAATTGTCCAATTTCTCACACCTATTGATTTCGGATCGAGCCCAAAACTTGGGCAACATAATAATATGGTGGGAGGAATCATTTGGTGATTTTTGGGTGAAATCCAATCGCTAGAAGTATGGAATACACCAACCACTCCAATTAGGAATGAACTGCCGTTGAACTCTAATTGTCAAATTTGGAAGACCTATTGATTTCGGATCGAGCCCAAAACTTGGGCAACAACATAATATGGTGGGAGGAGTCAATTGGTGAGTTTTGAGCGAAATCCAATCGCTTGAAGTAGGGAATACACCAACCACTCCAATTAGGAACGAACTGCCGTTGAACTTGAATTGTCCAATTTCTCACACTTATTGATTTCGGATCGAGCCCAAAACTTGGCCAACATCCTAATATGGTGGGAGGAGTCATTTGGTGAGTTTTGAGTGAAATCCAATCACTAGAAGTATGGAATACACCAACCACTCCAATTAGGAATGAACTGCCGTTGACCTTGAATTGTCCAATTTCTCACACCTATTGATTTCGGATCGAGCCCAAAACTTGGGCAACATCCTAATATGGTGGGAGGAGTCATTTGGTGAGTTTTGTGTGAAATCCAATCGCTAGAAGTATGGAATGCACCAACCACTCCAATTAGGAACGAACTGCCGTTGAACTTGAATTGTCCAATTTCTCACACCTACTGACTTCGGATCGAGCCCAAAACTTGGGCAACATCATAATATGGCGGGTGGAGTCATTTGGTTAGTATTGAGTGAAATCCAATCGCTAGAAGTATGGAATACACCAACCACTCCAATTAGGAATGAACTGCCGTTGAACTTGAATTGTCCAATTTGGAAGACCTATTGATTTCGGATCGAGCCCAAAACTTGGGCAACATCCTAATATGGTGGGAGGAGTCATTTGGTGAGTTTTGAGGGAAATCCAATCGCTAGAAGTATGGAATACACCAACCATTCCAATTAGGAACGAACTGCCGTTGAACTTGAATTGTCCAATTTCTCACACCTATTGATTTCGGATCGAGCCCAAAACTTGGGCAACATAATAATATGGTGGGAGGAATCATTTGGTGATTTTTGGGTGAAATCCAATCGCTAGAAGTATGGAATACACCAACCACTCCAATTAGGAATGAACTGCCGTTGAACTCTAATTGTCAAATTTGGAAGACCTATTGATTTCGGATCGAGCCCAAAACTTGGGCAACAACATAATATGGTGGGAGGAGTCAATTGGTGAGTTTTGAGCGAAATCCAATCGCTTGAAGTATGGAATACACCAACCACTCCAATTAGGAACGAACTGCCGTTGAACTTGAATTGTCCAATTTCTCACACCTATTGATTTCGGATCGAGCCCAAAACTTGGGCAACATCATAATATGGTGGGAGGAGTCAATTGGTGAGTTTTGAGTGAAATCCAATCTCTAGAAGTAAGGAATACACCAACCACTCCAATTAGGAACGATCTGCCGTTGAACTTGAATTGTCCAATTTCTCACACCTATTGATTTCGGATCGAGCCCAAAACTTGGGCAACAACATAATATGGTGGGAGGAGTCATTTGGTGAGGTTTGAGTGAAATCCAATCAATAGAAGTATGGAATACACCAACCACTCCAATTAGGAACGAACTGCCGTTGAACTTGAATTGTCCAATTTCTCACACCTATTCATTTCGGATCGAGCCCAAAACTTGGGCAACATCATAATATGGTGGGAGGAGTCATTTGGAGAGTTTTGAGTGAAATCCAATCGCTAGAAGTATGGAATACACCAACCACTCCAATTAGGAACGAAATGCCGTTGAAATTGAATTGACCAATTTCTCACACCTATTGATTTCGGATAGAGCCCAAAACTTGGGCAACATCATAATATGGTGGGAGGAGTCATTTGGTGAGTTTTGAGTGAAATCCAATCGCTAGAAATATGGAATACACCAACCACTCCAATTAGGAACGAACTGCCGTTGAACATGAATTGTCCAATTTGGAACACCTATTGATTTCGGATCGAGCCCAAAACTTGGGCAACATCATAATATGGTGGTAGGAGTCATTTGGTGAGTTTTGAGTGAAATCCAGTCCCTAGAAGTATGGAATACACCAACCACTCCAATTAGGAACGAACTGCCGTTGAACTTGAATTGTCCAATTTCTCACACCTATTGATTTCGGATCGAGCCCAAAACTTGGGCAACATCATAATATGGTGGGAGGAGTCATTTGGTTAGTTTTGAGTGAAATCCAATCGCTAGAAGTATGGAATACACCAACCACCCCAAGTAGGAACGAACTGCCGTTGAACTTGAATTGTCCAATTTGGACGACCTATTGATTTCGGATCGACCCCAAAACTTGGGCAACATCATAATATGGTGGGAGGAGTCAATTGGTGAGTTTTGAGTGAAATCCAATTCTAGAAGTATGGAATACACCAACCACTCCAATTAGGAACGATCTGCCGTTGAATTTGAATTGTCCAATTTCTCACACCTATTGATTTCGGATCGAGCCCAAAACTTGGGCGACATCATAATATGGTGGGAGGAGTCATTTGGTGAGTTTTGAGTTAAATCCAATCGCTAGAAGTATGGAATACACCAACCACTCCAATTAGGAAAGAACTGTCGTTGAAACTGAATTGACCAATTTCTCACACCTATTGATTTCGGATCGTGCCCAAAACTTGGGCAACATCATAATATGGTGGGAGGAGTCAATTGGTGAGTTTTGAGTGAAATCCAATTCTAGAAGTATGGAACACACCAACCACTCCAATTAGGAACGAACTGCCGTTGAACTTGAATTGTCCAATTTCTCCCACCTATTGATTTCGGATCGAGCCCAAAACTTGGGCAACATCATAATATGGTGGGAGGAGTAATTTGGTGAGTTTTGAGTTAAATCCAATCGCTAGAAGTATGGAATACACCAACCACTCCAAATAGGAACGAACTGCCGTTGAAATTGAATTGACCAATTTCTCACACCTATTGATTTCGGATCGAGCCCAAAACTTGGGCAACATCATAATATGGTGGGAGGAGTCATTTGGTGAGTTTTGAGTGAAATCCAATCTCTAGAAGTATGGAATACACCAATCACTCCAGTTAGGAACGAACTGCCGTTGTACTTGAATTGTCCAATTTGGAACACCTATTGATTTCGGATCGAGCCCAAAACTTGGGCAACATCATAATATGGTGGGAGAAGTCATTTGGTGAGTTTTGAGTGAAATCCAATAGATAGAAGTATGTAATACACCAACCACTCCAATTAGGAACGAACTGCCGTTGAACTTGAATTGTCCAGTTTCTCACACCTATTGATTTCGGATCGAGCCCATAACTTGGGCAATATCATAATATGGTGGGAGAAGTCATTTGGTTAGTTTTGAGTGAAATCCAATCGCTAGAAGTATGGAATACACCAACCACTCCAATTAGGAACGAACTGCCGTTGAACTTGAATTGTCCAATTTGGAACACCTATTGATTTCGGATCGAGCCCAAATCTTGGGTAACATCATAATATGGTGGGAGGAGTCATTTGGTGAGTTTTGAGTGAATTCCAATCGCTAGAAGTATGGAATACACCAACCACTCCAATTAGGAACGAACTGCCATTGAACTTGAATTGTCCAATTTCTCACACCTATTCATTTCGGATCGAGCCCAAAACTTGGGCAACATCATAATATGGTGGGAGGAGTCATTTGGAGAGTTTTGAGTGAAATCCAATCGCTAGAAGTATGGAATACACCAACCACTCCAATTAGGAACGAAATGCCGTTGAAATTGAATTGACCAATTTCTCACACCTATTGATTTCGGATAGAGCCCAAAACTTGGGCAACATCATAATATGGTGGGAGGAGTCATTTGGTGAGTTTTGAGTGAAATCCAATCGCTAGAAGTATGGAATACACCAACCACTCCAATTAGGAACGAACTGCCGTTCAACTTGAATTGTCCAATTTGGAACACCTATTGATTTCGGATCGAGCCCAAATCTTGGGTAACATCATAATATGGTGGGAGGAGTCATTTGGTGAGTTTTGAGTGAATTCCAATCGCTAGAAGTATGGAATACACCAACCACATCAATTAGGAACGAACTGCCGTTGAACTTGAATTGTCCAATTTGGAACACCTAATGATTTCGGATCGAGCCCAAAACTTGTGCACCACCATAATATGGTGGGAGGAGTCATTTGGTGAGTTTTGAGTGAAATCCAATCGCTAGAAGTATGGAATACACCAACCACTCCAATTAGGAACGAAATGCCGTTGAAATTGAATTGATCAATTTCTCACACCTACTCATTTCGGATCGAGTCCAAAACTTGGGCAACATCATAATATGGTGGGAGGAGTTATTTGGTGAGTTTTGAGTGAAATCCAATCGCTAGAAGTATGGAATACACCAACCACTCCAATTAGGAACGAACTGCCGTTGAACTTGAATTGTCCAATTTCTCAAATCTATTGATTTCGGATCGAGCCCAAAACTTGGGCAACATCATAATATGGTGGGAGGAGTCATTTGGTTAGTTTTGAGTGAAATCCAATCGCTAGAAGTATGGAATACACCAACCACCCCAAGTAGGAACGAACTGCCGTTCAACTTGAATTGTCCAATTTGGACGACCTATTGATTTCGGATCGAGCCCAAAACTTGGGCAACATCATAATATGGTGGGAGGAGTCAATTGGTGAGTTTTGAGTGAAATCCAATTCTAGAAGTATGGAATACACCAACCACTCCAATTAGGAACGATCTGCCGTTGAATTTGAATTGTCCAATTTCTCACACCAATTGATTTCGGATCGAGCCCAAAACTTGGGCGACATCATAATATGGTGGGAGGAGTCATTTTGTGAGTTTTGAGTTAAATCCAATCGCTAGAAGTATGGAATACACCAACCACCCCAAGTAGGAACGAACTGCCGTTCAACTTGAATTGTCCAATTTGGACGACCTATTGATTTCGGATCGAGCCCAAAACTTGGGCAACATCATAATATGGTGGGAGGAGTCATTTGGTGAGTTTTGAGTGTAATCCAATCGCTAGAAGTATGGCATACACCAACCAGTCCAATTAGGAACGAACTGCCGTTGAACTTGAATTGTCCAATTTGGAACACCTATTGATTTCGGATCGAGCCCCAAACTTGGGCAACATCGTAATATGGTGGGAGGAGTCATTTGGTGAGTTTTGGGTGAAGTCCAATCGCTAGAAGTATGGAATACACCAACCACTCCAGTTAGGAACGAACTGCCGTTGAACTAGAATTGTCCAATTTGGAACACCTATTGATTTCGGATCGTGCCCAAAACTTGGGCAACATCATAATATGGTGGGAGGAGTCAATTGGTGAGTTTTGAGTGAAATCAAATTCTAGAAGTATGGAATACACCAACCACTCCAATTAGGAACGAACTGCCGTTGAACTTGAATTGTCCAATTTCTCCCACCTATTGATTTCGGATCGAGCCCAAAACTTGGGCAACATCATAATATGGTGGGAGGAGTCATTTGGTGAGTTTTGAGTTAAATCCAATCGCTAGAAGTATGGAATACACCAACCACTCCAATTAGGAACGAACTGCCGTTGAAATTGAATTGACCAATTTCTCACACCTATTGATTTCGGATCGAACCCAAAACTTGGGCAACATCATAATATGGTGGGAGGAGTCATTTGGTGAGTTTTGAGTGAAATCCAATCTCTAGAAGTATGGAATACACCAATCACTCCAGTTAGGAACCAACTGCCGTTGAACTTGAATTGTCCAATTTGGAACACCTAATGATTTCGGATCGAGCCCAAAACTTGTGCACCACCATAATATGGTGGGAGGAGTCATTTGGTGAGTTTTGAGTGAAATCCAATCGCTAGAAGTATGGAATACACCAACCACTCCAATTAGGAACGAAATGCCGTTGAAATTGAATTGATCAATTTCTCACACCTACTCATTTCGGATCGAGCCCAAAACTTGGGCAACATCATAATATGGTGGGAGGAGTTATTTGGTGAGTTTTGAGTGAAATCCAATCGCTAGAAGTATGGAATACACCAACCACTCCAATTAGGAACGAACTGCCGTTGAACTTGAATTGTCCAATTTCTCAAATCTATTGATTTCGGATCGAGCCCCAAACTTGGGCAACATCATAATATGGTGGGCGGAGTCATTTGGTGAGTTTTGAGTGAAATCCAATCGCTAGAAGTATGGAATACACCAACCACTCCAATTGGGAACGAACTGCCGTTGAACTTGAATTGTCCAATTTCTCACACTTATTGATTTCGGATCGAGCCCCAAACTTGGGCAACATCATAATATGGTGGGCGGAGTCATTTGGTAGGTTTTGAGTGAAATCCAATCGCTAGAAGTATGTAATACACCAACCACTCCAATTAGGAACGAACTGCCGTTGAACTTGAATTGTCCAATTTCTCACACCTACTGATTTCGGATCGAGCCCAAAACTTGGGCAACACCATAATATGGTGGGAGGAGTCATTTGGTGAGTTTTGAGTGAAATCCAATCGCTAGAAGTATGGAATACACCTACCACTCCAATTAGGAACGAAATGCCGTTGAAATTGAATTGACCAATTTCTCACACGTATTGATTTCGGATCGAGCCCAAAACTTGGGCAACATCATAATATGGTGGGAGGAGTCATTTGGTGAGTTTTGAGTGAAATCCAATCGCTAGAAGTATGGAATACACCAACCACTCCAATTAGGAACGAACTGCCGTGGAACTTGCATTGTCCAATTTCTCACACCTATTGATTTCGGATCGAGCCCAAAACTTGGGCAACATCATAATATGCTGGGAGGAGTCATTTGGTGAGTTTTGAGTGTAATCCAATCGCTAGAAGTATGGCATACACCAACCAGTCCAATTAGGAACGAACTGCCGTTGAACTTGAATTGTCCAATTTGGAACACCTATTGATTTCGGATCGAGCCCCAAACTTGGGCAACATCGTAATATGGTGGGAGGAGTCATTTGGTGAGTTTTGAGTGAAGTCCAATCGCTAGAAGTATGGAACACACCAACCACTCCAATTAGGAACGAACTGCCGTTGAACTTGAATTGTCCAATTTCTCACACCTACTGATTTCGGATCGAGCCCAAAACTTGGGCAACACCATAATATGGTGGGAGGAGTCATTTGGTGAGTTTTGAGTGAAATCCAATCGCTAAAAGTATGGAATACACCAACCACTCCAATTAGGAACGAAATGCCGTTGAAATTGAATTCATCAATTTCTCACACCTACTCATTTCGGATCGAGCCCAAAACTTGGGCAACATCCTAATATGGTGGGAGGAGTCATTTGGTGAGTTTTGAGTGAAATCCAATCGCTAGAAGTATGGAATACACCAACCACTCCAATTAGGAACGAACTGCCGTTGAACTTGAATTGTCCAATTTCTCAAATCTATTGATTTCGGATCGAGCCCCAAACTTAGGAAACATCATAATATGGTGGGCGGAGTCATTTGGTGAGTTTTGAGTGAAATCCAATCGCTAGAAGTATGGAATACACCAACCACTCCAATTGGGAACGAACTGCCGTTGAACTTGAATTGTCCAATTTCTCACACCTATTGATTTCGGATCGAGCCCAAAACTTGGGCAACATCATAATATGGTGGGAGGAGTCATTTGGTGAGTTTTGAGTGAAATCCAATCGCTAGAAGTATGGAATACACCAACCACTCCAATTAGGAATGAACTGCCGTTGAACTTGAATTGTCCAATTTGGAAAACCTATTGATTTCGGATCGAGCCCAAAATTTGTGCACCATCATAATATGGTGGGAGGAGTCATTTGGTGAGTTTTGAGTGAAATCCAATCGCTAGAAGTATGGAATACACCAACCACTCCAATTAGGAACGAACTGTCGTTGAACTTGAATTGTCCAATTTGGAACACCTATTGATTTCGGATCGAGCCCAAAACTTGGGCAACAGCATAATATGGTGGGAGGAGTCATTTGGTGAGTTTTAAGTGAAATCCAATCGCTAGAAGTATGGAATACACCAACCACTCCAATTAGGAACGAACTGCCGTTGAACTTGAATTGTCCAATTTGGAACACCTATTGATTTCGGATCGAGCCCAAAACTTGGGCAACATCATAATATGGTGGGAGGAGTCATTTGGTGAGTTTTGAGTGAAATCCAATCGCTAGAAGTATGGAATACACCAACCACTCCAATTAGGAACGAACTGCCGTTGAACTTGAATTGTCCAATTTCTCAAATCTATTGATTTCGGATCGAGCCCCAAACTTGGGCAACATCATAATATGGTGGGCGGAGTCATTTGGTGAGTTTTGAGTGAAATCCAATCGCTAGAAGTATGGAATACACCAACCACTCCAATTAGGAACGAACTGCCGTTGAACTTGAATTGTCCAATTTCTCACACCTATGGATTTCGGATCGAGCCCAAAACTTGGGCAACATCATAATATGGTGGGAGGAGTCATTTGGTGAGTTTTGAGGGAAATCCAATTGCTAGAAGTATGGAATAGACCAACCACTCCAATTAGGAATGAAATGCCGTTGAAATTTAATTGACTAATTTCTCACACCTATTGATTTCGGATCGAGCCCAAAACTTGGGCAACATCATAATATGGTGGGAGGAGTAGTTTGGCGAGTTTTGAGTGAAATCCAATCGCTAGAAGTATGGAATACACCAACCTCTCCAATTGGGAACGAACTGCCGTTGAACTTGAATTGTCCAATTTGGAACACCTATTGATTTCGGATCGAGCCCAAAACTTGTGCACCATCATAATATGGTGGGAGGAGTCATTTGGTGAGTTTTGAGTGAAATCCAATCGCTAGAAGTATGGAATACACCAACCACTCCAATTAGGAACGAACTGCCGTTGAACTTGAATTGTCCAATTTGGAACACCTATTGATTTCGGGTCGAGCCCAAAACTTGGGCAACATCATAATATGGTGGGAGGAGTCATTTGGTGAGTTTTGAGTGAAATCCAATCGCTAGAAGTATGGAATACACCAACCACTACAATTAGGAACGAACTGCCGTTGAACTTGAATTGTCCAATTTGGAACACCTATTGCTTTCGGATCGAGCCCAAAACTTGGGCAACATCATAATATGGTGGGAGGAGTCATTTGGTGAGTTTTGAGTGAAATCCAATCGCTAGAAGTGTGGAATACACCAACCACTCTAATTAGGAACGAACTGCCGTTGAACTTGAATTGTCCAATTTGGAACACCTATTGATTTCGGATCAAGCCCCAAACTTGGGCAACATCATAATATGGTGGGAGGAGTCATTTGGTGAGTTTTGAGTGAAATCCAATCGCTAGAAGTATGGAATACACCAACCACTCCAATTAGGAACGAACTGCCGTTGAACTTGAATTGTCCAATTTCTCACACCTACTGATTTCGGATCGAGCCCAAAACTTGGGCAACACCATAATATGGTGGGAGGAGTCATTTGGTGAGTTTTGAGAGAAATCCAATAGCTAGAAGTATGGAATACACCAACCACTCCAATTAGGAACGAAATGGCGTTGAAATTGAATTGACCAATTTCTCACACCTATTGATTTCGGATCGAGTCCAAAACTTGGGCAACACCATAATTTGGTGGGAGGAGTCATTTGGTGAGTTTTGAGTGAAATCCAATCGCTAGAAGTATGGAATACACCAACCACTCCAATTAGGAACGAACTGCCGTTGAACTTGAATTGTCCAATTTGGAACCCCTATTGATTTCGGATCAAGCCCAAAACTTGGGCAACATCATAATATGGTGGGAGGAGTCATTTGGTGAGTTTTGAGTGAAATCCAATCGCTAGAAGTATGGAATACACCAACCACTCCAATTAGGAACGAACAGCCGTTGAACTTGAATTGTCCAATTTCTCACACCTATTGATTTAGGATCGAGCCCAAAACTTGGGCAACATCATAATATGGTGGGAGAAGTCATTTGGTTAGTTTTGAGTGAAATCCAATCGCTAGAAGTATGCAATACACCAACCACTCCAATTAGGAACGAACTGCCGTTGAACTTGAATTGTCCAATTTGGAAGACCTATTGATTTCGAATCGAGCCCAAAACTTGGGCAACATCATAATATGGTGGGAGGAGTCATTTGGTGAGTTTTGAGTGAAATCCAATCACTAGATGTATGGAATACACCAACCACTCCAATTAGTAACGAACTGCCACTGAACTCGAATTGTCCAATTTGGAACACCTATTGATTTCGGATCGATCCCAAAACTTGTGCACCACCATAATATGGTGGGAGGAGTCATTTGGTGAGTTTTGAGTGAAATCCAATCGCTAGAAGTATGGAATACACCAACCACTCCAATTAGGAACGAACTGCCGTGGAACTTGAATTGTCCAATTTCTCACACCTATTGATTTCGGATCGAGCCCCAAACTTGGGCAACATCATAATATGGTGGGAGGAGTCATTTGGTGAGTTTTGAGTGAAATCCAACCGCTCGTAGTATAGAATACACCAACCACTCCAATTAGGAACGAAATGCCGTTGAAATTGAATTGACCAATTTCTCACACCTATTGATTTCGGATCGAGCCCAAAACTTGGGCAACATCATAATATGGTGGGAGGAGTCATTTGGTGAGTTTTGAGTGAAATCCAATCGCTAGAAGTATGGAATACACCAACCACTCCAATTAGGAACGAACTGCCGTTCAACTTGAATTGTCCAATTTCTCACACCTATTGATTTCGGATCGAGCCCAAAACTTGGGCAACATCATAATATGGTGGGAGGAGTCATTTGGTGAGTTTTGAGTGAAATCCAATCGCTAGAAGTATGGAATACACCAACCACTCCAATTATGAACGAACTGCCATTGAACTTGAATTGTCCAATTTGGAACACCTATTGATTTCGGATCGAGCCCAAAACTTGGGCAACATCATAATATGGTGGGAGGAGTCATTTGGTGAGTTTTGAGTGAAATCCAATCGCTAGAAGTATGGAATACACCAACCACATCAATTAGGAACGAACTGCCATTGAACTTGAATTGTCCAATTTGGAACACCTATTGATTTCGGATCGAGCCCAAAACTTGTGCACCATCATAATATGGTGGGAGGAGTCATTTGGTGAGTTTTGAGTGAAATCCAATCGCTAGAAGTATGGAATACACCAACCAGTCCAATTAGGAACGAACTGCCGTTGAACTTGAATTTTCCAATTTGGAACACCTATTGATTTCGGATCGAGCCCCAAACTTGGGCAACATCGTAATATGGTGGGAGGAGTCATTTGGTGAGTTTTGAGTGAAATCCAATCGCTAGAAGTATGGAATACACCACCCACTCCAATTAGGAACGAACTGCCGTTGAACTTGAATTGTCCAATTTCTCACACCTATTGATTTCGGATCGAGCCCAAAACTTGGGCAACATCATAATATGGTGGGAGGAGTCATTTGGTGAGTTTTGAGGGAAATCCAATCGCTAGAAGTTGTGAATACAGCAACCACTCCAATTAGGAACGAACTGCCGTTGAACTTGAATTGTCCAATTTCTCACACCTATTGATTTCGGATCGAGCCCAAAACTTGGGCAACATCATAATATGGTGGGAGGAGTCATTTGGTGAGTTTTGAGTGAAATCCAATCGCTAGAAGTATGGAATACACCAACCACTCCAATTACGAACGAACTGCCGTTGAACTTGAATTGTCCAATTTTGAACACCTATTGATTTCGGATCGAGCCCAAAACTTGGGCAACATCATAATATGGTGGGAGGAGTAATTTGGTGAGTTTTGAGTGAAATCCAATCGCTAGAAGTGTGGAATACACCAACCACTCCAATTAGGAACGAACTGCCGTTGAACTTGAATTGTCCAATTTGGAACACCTATTGATTTCAGATCGAGCCCAAAACGTGTGCACCATCATAATATGGTGGGAGGAGTCATTTGGTGAGTTTTGAGGGAAATCCAATCGCTAGAAGTATGGAATACACCAACCACTCCAATTTGGAACGAACTGCCGTTGAACTTGAATTGTCCAATTTGGAACACCTATTGATTTCGGATCGAGCCCCAAACTTGGGCAACATCGTAATATGGTGCGAGGAGTCATTTGGTGAGTTTTGAGTGAAATCCAATCGCTAGAAGTATGGAATACCCCAACCACTCCAATTAGGAACGGACTGCCGTTGAACTTGAATTGTCCAATTTCTCACACCTATTGATTTCGGATCGAGCCCAAAACTTGGGCAACATCATAATATGGTGGGAGGAGTCATTTGGTGAGTTTTGAGTGAAATCCAATCGCTAGAAGTATGGAATACACCAACCACTCCAATTAGGAACGAAATGGCATTGAAATTGAATTGACCAATTTCTCACACCTATTGATTTCGGATCGAGCCCAAAACTTGGGCAACAACATAATATGGTGGGAGGAGTCATTTGGTGAGTTTTGAGTGAAATCCAATCGCTAGAAGTATGGAATACACCAACCACTCCAATTAGGAACGAACTGCCGTGGAACTTGAATTGTCCAATTTCTCACACCTATTGATTTCGGATCGAGCCCCAAACTTGGGCAACATCATAATATGGTGGGAGGAGTCATTTGGTGAGTTTTGAGTGAAATCCAACCGCTCGTAGTACAGAATACACCAACCACTCCAATTAGGAACGAAATGCCGTTGAAATTGAATTGACCAATTTCTCACACCTATTGATTTCGGATCGAGCCCAAAACTTGGGCAACATCATAATATGGTGGGAGGAGTCATTTGGTGAGTTTTGAGTGAAATCCAATCGCTAGAAGTATGGAATACACCAACCACTCCAATTGATTTCGGAACGAGCCCAAATCTTGGGCAACATCGTAATATGGTGGGAGGAGTCATTTGGTGAGTTTTGAGTGAAATCCAATCGCTAGAAGTATGGAATACACCAACCACTCCAATTAGGAACGAAATGCCGTTGAACTTGAATTGTCCAATTTGGAACACCTATTGATTTCGGATCGAGCCCAAAACTTGGGCAACATCATAATATGGTGGGAGGAGTCATTTGTTGAGTTTTGAGAGAAATCCAATCGCTAGAAGTATCGAATACACCAACCACTCCAATTAGGAACGAACTGCCGTTGAACTTGAATTGTCCAATTTGGAACACCTATTGATTTCGGATCGAGGCCAACACTTGGGCAACATCACAACATGGTGGGGGGAGTCATTTGGTGAGTTTTGAGTGAAATCCAATCGCTAGAAGTATGGAATACACCAACCACTCCAATTAGGAACGAACTGCCGTTGAACTTGAATTGTCCAATTTCTCACACCTATTGATTTTGGATCGAGCCCCAAACTTGGGCAACATCATAATATGGTGGGAGGAGTCATTTGGTGAGTTTTGAGTGAAATCCAATCGCTAGAAGTATGGAATACACCAACCACTCCAATTAGGAACGAACAGCCGTTGAACTTGAATTGTCCAATTTCTCACACCTATTGATTTCGGATCGAACCCCAAACTTGTGTAACATCATAATACGGTGGGAGGAGTCATTTGGTGAGTTTTGAGTGAAATCCAATCGCTTGAAGTATGGAATACACCTACCACTCCAATTAGGAAAGAACTGTCGTTGGAATTGAATTGACCAATTTCTCACAGATATTGATTTCGGATCGAGCCCAAAACTTGGGAAACATCATAATATGTTGGGAGGAGTCATTTGGTGAGTTTTGAGTGAAATCCAATCGCTAGCAGTATGGAATACACCAACCACCCCAATTAGGAACGAACTGCCGTTGAACTTGAATTGTCCAATTTCTCACACCTATTGATTTCGGATCGAGCCCGAAACTTGGGCAACATCATAATTTGGTGGGAGGAGTCATTTGGTGAGTTTGGAGTGAAATCCAATCGCTAGAAGTATGGAATACACCAACCACTCCAATTAGGAACGAACTGCCATTGAACTAGAATTGTCCAATTTGGAACACCTATTGATTTCGGGTCGAGCCCAAAACTTGGCTAACATCATAATATGGTGGGAGGAGTCATTTGGTGAGTTTTGAGTGAAATCCAATCGCTAGAAGTGTGGAATACACCAACCACTCCAATTAGGAACGAACTGCCGTTGAACTAGAATTGTCCAATTTGGAACACCTATTGATTTCGGATCGAGCCCAAAACTTGGCCAACATCATAATATGGTGAGAGGAGTCGTTTGGTGAGTTTTGAGTGAAATCCAATCACTAGAAGTATGGAATACACCAACCACTCCAATTAGGAACGAAATGCCGTTGAACTTGAATTGTCCAATTTGGAACACCTATTGATTTCGGATCGAGCCCAAAACTTGGGCAACATAATAATATGGTGGGAAGAGTCATTTGGTGAGTTTTCAGTGAAATCCAATCGCTAGAAGTATGGAATACACCAACCATTCCAATTAGGAACGAACTGCCGTTGAACTTGAATTGTCCAATTTCCCACACCTATTGATTTCAGATCGAGACCAAAACTTGGGCAACAACATAATATGGTGGGAGGAGTCATTTAGTTTGTTTTGAGTTAAATCCAATCGCTAGAAGTGTGGAATACACCAACCACTCCAATTTGGAACGAACTGCCGTTGAACTTGAATTGTCCAATTTCTCACACCAATTGATTTTGGATCGAGCCCAAAACTTGAGCAACATCATAATATGGTGGGAGTAGTCATTTGGTTAGTTTTGAGTGAAATCCAATCGCTACAAGTATGGAATACACCAATCACTCCAATTAGGAACGAACTGCCGTTGAACTTGAATTGTCCAATTTGGAACACCTATTGATTTCGGATCGAGCCCAAAACTTGGGCATAATCATAATATGGTGGGAGGATTCATTTGGTGAGTTTTGAGTGAAATCCAATCGCTAGAAGTATGGAATACACCAACCACTCCAATTAGGAACGAACTGCCGTTGAACTTGAATTGTCCAATTTCTCACACCTATTGATTTCGGACCGAGCCCAAAACTTGGGTAACATCATAATTTGGTGGGAGGAGTCATTTGGTGAGTTTTGAGTGAAATCCAATCGCTAGAAGTATGGAATACAACAACCACTCCAATTAGGAACGAACTGCCGTTGAACTTGAATTGTCCAATTTGGAACACCTATTGATTTCGGATCGAGCCCAAAACTTGGGCAACATCATAATATGGTGGGAGGAGTCATTTGGTGAGTTTTGAGTGAAATCCAATCGCTAGAAGTATGGAATACACCAACCACTCCAATTAGGAACGAACTGCCGTTGAACTTGAATTGTCCAATTTCTCACGCCTACTGATTTCGGATCCAGCCCAAAACTTGGGCAACATCTTAATATGGTGGGAGGAGTCATTTGGTGAGTTTTGAGTGAAATCCAATCGCTAGAAGTATGGAATACACCAACCACTCCAATTAGGAACGAACTGCCGTTGAACTTGAATTGTCCAATTTGGAACACCTACTGATTTCGGATCCAGCCCAAAACTTGGGAAACATCTTAATATGGTGGGAGGAGTCATTTGGTGAGTTTAGAGTGAAATCCAATCGCTAGAAGTGTGGAATACACCAACCACTCCAATTAGGAACGAACTGCCGTTGAACTTGAATTGTCCAATTTGAGACACCTATTGATTTCGGCTCGAGCCCAAAACTTGGGCAACATCATAATATGGTGGGAGGAGTCATTTGGTGAGTTTTGAGTGAAATCCAATCTTTAGAAGTATGGAATACACCAACCACTCCAATTAGGAACGAACTGCCGTTGAACTTGAATTGTCCAATTTGGAACACCTATTGATTTCGGATCGAGCCCAAAACTTGGGCAAGATCATAATATGGTGAGTGAAATCCAATCGGTAGAAGTATGGAATACACCAACCACTCCAATTAGGAACGAACAGCCGTTGAACTTGAATTGTCCAATTTCTCACACCTATTGATTTCGGATCGAACCCCAAACTTGTGCAACATCATAATATGGTGGGAGGAGTCATTCGGTGAGTTTTGAGTGAAATCCAATCGCTTGAAGTATGGAATACACCAACCACTCCAATTAGGAAAGAATTGTCGTCGAAATTGAATTGACCAATTTCTCACACCTATTGATTTCGGATCGAGCCCAAAACTTGGGAAACATCATAATATGTTGGGAGGAGTCATTTGGTGAGTTTTGAGTGAAATCCAATCGCTAGAAGTATGGAATACACCAACCACTCCAATTAGGAACGAACTTCCGTTGAACTTGAATTGCCCAATTTGGAACACCTATTGATTTCGGATCGAGCCCGAAACTTGGGCAACATCATAATATGGTGGCAGAATTCTTTTGTTGAGTTTTCAGTGAAATCCAATCACTAGAAGTATGGAATACACCAACCACTCCAATTAGGAACGAACTGCCGTTGAACTTTTATTGTCCAATTTCTCACACCTGTTGATTTCGGATCGAGCCCAAAACTTGGGCAACATCATGATACGGTGGGAATAGTCATTTGGTGAGTTTTGAGTGAAATCCAATCGCTAGAAGTATGGAATACACCAACCAAACCAATTAGGAACGAACTGCCGTTGAACTTGAATTGTCCAATTTGGAACACCTATTGATTTAGGATCGAGCCCAAAACTTGGGCATCATCATATTATGGTGGGAGGAGTCATTTTGGTGAGTTTTGAGTGAAATCCAATCGCTAGAAGTATGGAATACACCAACCACTCCAATTAGGAACGAAATGCCGTTGAACTTGAATTGTCCAATTTCTCACATCTATTGATTTCGGATCGAGCCCCAGACTTGGGCAACATCATAATATGTTGGGAGGAGTCATTTGGTGAGTTTTGTGGGAAATCCGATCGCTAGAAGTATGGAATACACCAACCACTCCAATTAGGAACGAACTGCCGTTGAACTAGAATTGTCCAATTTGGAACACCTACTGATTTCGGGTCGAGCCCAAAACTTGGCCAACATCATAATATGGTGGGAGGAGTCATTTGGTGAGTTTTGAGTGAAATCCAATCGCTAGAAGTACGGAATACACCAACCACTCAAATTAGGAACGAACAGCCGTTGAACTAGAATTGTCAAATTTGGAACACCTATTGATTTCGGATCGAGCCCCAAACTTGGGCAACATCAGAATATGGTGGGAGGAGTCATTTGGTGAGTTTTGGGTGAAGTCCAATCGCTAGAAGTATGGAATACACCAACCACTCCAGTTAGGAACGAACTGCCGTTGAACTAGAATTGTCCAATTTGGAACACCTATTGATTTCGGATCGAGCCCAAAACTTGGGCATCATCATATTATGTTGGGAGGAGTCATTTGGTGAGTTTTGAGTGAAATCCAATCGCTAGAAGTATGGAATACACCAACCACTCCAATTAGGAACGAACTTTCGTTGAAATTGAATTGACCAATTTCTCACACCTATTGATTTCGGATCGAGCCCCAAACTTGGGCTACATCATAATATTGTGGGATGAGTCATTTGGTGAGTTTTCAGTGAAATCAAATCACTAGAAGTATGGAATACACCAACCACTCCAATTAGGAACGAACTGCCGTTGAACTTTTATTGTTCAATTTCTCACACCTATTGATTTCGGATCGAGCCCAAAACTTTGGCAACACCATGATACGGTGGGAATAGTTATTTGGTGAGTTTTGAGTGAAATCCAATCCCTAGAAGTATGGAATACAACAACTACTCCGATTAGGAACGAACTGTAGTTGAAATTGAATTGACCAATTTCTCACACCTATTGATTTCGGATCGGGCCCCAAACCTGGGCAACATCATAATATTGTGGGAGGAGTCATTTGGTGAGTTTTGAGTGAAATCCAATCGCTAGAAGAATGGAATACACCAACCACTCCAATTAGGAACGAACTGCCGTTGAAGTTGAATTGTCCAATTTCTCACACCTATTGATTTCGGATCGAGCCCAAAACTTGGGCAACATCATAATATGGTGGGAGGAGTCAGTTGGTGAGTTTTGTGGGAAATCCAATCGCTAGAAGTACGGAATACAGCAACCACTCTAATTAGGAACGAACTGCCGTTGAACTAGAATTGTCAAATTTGGAACACCTATTGATTTCGGATAGAGCCCCAAACTTGGGCAACATTAGAATATGGTGGGAGGAGTCATTTGGTGAGTTTTGAGTGAAATCCAATCGCTAGAAGTATGGAATACACCAACCACTCCAATTAGGAACGAACTGCCGTTGAACTTGAATTGTCCAATTTCTGACACCTATTGATATCGGATCGAGCCCCAAACTTGGGCTACATCATAATATTGTGGGATGAGTCATTTGGTGAGTTTTGAGTGAAATCCAATCGCTAGAAGTATGGAATACACCAACCACTCCAATTAGGAACGAAATGCCGTTGAAATTGAATTGACCAATTTCTCACACCTATTGATTTCGAATCGAGCCCAAAACTTGGGCAACATCATAATATGGTGGGAGGAGTCATTTGGTGAGTTTTGAGTGAAATCCAATCGCTAGAAGTATGGAATACACCAACCAAACCAGTTAGGAACGAACTGCCGTTGAACTTGAATTGTCCAATTTCGAACACCTATTGATTTAGGATCGAGCCCAAAACTTGGGCATCATCATATTATGGTGGGAGGAGTCATTTGGTGAGTTTTGAGTGAAATCCAATCGCTAGAAGTATGGAATACACCAACCACTCCAATTAGGAACGAACTGCCGTTGAACTTGAATTGTCCAATTTGGAACACCTATTGATTTCGGATCGAGCCCAAAACTTGGGCAACATCATAATATGGTGGGAGGAGTCAGTTGGTGAGTTTTGAGTGAAATCCAATCACTAGAAGTATGGAATACACCAACCACTACAATTAGGAACGAACTGCCGTTGAACTTGAATTGCCCAATTTCTCACACCTATTGATTTTAGATCGAGCCCAAAACTTGGGCAACATCATAGTATGGTGGGAGGAGTCATTTGTGGAGTTTTGAGTGAAATCCAATCGCTAGAAGTATGGAATACACCAACCACTCCAATTAGGAACGAACTGCCGTCGAACTTGAATTGTCCAATTTCGAACACCTATTGGTTTCGGATTGAGCCCAAAACTTGGGCAACATCATAATATGGTGGGAGGAGTCATTTGGTGAGTTTTGAGTGAAATCCAATCGCTAGAAGTATGGAATACACCAACCACTCCAATTAGGAATGAACTGCCGTTCAACTTGAATTGTCCAATTTCTCACACCTATTGATTTCGGATCGAGCCCAAAACTTGGGCAACAACATAATATGGTGGGAGGAGTCATTTGGTGAGTTTTGAGTGAAATCCAATCGCTAGAAGTGAGGAATACACCAACCACTCCAATTAGGAACGAACTGCCGTTGAACTTGAATTGTCCAATTTCTCACACCTATTGATTTCGGATCGAGCCCCAAACTTGAGCAACATCATAATACGGTGGGAGGAGTCATTTGGTGAGTTTTGAGTGAAATCCAATCGCTAGAAGTATGGAATACACCAACCACTCCAATTAGGAACGAACTGCCGTTGAACTTGAATTGTCCAATTTCTGACACCTATTGATTTCGGATCGATCCCCAAACTTGGGCTACATCATAATATTGTGGGAGGAGTCATTTGGTGAGTTTTGAGTGAAATCCAATCACTAGAAGTATGGAATACACCAACCACTACAATTAGGAACGAACTGCCGTTGAACTTGAATTGCTCAATTTCTCACACCTATTGATTTTAGATCGAGCCCAAAACTTGGGCAACATCATAGTATGGTGGGAGGAGTCATTTGTGGAGGTTTGAGTGAAATCCAATCGCTAGAAGTATGGAATACACCAACCACTCGAATTAGGAACGAACTGCCGTCGAACTTGAATTGTCCAATTTCGAACACCTATTGATTTCGGATTGAGCCCAAAACTTCGGCAACATCGTAATATGGTGGGAGGAGTCATTTGGTGAGTTTTGAGTGAAATCCAATCGCTAGAAGTATGGAATACACCAACCACTCCAATTAGGAACGAACTGCCGTTCAACTTGAATTGTCCAATTTCTCACACCTATTGATTTCGAATCGAGCCCAAAACTTGGGCAACAACATAATATGGTGGGAGGAGTCATTTGGTGAGTTTAGAGTGAAATCCAATCGCTAGAAGTGAGGAATACACCAACCACTCCAATTAGGAACGAACTGCCGTTGAACTTGAATTGTCCAATTTCTCACACCTACTGATTTCGGATCGAGCCCCAAACTTGAGCAACATCATAATATGGTGGGAGGAGTCATTTGGTGAGTTTTGAGTGAAATCCAATCGCTAGAAGTATGGAATACACCAACCACTCCAATTAGGAACGAACTGCCGTTGAACTTGAATTGTCCAATTTCTGACACCTATTGATTTCGGATCGATCCCCAAACTTGGGCTACATCATAATATTGTGGGAGGAGTCATTTGGTGAGTTTTGAGTGAAATCCAATCGCTAGAAGTATGGAATACACCAACCACTCCAATTAGGAACGAAATGCCGTTGAAATTGAATTGACCAATTTCTCACACCTATTGATTTCGAATCGAGCCCAAAACTTGGGCAACATCATAATATGGTGGGAGGAGTTATTTGGTGAGTTTTGAGTGAAATCCAATCGCTAGAAGTATGGAATACACCAACCACTCCAATTAGGAACGAACTGCCGTTGAACTTGAATTGTCCAATTTCTCACACCTATTGATTTCGGATCGAGCCCAAAACTTGGGCAACATCATAATTTGGTGGGAGGAGTCATTAGGTGAGTTTTGAGTGAAATCTAATCGCTAGAAGTATGGAATACAACAACCACTCCAATTAGGAACGAACTGTCGTTGAACTTGAATTGTCCAATTTGGAACACCTATTGATTTCGGATCGAGCCCCAAACTTGAGCAACATCATAATATGGTGGGAGGAGTCATTTGGTGAGTTTTGAGAGAAATCCAATCGCTAGAAGTATGGAATACACCAACCACTCCAATTAGGAACGAACTGCCGTTGAACTTGAATTGTCCAATTTCTGACACCTATTGATTTCGGATCGATCCCCAAACTTGGGCTACATCATAATATTGTGGGAGGAGTCATTTGGTGAGTTTTGAGTGAAATCCAATCGCTAGAAGTATGGAATACACCAACCACTCCAACTAGGAACGAACTGCCGTTGAACTTGAATTGTCCAATTTGGAACACCTATTGATTTCGGATCGAGCCCCAAACTTGAGCAACATCATAATATGGTGGGAGGAGTCATTTGGTGAGTTTTGAGTGAAATCCAATCGCTAGAAGTATGGAATACACCAACCACTCCAATTAGGAACGAACTGCCGTTGAACTTGAATTGTCCAATTTCTCACACCTATTGATTTTGGATCGAGCCCAAAACTTGGGCAACAACATAATATGGTGGGAGTAGTCATTTGGTTAGTTTTGAGTGAAATCCAATCGCTAGAAGTATGGAATACACCAACCACTCCAACTAGGAACGAACTGCCGTTGAACTTGAATTGTCCAATTTGGAACACCTATTGATTTCGGATCGAGCCCAAAACTTGGGCAACATCATAATATGGTGGGAGGAGTCATTTGGTGAGTTTTGAGTGAAATCCAATCGCTAGAAGTATGGAATACACCAACCACTCCAATTAGGAACGAACTGCCGTTGAACATGAATTGTCCAATTTGGAACATCTATTGATTTCGGATCGAGCACAACACTTGGGCAACATCACAACATGGTGGGAGGAGTCATTTGTTGAGTTTTGAGTGAAATCGAATCGCTAGAAGTACGGAATACACCAACCACTCCAATTAGGAACGAACTGCCGTTGAACTTGAATTGTCCAATTTGGAACACCTATCGATTTCGGATCGAGCCCAAAACTTGGTCAACATCATAATTTGGTGGGAGGAGTCATTAGGTGAGTTTTGAGTGAAATCCAATCGCTAGAAGTATGGAATACACCAACCACTCCAATTAGGAACGAAATGCCGTTGAAATTGAATTGACCAATTTCTCACACCTATTGATTTCGAATCGAGCCCAAAACTTGGGCAACATCATAATATGGTGGGAGGAGTTATTTGGCGAGTTTTGAGTGAAATCCAATCGCTAGAAGTATGGAATACACCAACCACTCCAATTAGGAACGAACTGCCGTTGAACTTGAATTGTCCAATTTCTCAAACCTACTGATTTCGGATCGAGCCCAAAACTTGGGCAACATCTTAATATGGTGGGAGGATTCATTTGGTGAGTTTTGAGTGAAATCCAATCGCTAGAAGTATGGAATACACCAACCACTCCAATTACGAACGACATGCCGTTGAAAATGAATTCACCAATTTCTCACACCTATTGATTTCGGATCGATCCCAAAACTTGGGCAACATCATAATATGGTGGGAGGATTCATTTGGTGAGTTTTGAGTGAAATCCAATCGCTAGAAGTATGGAATACACCAACCACTCCAATTAGGAACGACATGCCGTTGAAAATGAATTCACCAATTTCTCACACCTATTGATTTCGGATCGATCCCAAAACTTGGGCAACATCATAATATGGTGGGAGGATTCATTTGGTGAGTTTTGAGTGAAATCCAATCGCTAGAAGTATGGAATACACCAACCACTCCAATTAGGAACGACATGCCGTTGAAATTGAATTCACCAATTTCTCACACCTATTGATTTCGGATCGATCCCAAAACTTGGGCAACATCATAATATGGTGGGAGGAGTCATTTGGTGAGTTTTGAGTGAAATCCAATCGCTAGAAGTATGGAATACACCAACCACTCCAATTAGGAACGAACTGCCGTTGAACTTGAATTGTCCAATTTCTCACACCTATTGATTTCGGATCGAGACCAAAACTTGGGCAACATCATAATATGGTGGGAGGAGTCATTTGGTTAGTTTTGAGTGAAATCCAATCGCTAGAAGTGTGGAATACACCAACCACTCCAATTTGGAATGAACTGCCGTTGAACTTGAATTGTCCAATTTCTCACACCTATTGAATTTGGATCGAGCCCAAAACTTGGGCAACATCATAATATGGTGGGAGTAGTCATTTGGTTAGTTTTGAGTGAAATCCAATCGCTAGAAGTATGGAATACACCAACCACTCCAACTAGGAACGAACTGCCGTTGAACTTGAATTGTCCAATTTGGAACACCTATTGATTTCGGATCGAGCCCAAAACTTGGGCATAATCATAATATGGTGGGAGGAGTCATTTGGTGAATTTTGAGTGAAATCCAATCGCTAGAAGTATGGAATACACCAACCACTCCAATTAGGAACGAACTGCCGTTGAACTTGAATTGTCCAATTTCTCACACCTATTGATTTTGGATCGAGCCCAAAACTTGGGCAACATCATAATATGGTGGGAGTAGTCATTTGGTTAGTTTTGAGTGAAATCCAATCGCTAGAAGTATGGAATACACCAACCACTCCAACTAGGAACGAACTGCCGTTGAACTTGAATTGTCCAATTTGGAACACCTATTGATTTCGGATCGAGCCCAAAACTTGGGCATAATCATAATATGGTGGGAGGAGTCATTTGGTGAGTTTTGAGTGAAATCCAATCGCTAGAAGTATGGAATACACCAACCACTCCAATTAGGAACGAACTGCCGTTGAACTTGAATTGTCCAATTTCTCACACCTATTGATTTCGGATCGAGCCCAAAACTTGGGCAACATCATAATTTGGTGGGAGGAGTCATTAGGTGAGTTTTGAGTGAAATCCAATCGCTAGAAGTATGGAATACAACAACCACTCCAATTAGGAACGAACTGCCGTTGAACTTGAATTGTCCAATTTGGAACACCTATTGATTTCGGATCGAGCCCCAAACTTGAGCAACATCATAATATGGTGGGAGGAGTCATTTGGTGAGTTTTGAGAGAAATCCAATCGCTAGAAGTATGGAATACACCAACCACTCCAATTAGGAACGAACTGCCGTTGAACTTGAATTGTCCAATTTCTGACACCTATTGATTTCGGATCGATCCCCAAACTTGGGCTACATCATAATATTGTGGGAGGAGTCATTTGGTGAGTTTTGAGTGAAATCCAATCGCTAGAAGTATGGAATACACCAACCACTCCAAAAAGGAACGAACTGCCGTTGAACTTGAATTGTCCAATTTGGAACACCTATTGATTTCGGATCGAGCCCCAAACTTGAGCAACATCATAATATGGTGGGAGGAGTCATTTGGTGAGTTTTGAGTGAAATCCAATCGCTAGAAGTATGGAATACACCAACCACTCCAACTAGGAACGAACTGCCGTTGAACTTGAATTGTCCAATTTCTCACACCTATTGATTTTGGATCGAGCCCAAAACTTGGGCAACATCATAATATGGTGGGAGTAGTCATTTGGTTAGTTTTGAGTGAAATCCAATCGCTAGAAGTATGGAATACACCAACCACTCCAACTAGGAACGAACTGCCGTTGAACTTGAATTGTCCAATTTGGAACACCTATTGATTTCGGATCGAGCCCAAAACTTGGGCAACATCATAATATGGTGGGAGGAGTCATTTGGTGAGTTTTGAGTGAAATCCAATCGCTAGAAGTATGGAATACACCAACCACTCCAATTAGGAACGAACTGCCGTTGAACATGAATTGTCCAATTTGGAACATCTATTGATTTCGGATCGAGCACAACACTTGGGCAACATCACAACATGGTGGGAGGAGTCATTTGTTGAGTTTTGAGTGAAATCGAATCGCTAGAAGTACGGAATACACCAACCACTCCAATTAGGAACGAACTGCCGTTGAACTTGAATTGTCCAATTTGGAACACCTATCGATTTCGGATCGAGCCCAAAACTTGGTCAACATCATAATTTGGTGGGAGGAGTCATTAGGTGAGTTTTGAGTGAAATCCAATCGCTAGAAGTATGGAATACACCAACCACTCCAATTAGGAACGAACTGCCGTTGAACTTGAATTGTCCAATTTCTCAAACCTACTGATTTCGGATCGAGCCCAAAACTTGGGCAACATCTTAATATGGTGGGAGGATTCATTTGGTGAGTTTTGAGTGAAATCCAATCGCTAGAAGTATGGAATACACCAACCACTCCAATTACGAACGACATGCCGTTGAAAATGAATTCACCAATTTCTCACACCTATTGATTTCGGATCGATCCGAAAACTTGGGCAACATCATAATATGGTGGGAGGATTCATTTGGTGAGTTTTGAGTGAAATCCAATCGCTAGAAGTATGGAATACACCAACCACTCCAATTAGGAACGACATGCCGTTGAAAATGAATTCACCAATTTCTCACACCTATTGATTTCGGATCGATCCCAAAACTTGGGCAACATCATAATATGGTGGGAGGATTCATTTGGTGAGTTTTGAGTGAAATCCAATCGCTAGAAGTATGGAATACACCAACCACTCCAATTAGGAACGACATGCCGTTGAAATTGAATTCACCAATTTCTCACACCTATTGATTTCGGATCGATCCCAAAACTTGGGCAACATCATAATATGGTGGGAGGAGTCATTTGGTGAGTTTTGAGTGAAATCCAATCGCTAGAAGTATGGAATACACCAACCACTCCAATTAGGAACGAACTGCCGTTGAACTTGAATTGTCCAATTTCTCACACCTATTGATTTCGGATCGAGCCCAAAACTTAGGCAACATCATCATATGGTGGGAGGAGTCATTTGGTGAGTTTTGAGTCAAATCCAATCGCTAGAAGTATGGAATACACCTACCATTCCAATTAGGAACGAACTGCCGTTGAACTTGAATTGTCCAATTTGGAACACCTATTGATTTCGGATCGATCCCAAAACTTGGGCAACATCATAATATGGTGGGAGGAGTCATTTGGTGAGTTTTGAGTCAAATCCAATCGCTAGAAGTATGGAATACACCAAACACTCCAATTAGGCACGAACTGCCGTTGAACTTGAATTGTCAAATTTCTCACAGCTACTGATTTCGGAACGAGCCCCAAATTTGGGCAACATCATAATATGGTGGGAGGAGTCATTTGGTGAGTTTTGAGAGAAATCCAATCGCTAGAAGTATGGAATACACCAACCACTCCAATTAGGAACGAACTGCCGTTGAACTTGAATTGTCCAATTTCTGACACCTATTGATTTCGGATCGATCCCCAAACTTGGGCTACATCATAATATTGTGGGAGGAGTCATTTGGTGAGTTTTGAGTGAAATCCAATCGCTAGAAGTATGGAATACACCAACCACTCCAAAAAGGAACGAACTGCCGTTGAACTTGAATTGTCCAATTTGGAACACCTATTGATTTCGGATCGAGCCCCAAACTTGAGCAACATCATAATATGGTGGGAGGAGTCATTTGGTGAGTTTTGAGTGAAATCCAATCGCTAGAAGTATGGAATACACCAACCACTCCAACTAGGAACGAACTGCCGTTGAACTTGAATTGTCCAATTTCTCACACCTATTGATTTTGGATCGAGCCCAAAACTTGGGCAACATCATAATATGGTGGGAGTAGTCATTTGGTTAGTTTTGAGTGAAATCCAATCGCTAGAAGTATGGAATACACCAACCACTCCAACTAGGAACGAACTGCCGTTGAACTTGAATTGTCCAATTTGGAACACCTATTGATTTCGGATCGAGCCCAAAACTTGGGCAACATCATAATATGGTGGGAGGAGTCATTTGGTGAGTTTTGAGTGAAATCCAATCGCTAGAAGTATGGAATACACCAACCACTCCAATTAGGAACGAACTGCCGTTGAACATGAATTGTCCAATTTGGAACATCTATTGATTTCGGATCGAGCACAACACTTGGGCAACATCACAACATGGTGGGAGGAGTCATTTGTTGAGTTTTGAGTGAAATCGAATCGCTAGAAGTACGGAATACACCAACCACTCCAATTAGGAACGAACTGCCGTTGAACTTGAATTGTCCAATTTGGAACACCTATCGATTTCGGATCGAGCCCAAAACTTGGTCAACATCATAATTTGGTGGGAGGAGTCATTAGGTGAGTTTTGAGTGAAATCCAATCGCTAGAAGTATGGAATACACCAACCACTCCAATTAGGAACGAACTGCCGTTGAACTTGAATTGTCCAATTTCTCAAACCTACTGATTTCGGATCGAGCCCAAAACTTGGGCAACATCTTAATATGGTGGGAGGATTCATTTGGTGAGTTTTGAGTGAAATCCAATCGCTAGAAGTATGGAATACACCAACCACTCCAATTACGAACGACATGCCGTTGAAAATGAATTCACCAATTTCTCACACCTATTGATTTCGGATCGATCCGAAAACTTGGGCAACATCATAATATGGTGGGAGGATTCATTTGGTGAGTTTTGAGTGAAATCCAATCGCTAGAAGTATGGAATACACCAACCACTCCAATTAGGAACGACATGCCGTTGAAAATGAATTCACCAATTTCTCACACCTATTGATTTCGGATCGATCCCAAAACTTGGGCAACATCATAATATGGTGGGAGGATTCATTTGGTGAGTTTTGAGTGAAATCCAATCGCTAGAAGTATGGAATACACCAACCACTCCAATTAGGAACGACATGCCGTTGAAATTGAATTCACCAATTTCTCACACCTATTGATTTCGGATCGATCCCAAAACTTGGGCAACATCATAATATGGTGGGAGGAGTCATTTGGTGAGTTTTGAGTGAAATCCAATCGCTAGAAGTATGGAATACACCAACCACTCCAATTAGGAACGAACTGCCGTTGAACTTGAATTGTCCAATTTCTCACACCTATTGATTTCGGATCGAGCCCAAAACTTAGGCAACATCATCATATGGTGGGAGGAGTCATTTGGTGAGTTTTGAGTCAAATCCAATCGCTAGAAGTATGGAATACACCTACCATTCCAATTAGGAACGAACTGCCGTTGAACTTGAATTGTCCAATTTGGAACACCTATTGATTTCGGATCGATCCCAAAACTTGGGCAACATCATAATATGGTGGGAGGAGTCATTTGGTGAGTTTTGAGTCAAATCCAATCGCTAGAAGTATGGAATACACCAAACACTCCAATTAGGCACGAACTGCCGTTGAACTTGAATTGTCAAATTTCTCACAGCTACTGATTTCGGAACGAGCCCCAAATTTGGGCAACATCATAATATGGTGGGAGGAGTCATTTGGTGAGTTTTCAGTGAAATCCAATCGCTAGAAGTATGGAATACACCAACCACTCCAATTAGGAACGAACTGCCGTTGAACTTGAATTGCCCAATTTCTCACACCTATTGATTTCGGATCGAGCCCAAAACTTGGGCAATATCATAATATGGTGGGAGGAGTCATTTGTGGAGTTTAGAGTGAAATCCAATCGCTAGATGTATGGAATACACCAACCACTCCAATTAGGAACGAACTGCCGTTGAACTTAAATTGTCCAATTTCTCACACCTATTGATTTCGGATTGAGCCCCAAACTTGGGCAACATCATAATATGGTGGGAGGAGTCATTTTGTGAGTTTTGAGTCAAATCCAATCGCTAGAACTATGGAATACACCAACCACTCCAGTTAGGAACGAACTGCCGTTGAACTTGAATTGTCCAATTTGGAACACCTATTGATTTCGGATCGAGCCCAAAACTTGGGCAACATCATAATATGGTGGGAGGAGTCATTTGGTGAGTTTTGAGTGAAATCCAATCGCTAGAAGTACGGAATACACCAACCACTCCCATTAGGAACGAACTGCCGTTGAACTTGAATTTTCAAATTTCTCACACCTATTGATTTCGGATCGAACCCCAAACTTGTGCAACAGCATAATATGGTGGGAGGAGTCATTTGGTGAGTTTTGAGTGAAATCCAATCGCTAGAAGTATGGAATACACCAACCACTCCAATTAGGAACGAACTGCCGTTGAACTTGAATTGTCCAATTTCTCACACCTACTGATTTCGGATCGAGCCCAAAACTTGGGCAATATCATAATATGGTGGGAAGAGTCAATTGGTGAGTTTTGAGTGAAATCCAATTGCTAGAAGTATGGAATACACCAACCACTCCAATTAGGAACGAACTGCCGTTGAACTTGAATTGTCCAATTTGGAACACCTATTGATTTCGGATCGAGCCCAAAACTTGGGCAACATCATAACATGGTGGGAGGAGTCATTTGGTGAGTTTTCAGTGAAATCCAATCGCTAGAAGTATGGAATACACCAACTACTCCAATTAGGAACGAACTGCCGTTCGACTTGAATTGCCCAATTTCTCACACCTATTGATTTCGGATCGAGCCCCAAACTTGGGCAACTTCATAATATGGTGGGAGGAGTCATTTGGTTAGTTTGGAGTGAAATCCAATCGCTAGAAGTATGGAATACACCAACCACTCCAATTAGGAACGAACTGCCGTTGAACTTGAATTGTCCAATTTCTCACACCTATTGATTTCGGATCGAGCCCAAAACTTGGGCAAAATCTTAATTTGGTGGGAGGAGTCATTTGGTGAGTTTTGAGTGAAATATAATCGCTAGAAGTATGGAATACACCAACCACTCCCATTTGGAACGAACTGCCGTTGAACTTGAATTGTCCAATTTCGCACACCTATTGATTTCGGATCGAACCCCAAACTTGTTCAACATCATAATATGGTTGGAGGAGTCATTTGGTGAGTTTTGAGTGAAATCCAATCGCTAGAAGTATGGAATACACCAACCACTCCAACTAGGAACGAACTGTTGTTGAACTTGAATTGTCCAATTTGGAACACCTATTGATTTAGGATCGAGCCCAAAACTTGGGCAATAACATAATTTGGGGGGAAGAGTCATTTGGTGAGTTTTGAGTGAAATCAAATCGCTAGAAGTATGGAATACACCAACCACTCCAATTAGGAACGAACTGCCGTTGAACTTGAATTGTCCAATTTGGAACACCTATTGATTTCGGATCGAGCCCAAAACTTGGGCAACATCATAATATGGTGGGAGGAGTCATTTGGTGAGTTTTCAGTGAAATCCAATCGCTAGAAGTATGGAATACACCAACCACTCCAATTAGGAACGAACTGCCGTTGAACTTGAATTGCCCAATTTCTCACACCTATTGATTTCGGATCGAGCCCAAAACTTGGGCAACATCATAATATGGTGGGAGGAGTCATTTGTGGAGTTTAGAGTGAAATCCAATCGCTAGATGTATGGAATACACCAACCACTCCAATTAGGAACGAACTGCCGTTGAACTTAAATTGTCCAATTTCTCACACCTATTGATTTCGGATTGAGCCACAAACTTGGGCAACATCATAATATGGTGGGAGGTGTCATTTTGTGAGTTTTGAGTCAAATCCAATCGCTAGAACTATGGAATACACCAACCACTCCAGTTAGGAACGAACTGCCGTTGAACTTGAATTGTCCAATTTGGAACACCTATTGATTTCGGATCGAGCCCAAAACTTGGGCAACATCATAATACGGTGGGAGGAGTCATTTGGTGAGTTTTGAGTGAAATCCAATCGCTAGAAGTATGGAATACACCAACCACTCCAATTAGGAACGAACTTTCGTTGAAATTCAATTGACCAATTTCTCACACCTATTGATTTCGGATCGAGCCCAAAACTTGGGCAACATCATAATATGGTGGGAGGAGTCATTTGGTGAGTTTTCAGTGAAATCCAATCGATAGAAGTGTGGAATACACCAACCACTCCAATTAGGAACGAACTGCCGTTGAACTTTTATTGTCGAATTTCTCACACCTATTGATTTCGGATCGAGCCCAAAACTTGGGCAACATCGTGATATGGTGGGAGGAGTCATTTGGTGAGTTTTGAGTGAAATCCAATCCCTAGAAGTATGGAATACAACAACTACTCCGATTAGGAACGAACTGGAGTTGAAATTGAATTGACCAATTTCTCACACCTATTGATTTCGGATCGAGCCCCAAACTTGGGCAACATCATAATATGGTGGGAGGAGTCATTTGGTGAGTTTTGAGTGAAATCCAATCGCTAGAAGTATGGAATACACCAACCACCCCAATTAGGAACGAACTGCCGTTGAACTTGAATTGTCCAATTTGGAACACCTATTGATTTCGGATCGAGCCCAAAACTTGGGCAACATCATAATATGGTGGGAGCAGTCATTTGGTGAGTTTTGAGTGAAATCCAATCGCTAGAAGTATGGAATACACCAACCACTCCAATTAGGAACGAACTGCCGTTGAACTTGAATTGTCCAATTTCTCACACCTATTGATTTCGGATAGAGCCCCAAACTTGGACAACGTCAAAATATGGTGGGAGGAGTCATTTGGTGAGTTTTGAGTGAAATCCAATCGCTAGAAGTATGGAATACACCAACCACTCCAATTAGGAACGAACTGCCATTGAACTTGAATTGTCCAATTTCTCACACCTATTGATTTCGGATCGAGCCCAAAACTTGGGCAACATATAAATATGGTGGGAGGAAGCATTTGGTGAGTTTTGAGTGAAATCCAATCGATAGAAGTATGGAATACACCAACCACTCCAGTTAGGAACGAACTGTCGTTGAACTTGAATTGTCCAATTTGGAAAACCTATTGATTTCGGATCGAGCCCAAAACTTGGGCAACATCATAATATGGTGGGAGGAGTCATTTGGTGATTTTTGAGTGAAATCCAATCGCTGGAAGTATGGAATACACCAACCACTCCAATTAGGAACGAACTGCCGTTGAACTTAAATTGTCCAATTTCTCACACCTATTGATTTCGGATTGAGCCCCAAACTTGGGCAACATCATAATATGGTGGTACGAGTCATTTGGTGAGTTTTGAGTCAAATCCAATCGCTAGAAGTATGGAATACACCAACCCCTCCAGTTAGGAACGAACTGCCGTTGAACTTGAATTGTCCAATTTCTCACACCTATTGATTTCGGATCGAGCCCAAAACATGGGCAACATGATAATATGGTGTTAGGAGTCATTTGGTGAGATTTGAGTGAAATCCAATCGCTAGAAGTACGGAATACACCAACCACTTCAATTTGTTACGAACTGCCGTTGAACTTGAATTGTCTAATTTCTGTCACCTATTGATTTCGGATCGAGCCCAAAACTTGGGCAACATGATAATATGGTGGGAGGAGTCATTTGGTGAGTTTTTGGTGAAATCCAGTCGCTAGAAGTATGGAATACACCAACCACTCCAATTGGGAACGATCTGCCGTTGAACTTGAATTGTCCAATTTCTGTCACCTATTGATTTCTGATCAAGCCCAAAACTTGGGCAACATGATAATCTGGTGGGAGAAGTCATTTGGTGAGTTTTGAGTGCAATCCAATTGCTAGAAGTATGGAATACACCAACCACTCCAATTAGGAACGAACTGCCGTTGAACTTGAATTGTCCAATTTCTGTCACCTATTGATTTCGAATCGAGCCCAAAACTTGGGCAACATGATAATATGGTGGGAGGAGTCATTTGGTGAGTTTTGGGTGAAATCCAGTCGCTAGAAGTATGGAATACACCAACCACTCCAATTGGGAACGAACTGCCGTTGAACTTGAATTGTCCAATTTCTGTCACCTATCGATTTTGGATCAAGCCCAAAACTTGGGCAACATGATAATCTGGTGGGAGAAGTCATTTGATGAGTTTTAAGTGAAATCCAATTGCTAGAAGTATGGAATACACCAACCACTCCAATTAGGAACGAACTGCCGTTGAACTTGAATTGTCCAATTTCTGTCACCTATTGATTTCGAATCGAGCCCAAAACTTGGGCAACATGATAATATGGTGGGAGGAGTCATTTGGTGAGTTTTGGGTGAAATCCAGTCGCTAGAAGTTTGGAATACACCAACCACCCCAATTAGGAACGAACTGCCATTGAACTTGAATTGTCCAATTTCTCACAGCTATTGATTTCGGATCGAGCCCAAAACTTGGGCAACATGATAATACGATGTTAGGAGTCATTTGGTGAGTTTTGAGTGAAATCCAATCGCTAGAAGTACGGAATACACCAACCACTTCAATTTGGAACGAACTGCCGTTGAACTTGAATTGTCCAATTTCTCACAACTATTGATTTCGGATCGAGCCCAAAACTTGGGCAAGATAATAATATGGTGTCAGGAGTCATTTGGTGAGTTTTGAGTGAAATCCAATCGCTAGAAGTATAGAATACACCAACCACTCCAATTAGGAACGAAATGCCGTTGAACTTGAATTGTCCAATTTCTCACACCTATTGATATCGGATTGAGCCCAAAACTTATGCAACATCATAATATGGTGGGAGGATTCATTTGGTTAGTTTTGAGTGAAATTCAATCGCTAGAAGTATGGAATACACCAACCACTCCAATTAGGAACGAACTGCCGTTGAACTTGAATTGTCCAATTTCCCACACCTATTGATTTTGGATCAAGCCCAAAACTTGGGCAACAGGATAATATGGTGTTAGGAGGCATTTGGTGAGTTTTGAGTGAAATCCAACCGCTAGAAGTATAGAATACACTCCAATTTGGAACGAACTGCCGTTGAACTTGAATTCTTCAATTTCTCACACCTATTGATTTCAGATCGAGCCCAAAACATCGGCAACATAATAATATGGTGGGAGGAGTCATTTGGTGAGTTTTGAGTGAAATCCAATCGATAGAAGTATAGAATACACTCCAATTTGGAACGAACTGCCGTTGAACTTGAATTGTCCAATTTCTCACAACTACTGATTTTGGATCGAGCCCAAAACTTGGGCAACATCATAATATGGTGTTAGGAGTCATTTGGTGAGTTTTGAGTGAAATCCAATCCCTAGAAGTATAAAATACACTCGAATTTGGAAGGAACTGCCGTTGAACTTGAATTGTCCAATTTCTCATAACTATTGATTTTGGATCGAGCCCAAAACTTGGGCAACATCATAATATGGTGTTAGGAGTCATTTGGTGAGTTTTGAGTGAAATCCAATCGCTAGAAGTATGGAATACACCAACCACTCCAATTAGGAACGAACTGTCGTTGAACTTGAATTGTCCAATTTCTCACACCTATTGATTTCGGATCGAGCCCAAAACTTGGGCAACATCAGGATATGGTGGGAGGAGTCATTTGGTGAGTTTTTAGTGAAATCCAATCGCTAGAAGTATGGAATACACCAACCACTCCAATTTGGAACGAACTGCCGTTGAACTTGAATTGTCCAATTTCTTTCACCTATTGATTTCGGATCGAGCCCCAAACATGGGCAACATCATAATATGGTGGGAAGAGTCACTTGGTGAGTTTTGAGTGAAATCCAATCGCTATAGAAGTATGGAATACACCAACCACTATAGTTAGGAACGAACTACCGTTGAACTTGAATTGGCCAATTTCGAACACCTATTGATTTCGGATCGAGCCCAAAACTTGGGCAACATCATAATACGGTGGGAGGAGTCATTTGGTGAGTTTTGAGTGAAATCCAATCACTAGAAGTATGGAATACACCAACCACTCCCATTAGGAACGAACTGCCGTTGAACTTGAATTGTCCAATTTCGCACACCTATTGATTTCGGATCGAACCCCAAACTTGTTCAACATCATAATATGGTGGGAGGAGTCATTTGGTGAGTTTTGAGTGAAATCCAATCTTTAGAAGTATGGAATACACCAACCACTCCATTTAGGAACGAACTGCCGTTGAACTTGAATTGTCCAATTTCGCACACCTATTGATTTCGGAT
The DNA here is from genome assembly GCF_965620075.1 of Prunus avium. Taxonomy (NCBI): domain Eukaryota; kingdom Viridiplantae; phylum Streptophyta; class Magnoliopsida; order Rosales; family Rosaceae; genus Prunus; species Prunus avium. Next base: position 16,777,576 of record NC_142289.1, on the reverse strand, counting down.
CGAACCCCAAACTTGTTCAACATCATAATATGGTGGGAGGAGTCATTTGGTGAGTTTTGAGTGAAATCCAATCGCTAGAAGTCTGGAATACACCAACCACTCCAATTTGGAACGAACTGCCGTTGAACTTGAATTGTCCAATTTCTCCCAGCTATTGATTTCGGATCGAGCCCAAAACTTGGGCAACATCATAATACGGTGGGAGGAGTCATTTGGTGAGTTTTGTGAGAAATCCAATCGCTAGAAGTGTGGAATACACGAACCACTCCAATTAGGAACGAACTGCCGTTGAACTTGAATTGTCCAATTTCTCACACCTAATGATTTCGTATCGAGCCCAAAACGTGGGCAACATCATAATATTGTGGGAGGAGTCATTTGGTGAGTTTTGAGTGAAATCCAATCGCTAGAAGTACAGAATACATCAACCACTCCAATTAGGGACGAACTGCCGTTGAACTTGAATTGTCCAATTTCTCACACCAATTGATTTCGGATCGAGCCCAAAAGTTGGGCAACAACATAATATGGTGGGAAGAGTCATTTGGTGTGTTTTGAGTGAAATCCAATCGCTAGAAGTATGGAATACACCAACCACTCCAATTAGGAACGAACTGCCGTTGAACTTGAATTGTCCAATTTCTCACACCTAATGATTTCGGATCGAGCCCAAAACGTGGGCAACATCATAATATTCTGGGAGGAGTCATTTGGTGAGTTTTGAGTGAAATTCAATCGCTAGAAGTATGGAATACACTAACCACTCCAATTAGGAACGACCTGCCGTTGAATTTACATTGTCCAATATCTCACACCTATTGACTTCGGATCGAGGCCAAAACTTGGGCAACATCATAATATGGTGGGAGGAGTCATTTGGTGAGTTTTTAGTGATATCCAATCGCTAGAAGTACAGAATACACCAACCACTCCAATTAGGGACGAACTGCCGTTGAACTTGAATTGTCCAATTTCCTACACCTATTGATTTCGGATCGAGCCCCAAACATCGGCAACATCATAATATGGTGGGAGGAGTCATTTGGTGCGTTTTGAGTGAAATCCAATCGCTAGAAGTATGGAATACTCCAACCACTCCAATTAGGAACGAACTGCCGTTGAACTTGAATTGTCCAATTTCTGTCACCTATTGATTTCGAATCGAGCCCAAAACTTGGGCAACATGATAATATGGTGGGAGGAGTCATTTGGTGAGTTTTGAGTGAAATCCAATCGCTAGAAGTATGGAATACACCAACCACTCCAATTAGGAACGAACTGCCGCCGAACTTCAATTGTCCAATTTTTCACACCTATTGATTTCGGATCGAGCCCAAAACTTGGGCAACATCATAATATGGTGGGAGGAGTCATTTGGTGAATTTTGAGTGAAATCCAATCGCTAGAAGTAGGGAATGCACCAACCACTCCAATTAGGAACGAACTGCCATTGAACTTGAATTGTCCAATTTCTCACACGTATTGATTTCGGATAGAGCCCCAAACATGGGCAACATCATAATATGGTGGGAGGAGTCATTTGGTGAGTTTTGAGTGAAATACAATCGCTAGAAGTATGGAATACGCCAACCACTCCAATTAGGAACGAACTGCCGTTGAACTTGAATTGTCCAATTTCTAACACTTATTGATTTCGGATCAAGCCCCAAACTTGGGCAACATCATAATACGGTGGGAGGAGTCATTCGGTGAGTTTTGAGTGAAATCCAATCGCTAGAAGTAGGGAATGCACCAACCACTCCAATTAGGAACGAACTGCCATTGAACTTGTATTGTCCAATTTCTCACACCTATTGATTTCGGATCGAGCCCAAAACTTGGGCAACCTCATAATATGGTGGGAGGAGTCATTTAGTGAGTTTTGAGTGAAATCCAATTGCTAGAAGTACAGAATACACCAACCACTCCAATTAGGAACGAACTGCCGTTGAACTTGAATTGTCCAATTTCTCACACCTATTGATTTCGGATAGAGCCCCAAACATGGGCAACATCATAATATGGTGGGAGGAGTCATTTGGTGAGTTTTGAGTGAAATCCAATCGCTAGAAGTAGGGAATGCACCAACCACTCCAATTAGGAACGAACTGCCATTGAACTTGTATTGTCCAATTTCTCACACCTATTGATTTCGGATCGAGCCCAAAACTTGGGCAACATCAGGATATGGTGGGAGGAGTCATTTGGTGAGTTTTTAGTGAAATCCAATCGCTAGAAGTATGGAATACACCAACCACTCCAATTTGGAACGAACTGCCGTTGAACTTGAATTGTCCAATTTCTTTCACCTATTGATTTCGGATCGAGCCCCAAACATGGGCAACATCATAATATGGTGGGAAGAGTCACTTGGTGAGTTTTGAGTGAAATCCAATCGCTATAGAAGTATGGAATACACCAACCACTATAGTTAGGAACGAACTACCGTTGAACTTGAATTGGCCAATTTCGAACACCTATTGATTTCGGATCGAGCCCAAAACTTGGGCAACATCATAATACGGTGGGAGGAGTCATTTGGTGAGTTTTGAGTGAAATCCAATCACTAGAAGTATGGAATACACCAACCACTCCCATTAGGAACGAACTGCCGTTGAACTTGAATTGTCCAATTTCGCACACCTATTGATTTCGGATCGAACCCCAAACTTGTTCAACATCATAATATGGTGGGAGGAGTCATTTGGTGAGTTTTGAGTGAAATCCAATCTTTAGAAGTATGGAATACACCAACCACTCCATTTAGGAACGAACTGCCGTTGAACTTGAATTGTCCAATTTCGCACACCTATTGATTTCGGATCGAACCCCAAACTTGTTCAACATCATAATATGGTGGGAGGAGTCATTTGGTGAGTTTTGAGTGAAATCCAATCGCTAGAAGTATGGAATACACCAACCACTCCAATTTGGAACGAACTGCCGTTGAACTTGAATTGTCCAATTTCTCCCACCTATTGATTTCGGATCGAGCCCAAAACTTGGGCAACATCATAATACGGTGGGAGGAGTCATTTGGTGAGTTTTGTGAGAAATCCAATCGCTAGAAGTGTGGAATACACGAACAACTCCAATTAGGAACGAACTGCCGTTGAACTTGAATTGTCCAATTTCTCACACCTAATGATTTCGTATCGAGCCCAAAACGTGGGCAACATCATAATATTGTGGGAGGAGTCATTTGGTGAGTTTTGAGTGAAATCCAATCGCTAGAAGTACAGAATACATCAACCACTCCAATTAGGGACGAACTGCCGTTGAACTTGAATTGTCCAATTTCTCACACCAATTGATTTCGGATCGAGCCCAAAAGTTGGGCAACAACATAATATGGTGGGAAGAGTCATTTGGTGTGTTTTGAGTGAAATCCAATCGCTAGAAGTATGGAATACACCAACCACTCCAATTAGGAACGAACTGCCGTTGAACTTGAATTGTCCAATTTCTCACACCTAATGATTTCGGATCGAGCCCAAAACGTGGGCAACATCATAATATTCTGGGAGGAGTCATTTGGTGAGTTTTGAGTGAAATTCAATCGCTAGAAGTATGGAATCCACTAACCACTCCAATTAGGAACGACCTGCCGTTGAATTTACATTGTCCAATATCTCACACCTATTGACTTCGGATCGAGGCCAAAACTTGGGCAACATCATAATATGGTGGGAGGAGTCATTTGGTGAGTTTTTAGTGATATCCAATCGCTAGAAGTACAGAATACACCAACCACTCCAATTAGGGACGAACTGCCGTTGAACTTGAATTGTCCAATTTCTCACACCTATTGATTTCGGATCGAGCCCCAAACATCGGCAACATCATAATATGGTGGGAGGAGTCATTTGGTGCGTTTTGAGTGAAATCCAATCGCTAGAAGTATGGAATACTCCAACCACTCCAATTAGGAACGAACTGCCGTTGAACTTGAATTGTCCAATTTCTGTCACCTATTGATTTCGAATCGAGCCCAAAACTTGGGCAACATGATAATATGGTGGGAGGAGTCATTTGGTGAGTTTTGAGTGAAATCCAATCGCTAGAAGTATGGAATACACCAACCACTCCAATTAGGAACGAACTGCCGCCGAACTTCAATTGTCCAATTTTTCACACCTATTGATTTCGGATCGAGCCCAAAACTTGGGCAACATCATAATATGGTGGGAGGAGTCATTTGGTGAATTTTGAGTGAAATCCAATCGCTAGAAGTAGGGAATGCACCAACCACTCCAATTAGGAACGAACTGCCATTGAACTTGAATTGTCCAATTTCTCACACGTATTGATTTCGGATAGAGCCCCAAACATGGGCAACATCATAATATGGTGGGAGGAGTCATTTGGTGAGTTTTGAGTGAAATACAATCGCTAGAAGTATGGAATACGCCAACCACTCCAATTAGGAACGAACTGCCGTTGAACTTGAATTGTCCAATTTCTAACACTTATTGATTTCGGATCAAGCCCCAAACTTGGGCAACATCATAATACGGTGGGAGGAGTCATTTGGTGAGTTTTGAGTGAAATCCAATCGCTAGAAGTAGGGAATGCACCAACCACTCCAATTAGGAACGAACTGCCATTGAACTTGTATTGTCCAATTTCTCACACCTATTGATTTCGGATCGAGCCCAAAACTTGGGTAACCTCATAATATGGTGGGAGGAGTCATTTAGTGAGTTTTGAGTGAAATCCAATTGCTAGAAGTACAGAATACACCAACCACTCCAATTAGGAACGAACTGCCGTTGAACTTGAATTGTCCAATTTCTCACACCTATTGATTTCACATCGAGCCCAAAACTTGGGCAACAACATAATATGGCGGGAAGAGTCATTTGGTGAGTTGTGAGTGAAATCCAACAGCTAGAAGTATGGAATACACCAACCACTCCAATTAGGAACGAACTGCCGTTGAACTTGAATTGTCCAATTTCTCACACCTATTGATTTCACATCGAGCCCAAAACTTGGGCAACAACATAATATGGCGGGAAGAGTCATTTGGTGAGTTTTGAGTGAAATCCAACAGCTAGAAGTATGGAATACACCAACCACTCCAATTAGGAACGAACTGCCGTTGAACTTGAATTGTCCAATTTGGAACACCTATTGATTTCGTATCGAGCCCAACACTTGGGCAACATCATAATATGGTGGGAGGAGTCATTTGGTGAGTTTTGAGTGAAATCCAATCGCTAGAAGTATGGAATACACCAACCACTCCAATTAGGAACGAACTGCCGTTGAACTTGAATTGTCCAATTCGGAACACCTATTGATTCCGTATCGAGCCCAAAACTTGGGCAACATCATAATATGGTGGGAGGAGTCATTTGGTGAGTTTTGAGTGAAATCCAATCGCTAGAAGTATGGAATACACCAACCACTCCAATTAGTATCGAACTGCCGTTGAACTTGAATTGTCCAATTTGGAATACCTATTGATTTCGGATCGAGCCCAAAACTTGGGCAACATGATAATATGGTGGGAGGAGTCGTTTGGTGAGTTTTGAGTGAAATCCAATCGCTGGAAGTATGGAATACCCCTCCAATTAGGAACGAACTGCCGTTGAACTTGAATTGTCCAATTTGGAACACCTATTGATTTCGGATCGAGCCCAAAGCTTGGGCAATGTCATAATATGGTGGGAGGAGTCATTTGGTGAGTTTTGAGTGAAATCCAATCGATAGAAGTATGGAATACACCAACCACTCAAATTAGGAACGAACTGCCGTTGAACTTGAATTGTCCAATTTGGAACACCTATTGATTTCGGATCGAGCCCAAAACTTGGCCAACATCATAATATGGTGGGAGGAGTCATTTGGTGAGTTTTGAGTGAAATACAATCGCTAGAAGTATGGAATACACCAACCACTCCAATTAGGAACGAACTGCCGTTGAACTTGAATTGTCCAATTTGGAACACCTATTGATTTCGTATCGAGCCCAAAACTTGGGCAACATCATAATATGGTGGGAGGAGTCATTTGGTGAGTTTTGAGTGAAATCCAATCGCTAGAAGTATGGAATACACCAACCACTCCAATTAGTAACGAACTGCCGTTGAACTTGAATTGTCCAATTTGGAACACCTATTGATTTCGTATAGAGCCCAAAACTTGGGCAACATCATAATATGGTGGGAGGAGTCATTTCGTGAGTTTTGAGTGAAATCCAATCACTAGAAGTATGGAATACACCAACCACTCCAATTCGGAACGAACTGCCGTTGAACTTGAATTATCCAATTTGGAACACCTATTGATTTCGGATCGAGCCCAAAACTTGGCCAACGTCATAATATGGTGGGAGGAGTCATTTTGTTAGTTTTGAGTGAAATTCAATCGATAGAAGTATGGAATACACCAACCTCTCCAGTTAGGAACGAACTGCCGTTGAACTTGAATTGTCCAATTTCTCACACCTATTGATTTCGGATTGATCCCAAAACTTGGGCAACATCATAATATGGTGGGAGAAGTCATTTGGTGAGTTTTGAGTGAAATCCAATCGCTAGAAGTATGGAATACACCAACCACTCCAATTAGGAACGAACTGCCGTTGAACTTGAATTGTCCAATTTGGAACACCTATTGATTTCGGATCGAGCCGAAAACATGGGCAACATCATAATATGGTGGGAGGAGTCATTTGGTGAGTTTTGAGTGAAATCTAATCGCTAGACGTATGGAATACACCAACCACACCAATTAGGAACGAACTGTCGTTGAAATTGAATTGACCAATTTCTCACCCCTATTGATTTCAGATCAACCCCAAAACTTGGGCAACATCATAATATGGTGGGAGGAGTCATTTGGTGAGTTTTGAGTGAAATCCAATCGCTAGAAGTATGGAATACACCAACCACTCCAATTAGGAACGAACTGCCGTTGAACTTGAATTGTCCAATTTCTCACACCTATTGATTTCGGATCGAGCCCCAAGCTTGGGCAACATCATAATATGGTGGGAAGAATCATTTGGTGAGTTTTGAGTGAAATCCAATCGCTAGAAGTATGGAATACACCAACCACTATTGTTAGGAACGAACTACCGTTGAACTTGAATTGTCCAATTTCGAACACCTATTGATTTCGGATCGAGCCCAAAACTTGGGCAACAGCATAATATGGTGGGAGGAGTCAATTGGTGAGTTTTGAGTGAAATCCAATCGCTAGAAGTACGGAATACACCAACCACTCCAATTAGGAACGAACTGCCGTTGAACTTGAATTGTCCAATTTGGAACACCTATTGATTTCGGATCGAGCCCAAAACATGGGCAACAACAAAATATGGTGGGAGGAGTCATTTGGTGTGTTTTGAGTGAAATCCAATCGCTAGAAGTATGGAATACACCAACAACTCCAATTAGGAACGAACTGCCGTTGAACTTGAATTGTCCAATTTGGAACACCTATTGATTTCGGATCGAGCCCAAAACTTGGGCAACATCATAGTATGGTGGGAGGAGTCATTTGGTGAGTTTTGAGTGAATTCGAATCGCTAGAAGTAAGGAATACACCAACCACTCCAATTAGGAACGAACTGCCGTTGAACTTGAATTGTCCAATTTGGAACACCTATTGATTTCGGATCGACCCCAAAACTTGGGCAACAACAAAATATGGTGGGAGGAGTCAATTGGTGAGTTTTGAGTGAAATCCAATCGCTAGAAGTATGGAATACACCAACCACTCCAATTAGGAACGAACTGCCGTTGAACTTGAATTGTTTAATTTGGAACACCTATTGATTTCGGATCGAGCCCAAAACTTGGGCAACATCATAATATGGTGGGAGGAGTCATTTGTTGAGTTTTGAGTGAAATCAAATCGCTAGAAATATGGAATACACCAACCACTCCAATTAGGAACGAACTGCCGTTGAACTTGAATTGTCCAATTCGGAACACCTATTGATTTCGGATCGAGCCCAAAACATGGGTAACATCATAATATGGCGGGAGGAGTCATTTGGTGAGTTTTGAGTGAAATCCAATCGCTAGACGTATGGAATACACCAACCACTCCAATTAGGAACGACCTGTCGTCGAAATTGAATTCACCAATTTCTCACACCTATTGATTTCGGATCGAGCCCAAAACTTGGGCAACTTAGATTAATGGATTGATTCTGGCTAAAGTATGATTAAGCCATGTTGTGTGGTCATAACCTTGTGTTCCTAATTCCCTAATTTGATCATTTGTTGTCTAACCTAAAATTAAGCATTAGGAACCCATTAAGCATAGAAGAACATTTTAAACAACCAAGTATGTATCTAATCCCTGTTGTCGAATGTCCATACATACTCTTCCTATTCATAGTTCAATTCGAATTAAAGCATGGTGTATACTCTTAACATGCAAGCCTAAATGGTGATCAATCATTCAAACTAGCATATTAACTTATAAGCATAATGAATAAGAACAAAAACCATAATTGAAACTTGGAAACTAATTCAACTTGAAAACTTAAGAAAAGAATTTACATAACAAAGAAAAATAAATTACAACTAAGAAGCAAAAGGAAAGCTAGAATTGAGAACTAGAAAGCAAAATTAAGAGAATTTGAGGGAGAGAAGGGAAGGGAGCTCTAGAGAAGTGTTTGAGAGCTCCCCCCCTTGGGGTGTGTTTACAAGATTAGGAAACCTCACTATTTATAGGCCTAAGGAAGTTGAAAATCTGAATTATACAATTGAATTATCTAAACACACTAACTTCACCTAACACACTACACTTAATTCACCAACTTAACCTAACACACAATTGCATTTGAAAACAATTCCTCTTGTCTTTAGGCTTAGTGTTGCACCCCCACTTCAACTTCAATTAATTCATTTGGCTGCTGCAAAATTCCACTCAAAAATAGGTATTGAATATGCTTCACCAAACTTTCCCACAATCAACAACACTTCATCATGCATATGTCATGCATGACAATGCATTGCAGCCAGCTTGTGGGCTCGTTTTGGGCTTGTGGCTCCAATCTGAAAAATCTGGAAAAATATGAATCTTGAAGCTCTTTGTCTTATCTTTCCAAGCATATGCAGCCCAGCTCAAGGAAAAATCGGAAAGCCCTTCAAATGTGATTTTTGGCCCAGTAACGCAGATGCTGCAGAATTTGACCTTAAGTTGCCAAAACATGTATAACTTTCTCTAGAAGACTCGGAATCATGAACCGTAAAATTATACAGAAACTAGACTTCTGTATCTTTCCAATGATGTATGGCTCATCATCTGGTTCTTCTTGAGCAAGTACAGTCCAATCCATGAAGTTGACTGATCTGCAGACACCGTTTTGAGCTAACTTGTCTCCAAAATGCAATTAGTGAGTCTCAAGCTTATAACACTGAAACAAACTCAAAACTTATTAAAAGCACAAGTTTAACTCAAAAACATAACTAAATCATAAGTTAAAAGGGTACAAAATAATATGTAAATATGCACCGATCAAATACCCCCAAACCTAGATTTTGCTAGTCCTCGAGCAAAACAAAAGGAAAACAAAGATAAAAACAAAACAAGAAGTTAATTAGACCACTTTCGTAGGTAACTCGATTGCATTGAGCATATGCAAGAAGCCTTTAAACCTCTAGGCATCCCTAGTAGGAGGAGTTGTGTCTCCTGAGGGTTTAACAGATACGATACCCACAAACGTTTTACTGAGTCTACAAAACAAAGTGGTTAGAAAAATTAACTTTGAAATCAACTAATGAAAATGAAAGAAAACTTTAGTCATACCTCCAACACCATAGAATTGCCAAGATAGGTGATCAATCAGTGTGTACAAGTGGAAGCTATAGCTCAAAGGCACACGGTTTCAAAGCAAGCACACTCAAACCTTGAATAGAGAACATGCTTCAACTCTAATTCTCACAGATAACACTCAATCACTCAGAACCTATGGTTTAATTGTCTCAAGAAAGCATAAGTGAGTGTATGAAATAGAAGTACAAATTTGGTTAGATCTCATGAAAGGAATCAAATACTAAGAAAATAGATACACATATACATACCAGCACCCATGAATACATCCTCAAAGATCAGCTAGGTCTTTCACAAGGTTGTAATGAAAGGCTAAGGTTTAGGGGAAATAGAAGAATTGGAAGGAAAAACAAGTAACTTAAGAACATACCAAGGTTGCATTCTTCATTAATCTGCAAGGTATCATTGATTTAGAATGGCATGGCTGCAAACTTCATGGTTTCACCTGGCATGGACTTTATTTTTCACACTTAGATCATATCGACACACTTTCTCTTTATCTTTCTTATTTGCTAATTTGATCTGCATCTTCTTTAACTTCATTGCACAGATTCACATCATCTTTCATTTAGGCACATGGCAGCAACTTCCTTGCTTCAAACTTTATCTTGGCACACCTTGGTATATTTCTAAGCTATAGGGTATGGCTACAATAGGTCAAGTATCTCAGATTGAGATACAAAGGTAGGGAAATGATGAGGGTGATAGAAGAAAAAGGCTTTAAGTGTTTGGCTTCAAGAGGGCTAATGGAACACACATATGGGTAGGGTGAAAAGAAAGCACATAGAATGGTTATACACACATAGCCTAGCATCACTTCAATGAGTTCATTCATGAATGAGAGCAAGCACATGATATCTGCAAAAGAGAATCATCCTTAGTATTCAATCAAAATGAAATGATGAGATCAATTAGAGTGAATTGAAGAAAATAAGTATGGATGAGAAATAGAACACTTTAAACCCTCTCAAGAAAGCAATTAGGCTCGATATAGCTCACTAGGGTAGTCTCCACTATTTTCCTTCAAGAATTTGAGCATGGTACTTTAGCCACCAGAATTCTAAGAGCAAAAGCTTTGTGAAGTGCAAAATTCTGATATGAAAACCTCAAATAGCAGCTCCATAGCATTGATTGTATGACATTCTTAAAAAAAAAAATTAGTGACAAGAGAACGAAAATTGAAAACACAAATGGATAAGAAAATTGAAATTGAAAACCTTCCCCCCAGACCTGAATTGAACATTGTCCTCAATGTTAAAGCAAAGTAAAGATGATTGAGAACATGTAAATGATAAGGGGAAAAGTTAAGAAGAAGGTTTAGAAAGAAAAAAAAAATGAATATATAAGCAACTCACGGATGACCAGTTAAGGGCCTCAGAAAACACAGCCAGGGGATCCGGGAAGGTTGGAGGGGTCACAATGGTCCCGCTTAAAACCCAAACTTCTTAGACACCGAAGGTGTCGCCTAAAGAACTCCTAGACACTGTATTGACGGAAGTGCTCACTGGAGTTACCATAAGTCAGCTTATATGAAAAATATTTTTAAATTTTTAAATTTTTTATTTTTAAATTTTTTTTTTTTAAAAAAAACAGCAATTTAAAATAATAACAAGTAAAGAGAAAGGATTGAAATGCTCCCCCTTGAAGCGATTAGGTCGAGCGTGATGCATTTGGAGGTCGCGACTTCTCCCACTACTCCACACTTCCTATCTTTGAAGTTGCCATCTCTCTCCATTTTTATTGAGCTATTTACATTGCTAAAACAAACACACACAAAAACTTGAAACGGAATTAAAGGATTATGAAATATAAAAAAAAAACTAAAAATGAAAAGGAAAAATCAACACAAGTCCAATTCCATGCTTCAAAGCAACAAGCACCAATGGGTTGTGTAAGCTGGGACTTAAACCCAGTTCTCTTGCTTGTTGGGCAATTGTCCTTTTCTGTTGGACTACAAACACAACTTGTCCATTAACGTCATTAACTTTAAAACTTGAAATTGTCCAGTTAAGAAAAAAAAAAAATTAAAGTAGGAAAGCCAAAAAGAATCAAACAATGTTACCGATCCCCGGCAACGGCGCCAAAAACTTGTTGTGTAGATTTAGCTCCACCAAAATGGATTAAGCTGCATCCTCAACTTGTGATACTCGCAAGTGCACGAACCGTTGGTAGTATAACATATGTAAGTGCGAGGTCGATTCCACAGGGATTGGTGATTGAATGATCCAATTTAGTTTCCCTACACAAAATAGAAACAAAAACAAAGAACATAAAACAAGGAAGAAAGAAATAAGTAACTCAAGCAAATAAGTTCCCAAGTTCAATTTAGATTAATGGATTGATTCTAGCTAAAGTATGATTAAGCCATGGTGTGTGGTCATAACCTTGTGTTCCTAATTCCCTAATTTGATCATTTGTTGTCTAACCTAAAATTAAGCATTAGGAACCCATTAAGCATAGAAGAACATTTTAAACAACCAAGTATGTATCTAATCCCTGTTGTCGAATGTCCATACATACTCTTCCTATTCATAGTTCAATTCGAATTAAAGCATGGTGTATACTCTTAACATGCAAGCCTAAATGGTGATCAATCATTCAAACTAGCATATTAACTTATAAGCATAATGAATAAGAACAAAAACCATAATTGAAACTTGGAAACTAATTCAACTTGAAAACTTAAGAAAAGAATTTACATAACAAAGAAAAATAAATTACAACTAAGAAGCAAAAGGAAAGCTAGAATTGAGAACTAGAAAGCAAAATTAAGAGAATTTGAGGGAGAGAAGGGAAGGGAGCTCTAGAGAAGTGTTTGAGAGCTCCCCCCCTTGGGGTGTGTTTACAAGATTAGGAAACCTCACTATTTATAGGCCTAAGGAAGTTGAAAATCTGAATTATACAATTGAATTATCTAAACACACTAACTTCACCTAACACACTACACTTAATTCACCAACTTAACCTAACACACAATTGCATTTGAAAACAATTCCTCTTGTCTTTAGGCTTAGTGTTGCACCCCCACTTCAACTTCAATTAATTCATTTGGCTGCTGCAAAATTCCACTCAAAAATAGGTATTGAATATGCTTCACCAAACTTTCCCACAATCAACAACACTTCATCATGCATATGTCATGCATGACAATGCATTGCAGCCAGCTTGTGGGCTCGTTTTGGGCTTGTGGCTCCAATCTGAAAAATCTGGAAAAATATGGATCTTGAAGCTCTTTGTCTTATCTTTCCAAGCATATGCAGCCCAGCTCAAGGAAAAATCGGAAAGCCCTTCAAATGTGATTTTTGGACCAGTAACGCAGATGCTGCCGAATTTGACCTTCAGTTGCCAAAACATGTATAACTTTCTCTAGAAGACTCGGAATCATGAACCGTAAAATTATACAGAAACTAGACTTCCGTATCTTTCCAATGATGTATGGCTCATCATCTGGTTCTTCTTGAGAAAGTACAGTCCAATCCATGAAGTTGACTGATCTGCAGACACCGTTTTTAGCTAACTTGTCTCCAAAATGCAATTAGTGAGTCTCAAGCTTATAACACTGAAACAAACTCAAAACTTATTAAAAGCACAAGTTTAACTCAAAAACATAACCAAATCAAAAGTTAAAAGGGTACAAAGTAATATGTAAATATGCACCGATTAGTATGGAATCCACCAACCACTCCAATTAGGAACGAACTGCCGTTGAACTTGAACTGTCCAATTTCTCACACCTATTGATTTCGGATCGAGCCAAAAACATGGGCAACATCATAATATGGTGGGAGGAGTCGTTTGGTGAGTTTTGAGTGAAATCCAATCGCTAGAAGTATGGAATACACCAACCACTCCAGTTAGGAACGAACTGCCGTTGAACTTGAATTGTCCAATTTGGAACACCTATGGATTTCGGATCGAGCCCAAAACTTGGGCAACATCAAAATATGGTGGGAGGAGTCATTTGGTGAGTTTTGAGTGAAATCAAATCGCAAGAAGTATGGAATACACCAACCACTCCAATTAGGAACGAACTGTCGTTGAAATTGAATTGACCAATTTCTCACACCTATTGATTTCGGATCGAGCCGAAAACTTGGGCAACATCACAATATGGTGGGAGGAGTCATTTGGTGAGTTTTGAGTGAAATCCAATCGCTAGAAGTATGGAATACACCAACCACTCCAGTTAGGAACGAACTGCCGTTGAACTTGAATTGTCCAATTTGGAACACCTATGGATTTCGGATCGAGCCCAAAACTTGGGCAACATAAAAATATGGTGGGAGGAGTCATTTGGTGAGTTTTGAGTGAAATCAAATCGCAAGAAGTATGGAATACACCAACCACTCCAATTAGGAACGAACTGCCGTTCAACTTGAATTGTCCAATTTCTCACACCTACTGATTTCGGATCGAGCCGAAAACATGGGCAACATCATAATATGGTGGGAGGAGTCATTAGGTGAGTTTTGAGGGAAATCTAATCGCTAGACGTATGGAATACACCAACCACTCCAGTTATGAACGAACTGCCGTTGAACTTGAATTTTCCAATTTGGAACATCTATTGATTTCGGATCGAGCCCAAAACTTGGGCAACATCATAATATGGTGTGAGGAGTCATTCGGTGTGTTTTGAGTGAAATCCAATCGCTAGACGTATGGAATACACCAACCACTCCAATTAGGAACGAAATGCCGTTGAAATTGAATTGACCAATTTCTCACACCTATTGATTTCGAATCGAGCCCAAAACTTGGGCAACATCATAATATGGTGGGAGGAGTCATTTGGTGAGTTTTGAGTGAAATCCAATCGCTAGAAGTATGGAATACACCAACCACTCCAATTAGGAACGAACTGCCGTTGAACTTGAATTGTCCAATTTGGAACACCTATTGATTTCGGATCGAGCCCAAAACTTGGGCAACATCATAATATGGTGGGAGGAGTCATTTGGTGAGTTTTGAGTGAAATCCAAATGCTAGAAGTATGGAATACACCTACCACTCCAATTAGGAACGAACTGCCGTTCAACTTGAATTGTCCAATTTGGAACACCTATAGATTTCGGATCGAGCCCAAAACATGGGCAACATCATAATATGGTGGGAGGAGTCATTTGGTGAGTTTTGAGTGAAATCCAATCGCTAGACGTATGGAATACACCAACCACTCCAATTCGGAACGAACTGTCGTTGAAATTGAATTTACCAATTTCTCACACCTATTGATTTCGGATCGAGCCCAAAACTTGGGCAACATCATAATATGGTGGGAGAAGTCATTTGGTGAGTTTTGAGTGAAATCCAATCGCTAGAAGTATGGAATACACCAACCACTCTAATTAGGAACGAACTGCCGTTGAACTTGAATTGTCCAATTTCTCGCACCTATTGATTTCGGATCGAGCCCAAAACATGGGAAACATCATAATATGGTGGGAGGAGTCATTTGGAGAGTTTTGAGTGAAATCCAATCGCTAGAAGTATGGAATACACCAACCACTCCAATTAGGAACGTACTGCCGTTGAACTAGAATTGTCCAATTTGGAACACCTATTGATTTCGGATCGAGCCCAAAACTTGGGAAAAATCATAATATGGTGGGAGGAGTCATTTGGAGAGTTTTGAGTGAAATCCAATCGCTAGAAGTATGGAATACACCAACCACTCCAATTAGGAACGTACTGCCGTTGAACTAGAATTGTCCAATTTGGAACACCTATTGATTTCGGATCGAGCCCAAAACTTGGGAAACATCATAATATGGTGGGAGTCATTTGGTGGGTTTTGAGTGAAATCCAATCGCTAGAAGTGCGGAATACACCAACCACTCCAATTAGGAACGAACTGCCGTTGAACTTGAATTGTCCAATTTCTCACACCTATTGATTTCGGATCGAGCCCAAAACTTGGGCAACATCATAATATGGTGGGAGGAGTCATTTGGTGAGTTTTGAGTGAAATCCAATCGCTAGAAGTATGGAATACACCAACCACTCCAATTAGGAACGAACTGCCGTTGAAATTGAATTGTCCAATTTCTCACACCTATTGATTTCGGATCGAGCCCAAAACTTGTGAAACATGATAATATGGTGGGAGGAGTCATTTGGTGAGTTTTGAGTGAAATCCAATCGCTAGAAGTGTGGAATACACCAACCACTAAAATTAGGAACGAACTGCCATTGAACTTGAAATGTCCAATTTGGAACACCTATTGATTTCGGATCGAGCCCAAGACATGGGCAACATCATAATATGGTGTGAGGAGTCATTCGGTGTGTTTTGAGTGAAATCCAATCGCTAGACGTATGGAATACACCAACCACTCCAATTCGGAACGAAATGCCGTTGAAATTGAATTGACCAATTTCTCACACCTATTGATTTCGAATCGAGCCCAAAACTTGGGCAACATCATAATATGGTGGGAGGAGTCATTTGGTGAGTTTTGAGTGAAATCCAATCGCTAGAAGTATGGAATACACCAACCACTAAAGTTAGGAACGAACTGCCGTTGAACTTGAATTGTCCAATTTGGAACACCTATTGATTTCGGATCGAGCCCAAAACTTGGGCAACATCATAATTTGGTGGGAGGAGTCATTTGGGGAGTTTTGAGTGAAATCCAATTGCTAGAAGTATGGAATACACCAACCACTCCAGTTTGGAACGGACTGCCGTTGAACTTGAATTGTCCAATTTGGAACACCTATTGATTTCGGATCGAGCCCAAAACTTGGGAAACATGATAATATGGTGGGAGGAGTCATTTGGTGAGTTTTGAGTGAAATCCAATCGCTGGAAGTATGGAATACACCAACCACTCCAATTAGGAACGAACTGCCGTTGAACTTGAATTGTACAATTTGGAACACCTATTGATTTCGGATCGAGCCCAAAACTTGGGCAACATCATAATATGGTGGGATGAGTCATTTGGTTAGTTTTGAGTGAAATCCAATCGCTAGAAGTATGGAATACACCAACCACTCCAATTAGGAACGAACTGCCGTTGACCTTGAATTGTCCAATTAGGAACACCTATTGATTTCGGATCGAGCCCAAAACTTGGGCAACATCATAATATGGTGGGAGGAGTCATTTGGTGAGTTTCGAGTGAAATCAAATCGCAAGAAGTGTGGAATACACCAACCACTCCAATTAGGAAGGAACTGCCGTTGAACTTGAATTGTCCAATTTGGAACACCTATTGATTTCGGATCGAGCCCAAAACTTGGGCAACATCATAATATGGTGGGAGGAGTCATTTGGTGCGTTTTGAGTGAAATCCAATCGCTAGAAGTATGGAATACACCAACCACTCCAGTTAGGAACGAACTGCCGTTGAACTTGAATTGTCCAATTTGGAACACGTATTGAATTCGTCTCGAGCCCAAAACTTGGGAAACAACATAATATGGTGTGAGGAGTCATTTGGTGTGTTTTGAGTGAAATCCAATCGCTAGAAGTATGGAATACACCAACCACTCTAATTCGGAACGAACTGCCGTTGAACTTGAATTGTCCAATTTCTCACACCTATTGATTTCGGATCGAGCCCAAAACATGGGCAACATCATAATATGGTGGGAGGAGTCATTTGGTGAGTTTTGAGTGAAATCCAATCGCTAGACGTATGGAATACACCAACCACTCCAATTAGGAACGAACTGCCGTTGAACTTGAATTGTCCAATTTGGAACACCTATTGATTTCGGATCGAGCCCAAAACATGGGCAACATCATAATATGGCGGGAGGAGTCATTTGGTGAGTTTTGAGTGAAATCCAATCGCTAGACGTATGGAATACACCAACCACTCCTATTAGGAACGAACTGCCGTTGAACTTGAATTGTCAAATTTCTCACACCTATTGATTTCGGATGGAGCCCAAAACTTGGGCAACATCATAATATGGTGGGAGGAGTCATTTGTTGAGTTTTGAGTGAAATCAAATCGCTAGAAGTATGGAATACACCAACCACACCAATTAGGAACGAACTGCCGTTGAACTTGAATTGTCCAATTTCTCACACCTATTGATTTCGGATCGAGCCCAAAACTTGGGCAACATCATAATATGGTGGGAGGAGTCATTTGTTGAGTTTTGAGTGAAATCCAATCGCTAGAAGTATGGAATACACCAACCACCCTAATTAGGAACGAACTGCCGTTGAACTTGAATTGTCCAATTTGGAACACCTATTGATTTCGGATGGAGCCCATAACATGGGCAACATCATAATATGGTGGGAGGAGTCACTTGGTGAGTTTTGAGTGAAATCCAATCGCTAGACGTATGGAATACACCAACCACTCTAATTAGGAACGAACTGCCGTTGAACTTGAATTGTCCAATTTGGAACACCTATTGATTTCGGATCGAGCCCAAAACATGGGCAACATCATAATATGGCGATAGGAGTCATTTGGTGAGTTTTGAGTGAAATCCAATCGCTAGACGTATGGAATACACCAACCACTCCTATTAGGAACGAACTGCCGTTGAACTTGAATTGTCCAATTTTTCACACCTATTGATTTCGGATCGAGCCCAAAACTTGGGCAACATCATAATATGGTGGGAGGAGTCATTTGTTGAGTTTTGAGTGAAATCAAATCGCTAGAAGTATGGAATACACCAACCACTCCAATTAGGAACGAACTGCCGTTGAACTTGAATTGTCCAATTTGGAACACCTATTGATTTCGGATCGAGCCCAAAACTTGGGCAACATCATAATATGGTGGGAGGAGTCATTTGTTGAGTTTTGAGTGAAATCCAATCGCTAGAAGTATGGAATACACCAACCACTCCAGTTAGGAACGAACTGCCGTTGAACTTGAATTGTCCAATTTCTCACACCTATTGATTTCGGATCGAGCCCAAAACTTGGGCAACATCATAATATGGTGGGATGAGTCATTTGGTGAGTTTTGAGTGAAATCCAATCGCTAGAAGTATGGAATACACCAACCACTCCAATTACGAACGAACTGCCGTTGACCTTGAATTGTCGAATTTGGAACACCTATTGAGTTCGGATCGAGCCCAAAACTTGGGCAACATCATAATATGGTGGGAGGAGTCATTTGGTGAGTTTCGAGTGAAATCCATTCGCTAGAAGTATGGAATACACCAACCACTCCAGTTAGGAACGAACTGCCGTTGAACTTGAATTGTCCAATTTGGAACACGTATTGAATTCGTATCGAGCCCAGAACTTGGGCAACAACATAATATGGTGTGAGGAGTCATTTGGTGTGTTTTGAGTGAAATCCAATCGCTAGAAGTATGGAATACACCAACCACTCCAATTAGAAACGAACTGCCGTTGAACTTGAATTGTCCAATTTGGAACACCTATTGATTTCGGATCGAGCCCAAAACTTGGGCAACATCATAATATGGTGGGAGGAGTCATTTGGTGGGTTTTGAGTGAAATCCAATCGCTAGAAGTATGGAATACACCAACCACTCCAATTATGAAAGAACTGTCGTTGAAATTGAATTCACCAATTTCTCACACCTATTGAATTTGGATCGAGCCCAAAACTTGGGCAACATCATAATATGGTGGGAGGAGTCATTTGGTGAGTTTTGAGTGAAATCCAATCGCTAGAAGTATGGAATACACCAACCACTCCAATTACGAACGAACTGCCGTTGACCTTGAATTGTCGAATTTGGAACACCTATTGATTTCGGATCGAGCCCAAAACTTGGGCAACATCATAATATGGTGGGAGGAGTCATTTGTTGAGTTTTGAGTGAAATCCAATCGCTAGAAGTATGGAATACACCAACCACTCCAGTTAGGAACGAACTGCCGTTGAACTTGAATTGTCCAATTTCTCACACCTACTGACTTCGGATCGAGCCCAAAACTTGGGCAACATCATAATATGGCGGGTGGAGTCATTTGGTTAGTATTGAGTGAAATCCAATCGCTAGAAGTATGGAATACACCAACCACTCCAGTTAGGAACGAACTGCCGTTGAACTTGAATTGTCCAATTTGGAACACGTATTGAATTCGTATCGAGCCCAGAACTTGGGCAACAACATAATATGGTGTGAGGAGTCATTTGGTGTGTTTTGAGTGAAATCCAATCGCTAGAAGTATGGAATACACCAACCACTCCAATTAGAAACGAACTGCCGTTGAACTTGAATTGTCCAATTTGGAACACCTATTGATTTCGGATCGAGCCCAAAACTTGGGCAACATCATAATATGGTGGGAGGAGTCATTTGGTGGGTTTTGAGTGAAATCCAATCGCTAGAAGTATGGAATACACCAACCACTCCAATTATGAAAGAACTGTCGTTGAAATTGAATTCACCAATTTCTCACACCTATTGAATTTGGATCGAGCCCAAAACTTGGGCAACATCATAATATGGTGGGAGGAGTCATTTGGTGAGTTTTGAGTGAAATCCAATCGCTAGAAGTATGGAATACACCAACCACTCCAATTACGAACGAACTGCCGTTGACCTTGAATTGTCGAATTTGGAACACCTATTGATTTCGGATCGAGCCCAAAACTTGGGCAACATCATAATATGGTGGGAGGAGTCATTTGTTGAGTTTTGAGTGAAATCCAATCGCTAGAAGTATGGAATACACCAACCACTCCAGTTAGGAACGAACTGCCGTTGAACTTGAATTGTCCAATTTCTCACACCTATTGATTTCGGATGGAGCCCAAAACTTGGGCAACATCATAATATGGTGGGAGGAGTCATTTGGTGAGTTTTGAGTGAAATCCAATCGCTAGAAGTATGGAATACACCAACCACTCCAATTACGAACGAACTGCCGTTGACCTTGAATTGTCGAATTTGGAACACCTATTGATTTCGGATCGAGCCCAAAACTTGGGCAACATCATAATATGGTGGGAGGAGTCATTTGGTGAGTTTCGAGTGAAATCCATTCGCTAGAAGTATGGAATATACCAACCACTCCAGTTAGGAACGAACTGCCGTTGAACTTGAATTGTCCAATTTGGAACACGTATTGAATTCGTATCGAGCCCAGAACTTGGGCAACAACATAATATGGTGTGAGGAGTCATTTGGTGTGTTTTGAGTGAAATCCAATCGCTAGAAGTATGGAATACACCAACCACTCCAATTAGAAACGAACTGCCGTTGAACTTGAATTGTCCAATTTGGAACACCTATTGATTTCGGATCGAGCCCAAAACTTGGGCAACATCATAATATGGTGGGAGGAGTCATTTGGTGGGTTTTGAGTGAAATCCAATCGCTAGAAGTATGGAATACACCAACCACTCCAATTATGAAAGAACTGTCGTTGAAATTGAATTCACCAATTTCTCACACCTATTGAATTTGGATCGAGCCCAAAACTTGGGCAACATCATAATATGGTGGGAGGAGTCATTTGGTGAGTTTTGAGTGAAATCCAATCGCTAGAAGTATGGAATACACCAACCACTCCAATTACGAACGAACTGCCGTTGACCTTGAATTGTCGAATTTGGAACACCTATTGATTTCGGATCGAGCCCAAAACTTGGGCAACATCATAATATGGTGGGAGGAGTCATTTGTTGAGTTTTGAGTGAAATCCAATCGCTAGAAGTATGGAATACACCAACCACTCCAGTTAGGAACGAACTGCCGTTGAACTTGAATTGTCCAATTTCTCACACCTATTGATTTCGGATGGAGCCCAAAACTTGGGCAACATCATAATATGGTGGGAGGAGTCATTTGGTGAGTTTTGAGTGAAATCCAATCGCTAGAAGTATGGAATACACCAACCACTCCAATTACGAACGAACTGCCGTTGACCTTGAATTGTCGAATTTGGAACACCTATTGATTTCGGATCGAGCCCAAAACTTGGGCAACATCATAATATGGTGGGAGGAGTCATTTGGTGAGTTTCGAGTGAAATCCATTCGCTAGAAGTATGGAATATACCAACCACTCCAGTTAGGAACGAACTGCCGTTGAACTTGAATTGTCCAATTTGGAACACGTATTGAATTCGTATCGAGCCCAGAACTTGGGCAACAACATAATATGGTGTGAGGAGTCATTTGGTGTGTTTTGAGTGAAATCCAATCGCTAGAAGTATGGAATACACCAACCACTCCAATTAGAAACGAACTGCCGTTGAACTTGAATTGTCCAATTTGGAACACCTATTGATTTCGGATCGAGCCCAAAACTTGGGCAACATCATAATATGGTGGGAGGAGTCATTTGGTGAGTTTTGAATGAAATCCAATCGCTAGAAGTATGGAATACACCAACCACTCCAATTATGAAAGAACTGTCGTTGAAATTGAATTCACCAATTTCTCACACCTATTGAATTTGGATCGAGCCCAAAACTTGGGCAACATCATAATATGGTGGGAGGAGTCATTTGTTGAGTTTTGAGTGAAATCCAATAGCTAGAAGTATGGAATACACCAACCACCCCAGTTAGGAACGAACTGCCGTTGACCTTGAATTGTCCAATTTGGAACACCTATTGATTTCGGATCGAGCCCAAAACTTGGGCAACATCATAATTTGGTGGGAGGAGTCATTTGGTGTGTTTTGAGTGAAATCCAATCGCTAGAAATATGGAATACATCAACCACTCCAATTAGGAACGAACTTCCGTTGAACTTGAATTGTCCAATTTGGAACACCTATTGATTTGAGATCGAGCCCAAAACATGGGCAACATCATAATATGGTGGGAGGAGTCATTTGGTGAGTTTTGAGTGAAATCCAATCGCTAGACGTATGGAATACACCAACCACTCCAATTAGGAACAAACTGTCGTTGAAATTGAATTTACGAATTTCTCACACCTATTGATTTCGGATCGAGCCCAAAACTTGGGCAACATCATAATATGGTGGGAGGAGTCATTTGTTGAGTTTTGAGTGAAATCCAATCGCTAGAAGTATGGAATACACCAACCACTCTAATTAGGAACGAACTGCCGTTGAACATGAATTGTCCAATTTCTCACACCTATTGACTTCGGATCGAGCCCAAAACATGGGCAACATCATAATATGGTGGGAGGAGTCATTTGGTGAGTTTTGAGTGAAATCCAATCGCTAGAAGTATGGAATACACCAACCACCCCAGTTAGGAACGAACTGCCGTTGAACTTGAATTGTCCAATTTGGAACACCTATTGATTTCGGATCGAGCCCAAAACTTGGGCAACATCATAATTTGGTGGGAGGAGTCATTTGGTGAGTTTTGAGTGAAATCCACACGCTAGAAGTATGGAATACACCAACCACTGCAATTAGGAACGAACTACCGTTGAACTTGAATTGTCCAATTTGGAACACCAATTGGTGTCGGACCGAGCCCAAAACTTGGGCAACATCATAATATGGTGGGTGGAGTCATTTGTTGAGTTTTGAGTGAAATCAAATCGCTAGAAGTATGGAATACACCAACCACTCCAATTAGGAACGTACTGCCGTTGAAGTTGAATTGTCCAATTTGGAACACGTATTGATTTCGGATCGAGCCCAAAACTTGGGAAACATCATAATATGGTGGGAATCATTTGGTGAGTTTTGAGTGAAATCCAATCGCTAGAAGTGTGGAATACACCAACCACTCCAATTAGGAACGAACTGCCGTTGAACTTGAATTGTCCAATTTCTCACACCTATTGATTTCGGATCGAGCCCAAAACTTGGGAAACATGATAATATGGTGGGAGGAGTCATTTGGTGAATTTTGAGTGAAATCCAATCGCTAGAAGTATGGAATACACCAACCACTCCTATTAGGAACGAACTGCCGTTGACCTTGAATTGTCCAATTTGGAACACCTATTGATTTCGGATCAAGCCCAAAACTTGGGCGACATCATAATACGGTGGGAGGAGTCATTTGGTGAGTTTCGAGTGAAATTAAATCGCTAGAAGTATGGAATACACCAACCACTCTAGTTACGAACGAACTGCCGTTGAACTTGAATTGTCCAATTTGGAAAACCTATTGATTTCGGATCGAGCCCAAAACTTGGGCAACAACGTAATATGGTGGGAGGAGTCATTTGGTGTGTTTAGAGTGAAATCCAATCGCTAGAAGTATGGAATATACCAACCACTCCAATTAGAAACGAACTGCCGTTGAACTTGAATTGTCCAATTTGGAACACCTATTGATTTCGGATCGAGCCCAAAACTTGGGCAACATCATAATATGGTGGGAGGAGTCATTTGGTGAGTTTTGAGTGAAATCCAATCGCTAGAAGTATGGAATACACCAACCGCTCCAATTAGGAAAGAACTGTCGTTGAAATTGAATTGACCAATTTCTCACACCTATTGAATTTGGATCGAGCCCAAAACTTGGGCAACATCATAATATGGTGGGAGGAGTCATTTGGTGCGTTTTGAGTGAAATCCAATCGCTAGAAGTATGGAATACACCAACCACTCCAATTAGGAATGAACTGCCGTTGAACTTGAATTGTCCAATTTGGAACACCTGTTGATTTCGGATCGAGCCCAAAACTTGGGCAACATCACACTTTGGTGGGAGGAGTCATTTGGTGAGTTTTGAGTGAAATCCAATCGCTAGAAGTATGGAATACACCAACCAATCCAATTAGGAACGAACTGCCGTTGAACTTGAATTGTCCAATTTGGAACACCTATTGATTTCGGACCAAGCCCAAAACTTGGGCAACATCATAATATGGTGGGAGGAGTCATTTGGTGAGTTTTGAGTGAAATCCAATCGCTAGACGTATGGAATACACCAACCACTCCAATTAGGAACGAACTGCCGTTGAACTTGAATTGTCCAATTTGGAACACCTATTGATTTCGGATCGAGCCCAAAACTTGGGCAACATCATAATATGGTGGGAGGAGTCATTTGGAGAGTTTTGAGTGAAATCAAATCGCAAGAAGTGTGGAATACACCAACCACTCCAATTAGGAAGGAACTGCCGTTGAACTTGAATTGTCCAATTTGGAACACCTATTGATTTCGGATCGAGCCCAAAACTTGGGCAACATCATAATATGGTGGGAGGAGTCATTTGGTGCGTTTTCAGTGAAATCCAATCGCTAGAAGTATGGAATACACCAACCACTCCAATTAGGAATGAACTGCCGTTGAACTTGAATTGTCCAATTTGGAACACCTGTTGACTTCGGATCGAGCCCAAAACTTGGGCAACATCACACTTTGGTGGGAGGAGTCATTTGGTGAGTTTTGAGTGAAATCCAATCGCTAGAAGTATGGAATACACCAACCAATCCAATTAGGAACGAACTGCCGTTGAACTTGAATTGTCCAATTTGGAACACCTATTGATTTCGGATCAAGCCCAAAACTTGGGCAACATCATAATATGGTGGGAGGAGTCATTTGGTGAGTTTTGAGTGAAATCCAATTGCTAGAAGTATGGAATACACCAACCACTCTAATTAGGAACGAACTGCCGTTGAACATGAATTGTCCAATTTCTCACACCTATTGATTTCGGATCGAGCCCAAAACATGGGCAACATCATAATATGGTGGGAGGAGTCATTTGGTGAGTTTTGAGTGAAATCCAATCGCTAGAAGTATGGAATACACCAACCACCCCAGTTAGGAACGAACTGCCGTTGAACATGAATTGTCCAATTTCTCACACCTATTGATTTCGGATCGAGCCCAAAACTTGGGCAACATCATAATATGGTGGGAGGAGTCATTTGGTGAGTTTCGAGTGAAATCCATTCGCTTGAAGTATGGAATACACCAACCACTCCAATTAGGAACGAACTGCCGTTGAACTTGAATTGTCCAATTTGGAACACCTATTGATTTCGGATCGAGTCCAAAACTTGGGCGACATCATAATACGGTGGGAGGAGTCATTTGGTGAGTTTCGAGTGAAATCAAATCGCTAGAAGTATGGAATACACCAACCACTCTAGTTACGAACGAACTGCCGTTGAACTTGAATTGTCCAATTTGGAAAACCTATTGATTTCGGATCGAGCCCAAAACTTGGGCAACAACGTAATATGGTGGGAGGAGTCATTTGGTGTGTTTTGAGTGAAATCCAATCGCTAGAAGTATGGAATATACCAACCACTCCAATTAGAAACGAACTGCCGTTGAACTTGAATTGTCCAATTTGGAACACCTGTTGATTTCGGATCGAGCCCAAAACTTGGGCAACATCATAATATGGTGGGAGGAGTCATTTGGTGAGTTTTGAGTGAAATCCAATCGCTAGAAGTATGGAATACACCAACCACTCCAATTAGGAAAGAATTGTCGTTGAAATTGAATTGACCAATTTCTCACACCTATTGAATTTGGATCGAGCCCAAAACTTGGGCAACATCATAATATGGTGGGAGGAGTCATTTGGTGCGTTTTGAGTGAAATCCAATCGCTAGAAGTATGGAGTACACCAACCACTCCAATTAGGAATGAACTGCCGTTGAACTTGAATTGTCCAATTTGGAACACCTGTTGTTTTCGGATCGAGCCCAAAACTTGGGCAACATCACACTTTGGTGGGAGGAGTCATTTGGTGAGTTTTGAGTGAAATCCAATCGCTAGAAGTATGGAATACACCAACCAATCCAATTAGGAACGAACTGCCGTTGAACTTGAATTGTCCAATTTGGAACACCTATTGATTTCGGATCAAGCCCAAAACTTGGGCAACATCATAATATGGTGGGAGGAGTCATTTGGTGAGTTTTGAGTGAAATCCAATTGCTAGAAGTATGGAATACACCAACCACTCTAATTAGGAACGAACTGCCGTTGAACATGAATTGTCCAATTTCTCACACCTATTGATTTCGGATCGAGCCCAAAACATGGGCAACATCATAATATGGTGGGAGGAGTCATTTGGTGAGTTTTGAGTGAAATCCAATCGCTAGAAGTATGGAATACACCAACCACCCCAGTTAGGAACGAACTGCCGTTGAACTTGAATTGTCCAATTTGGAACACCTATTGATTTCGGATCGAGCCCAAAACTTGGGCAACATCATAATTTGGTGGGAGGAGTCATTTGGTGAGTTTTGAGTGAAATCCACACGCTAGAAGTATGGAATACACCAACCACTGCAATTAGGAACGAACTACCGTTGAACTTGAATTGTTCAATTTGGAATACCAATTGGTGTCGGACCGAGCCCAAAACTTGGGGAACATCATAATATGGTGGGTGGAGTCATTTGTTGAGTTTTGAGTGAAATCAAATCGCTAGAAGTATGGAATACACCAACCACTCCAATTAGGAACGTACTGCCGTTGAAGTTGAATTGTCCAATTTGGAACACGTATTGATTTCGGGTCGAGCCCAAAACTTGGGAAACATCATAATATGGTGGGAATCATTTGGTGAGTTTTGAGTGAAATCCAATCGCTAGAAGTGTGGAATACACCAACCACTCCAATTAGGAACGAACTGCCGTTGAACTTGAATTGTCCAATTTCTCACACCTATTGATTTCGGATCGAGCCCAAAACTTGGGAAACATGATAATATGGTGGGAGGAGTCATTTGGTGAGTTTTGAGTGAAATCCAATCGCTAGAAGTATGGAATACACCAACCACTCCTATTCGGAACGAACTGCCGTTGAACTTGAATTGTCCAATTTGGAACACCTATTGATTTCGGATCGAGCCCAAAACTTGGGCAACATCATAATATGGTGGGAGGAGTCATTTGGTTAGTTTTGAGTGAAATCCAATCGCTAGAAGTATGGAATACACCAACCACTCCAATTAGGAACGAACTGCCGTTGACCTTGAATTGTCCAATTTGGAACACCTATTGATTTCGGATCGAGCCCAAAACTTGGGCAACATCATAATATGGTCGGAGGAGTCATTTGGTGAGTTTCGAGTGAAATCCATTCGCTTGAAGTATGGAATACACCAACCACTCCAATTAGGAACGAACTGCCGTTGAACTTGAATTGTCCAATTTGGAACACCTATTGATTTCGGATCGAGTCCAAAACTTGGGCGACATCATAATACGGTGGGAGGAGTCATTTGGTGAGTTTCAAGTGAAATCAAATCGCTAGAAGTATGGAATACACCAACCACTCTAGTTACGAACGAACTGCCGTTGAACTTGAATTGTCCAATTTGGAAAACCTATTGATTTCGGATCGAGCCCAAAACTTGGGCAACAACGTAATATGGTGGGAGGAGTCATTTGGTGTGTTTTGAGTGAAATCCAATCGCTAGAAGTATGGAATATACCAACCACTCCAATTAGAAACGAACTGCCGTTGAACTTGAATTGTCCAATTTGGAACACCTGTTGATTTCGGATCGAGCCCAAAACTTGGGCAACATCATAATATGGTGGGAGGAGTCATTTGGTGAGTTTTGAGTGAAATCCAATCGCTAGAAGTATGGAATACACCAACCACTCCAATTAGGAAAGAATTGTCGTTGAAATTGAATTGACCAATTTCTCACACCTATTGAATTTGGATCGAGCCCAAAACTTGGGCAACATCATAATATGGTGGGAGGAGTCATTTGGTGCGTTTTGAGTGAAATCCAATCGCTAGAAGTATGGAATACACCAACCACTCCAATTAGGAATGAACTGCCGTTGAACTTGAATTGTCCAATTTGGAACACCTGTTGATTTCGGATCGAGCCCAAAACTTGGGCAACATCACACTTTGGTGGGAGGAGTCATTTGGTGAGTTTTGAGTGAAATCCAATCGCTAGAAGTATGGAATACACCAACCAATCCAATTAGGAACGAACTGCCGTTGAACTTGAATTGTCCAATTTGGAACACCTATTGATTTCGGATCAAGCCCAAAACTTGGGCAACATCATAATATGGTGGGAGGAGTCATTTGGTGAGTTTTGAGTGAAATCCAATGCTAGAAGTATGGAATACACCAACCACTCCAATTAGGAACGAACTGTCGTTGAACTTGAATTGTCCAATTTGGAACACCTATTGATTTCGGATTGAGTCCAAAACTTGGGCAACATCATAATATGGTGGGAGGAGTCATTTGGTGAGTTTTGAGTGAAATCCAATCGCTAGACGTATGGAATACACCAACCACTCCAATTAGGAACGAACTGCCGTTGAACTTGAATTGTCCAATTTGGAACACCTATTGATTTCGGATTGAGCCCAAAACTTGGGCAACATCATAATATGGTGGGAGGAGTCATTTGGAGAGTTTTGAGTGAAATCAAATCGCAAGAAGTGTGGAATACACCAACCACTCCAATTAGGAACGAACTGCCGTTGAACTTGAATTGTCCAATTTCTTACACCTATTGATTTCGGATCGAGCCCAAAACTTGGGCAACATCAAAATATAGTGGGAGGAGTCATTTGGTGTGTTTTGAGTGAAATCCAATCGCTAGAAGTATGGAATACACCAACCACTCCAATTTGGAACGTACTGCCGTTGAACTTGAATTGTCCAATTTGGAACACCTATTAATTTCGGATCGAGCCCTAAACTTGGGCAACATCATAATATGGTGGGAGTCATTGGGTGAGTTTTGAGTGAAATCCAATCGCTAGAAGTATGGAATACAGCAACCAGTCCAATTAGGAACGAACTGCCGTTGAACTTGAATTGTCCAATTTCTCACACCTATTGATTTCGGATCGAGCCCAAAACTTGGGCAACATCATAATATGGTGGGAGGAGTCGTTTGGTGAGTTTTGAGTGAAATCCAATCGCTAGAAGTATGGAATACACCAACCACTCCAATTAGGAACGAACTTTCATTGAAATTGAATTGTCCAATTTGGAACACCTATTGATTTCGGATCGAGCCCAAAACTTGGGCAACATCATTATATGGTGGGAGGAGTCATTTGGTGAGTTTTGAGTTAAATCCAATCGCTAGAAGTATGGAATACAGCAACCACTCCAATTAGGAACGAACTGCCGTTGAACTTGAATTGTCCAATTTCCCACACCTATTGATTTCGGATCGAGCCCCAAACTTGGGCAACATCATAATATGGTGGGAGGAGTCATTTGGTGAGTTTTGAGTGAAATCCAATCGCTAGAAGTATGGAATACACCAACCACTCCAATTAGGAACGAACTTTCATTGAAATTGAATTGTCCAATTTGGAACACCTATTGATTTCGGATCGAGCCCAAAACTTGGGCAACATCATTATATGGTGGGAGGAGTCATTTGGTGAGTTTTGAGTTAAATCCAATCGCTAGAAGTATGGAATACAGCAACCACTCCAATTAGGAACGAACTGCCGTTGAACTTGAATTGTCCAATTTCCCACACCTATTGATTTCGGATCGAGCCCCAAACTTGGGCAACATCATAATATGGTGGGAGGAGTTAATTGGTGAGTTTTGAGTGAAATCCAATCGCTAGAAGTATGGAATACACCATCCACTCGAACTTGGAACGAACTGCCTTTGAACTTGAATTGTCCAATTTGGATTACCCATCGATTTCGGATCGAGCCCAAAACTTGGGCAACATCATAATATGGTGGGAGGAGTCATTTGGTGAGTTTTGAGTGAAATCCAATCACTAGAAGTGTGGAATACACCAACCACTTCAATTAGGAACGAACTGCCGTTGAACTTGAATTGTCCAATCTCTCACACCTATTGATTTCGGATCGAGCCCAAAACTTGGACAACATAATAATATGGTGGGAGGAGTCAATTGGTGAGTTTTGAGTGAAATCCAATTGCTAGAAGTATGGAATACAGCAACCACTGCAATTAGGAACGAACTGCCGTTGAACTTGAATTGTCCAATTTGGAACACCTATTGATTTCGGATCGAGCCCAAAACTTGGGCAACATCAAAATATGGTGGGAGGAGTCATTTGGTGAGTTTTGAGTGAAATCCAATCGCTAGAAGTATGGAATACACTAACCACTCCAATTAGGAACGAACTGCCGTTGAACTTGAATTGTCCAATTTCTCACACTTATTGATTTTGGACCGAGCCCCAAACTTGGGCAACATCATAATATCGTGGGAGGAGTCATTTGGTGAGTTTTGAGTGAAATCCAATCGCTAGAAGTCTGAAATACACCAACCACTCCAATTAGGAACGAACTGCCGTTGAACTTGAATTGTCCAATTTGGAACACCTATTGATTTCGGATCGAGCCCAAAACTTGGGCAACATCAAAATATGGTGGGAGGAGTCATTTGGTGAGTTTTGAGTGAAATCCAATCGCTAGAAGTATGGAATACACTAACCACTCCAATTAGGAACGAACTGCCGTTGAACTTGAATTGTCCAATTTCTCACACCTATTGATTTTGGACCGAGCCCCAAACTTGGGCAACATCATAATATCGTGGGAGGAGTCATTTGGTGAGTTTTGAGTGAAATCCAATCGCTAGAAGTATGGAATACACCAACCACTCCAATTAGGAACGAACTGCCGTTGAACTTGAATTGTCCAATCTCTCACACCTATTGATTTCGGATCGAGCCCAAAACTCGGACAACATCATAATATGGTGGGAGGAGTCATTTGGTGAGTTTTGAGTGAAATCCAATCTCTAGAAGTATGGAATACACCAACCACTCCAATTAGGAATGAACTGCCGTTGAACTTGAATTGTTCAATTTCTCACACCTATTGATTTCGGATCGAGCCCAAAACATGGGCAACATCATAATATGGTGGGAGGAGTCATTTGGTGAGTTTTGAGTGAAATCCAATCGCTAGAAGTATGGAATACACCAACCACTCCAATTAGGAACGAACTTTCGTTGAAATTGAATTGACCAATTTCTCCCACCTATTGATTTCGGATCGAGCCCAAAACTTGGGCAACATCATAATATGGCGGGAGGAGTCATTTGGTGAGTTTTGAGTGAAATCCAATCGCTAGAAGTATGGAATACACCAACCACTCCAATTAGGAACGAACTGCCGTTGAACTTGAATTGTCTAATTTCATCCACCTATTGATTTCGGATCGAGCCCAAAACTTGGGCAACATCATAATATGGTGGGAGGAGGCATTTGGTGAGTTTTGAGTGAAATCCAATCGCTAGAAGTATGGAATACACCAACCACTGCAATTAGGAACGAACTGCCGTTGAACTTGAATTGTCCTATTTGGAACACCTATTGATTTCGGATCGAGCCCAAAACTTGGGCAACATCATAATATGGTGGGAGGAGTCATTTGGTGAGTTTTGAGTGAAATCCAATCGCTAGAAGTACGGAATACACCAACCACTCCAATTAGGAACGAACTGTCGTTGAACTTGAATTGTCTAATTTCTCCCACCTATTGGTTTCGAATCGAGCCCAAAACTTGGGCAACATCATAATATGGTGGGAGGAGTCATTTGGTGAGTTTTGAGTGAAATCCAATCGCTAGAAGTATGGAATACACCAACCACTGCAATTAGGAACGAACTGCCGTTGAACTTGAATCGTCCAATTTCTCACACCTATTGATTTCGGATCGAGCTCAAAACTTGGGCAACATCATAATATGGTGGGAGGAGTGATTTGGGGAGTTTTGAGTGAAATCCAATCGCTAGAAGTGTGGAATACACCAATCACTCCAATTAGGAAAGAACTGTCGTTGAAATTGAATTCACCAATTTCTCACACATGTTGAATTCGGATCGAGCCCAAAACTTGGGCAACATCATAATATGGTGGGAGGAGTCATTTGGTGAGTTTTGAGTGATCCAATCGCTAGAAATATGGAATACACTAACCACTCCCATTCGGAACGAACTGCCGTTGAACTTGAATTGTCCAATTTCTCACACCTATTGATTTCGAATCGAACCCAAAACTTGGGCAACATCATAATATGGTGGAAGGAGTCATTTGGTGAGTTTTGAGTGAAATCCAATCGCTAGAAGTATGGAATACACCAACCACTCCAATTAGGAACGAACTTTTGTTGAAATTGAATCGACCAATTTGTCACACCGATTGATTTCGGATCGAGCCCAAAACTTGGGCAACATCAAAATATGGTGGGATAAGTCATTTGGTGAGTTTTGAGTTAAATCCAATTGCTAGAAGTATGGAATACACCAACCACTCCAATTAGGAACGAACTTTCGTTGAAATTGAATTGACCAATTTCTCCCACCTATTGATTTCGTATCGAGCCCAAAACTTGGGCAACATCATAATATGGTGGGAGGAGTCATTTGGTGAGTTTTGAGTGAAATCCAATCGCTAGAAGTATGGAATACACCAACCACTCCAATTAGGAACGAACTGCCGTTGAACTTGAATTGTCTAATTTCTCCCACCTATTGATTTCGGATCGAGCCCAAAACTTGGGCAACATCATAATATGGTGGGAGGAGTCGTTTGGTGAGTTTTGAGTGAAATCCAATCGCTAGAAGTATGGAATACACCAACCACTCCAATTAGGAACGAACTGCCGTTGAACTTCAATTGTCCAATTTCTCACACGTATTGATTTCGGATCGAGCCCAAAACTTGGGCAACATCATAATATGGTGGGAGGAGTCAATTGGTGAGTTTTGAGTGAAATCCAATCGCTAGAAGTATGGAATACACCCACCACTCCAATTAGGAACGAACTGCCGTTGAACTTGAATTGTCCAATTTCTCACACCAATTGATTTCGGATCGAGCCCAAAACTTGGGCAACATCATAATATGGTGGCAGGAGTCATTTGGTGAGTTTTGAGTGAAATACAGTCGCTAGAAGTATGGAATACACCAACCACTCCAATTAGGAACGAACTGCCGTTGAACTTGAATTGTCCAATTTGGAACACCTATTGATTTCGGATCGAGCCCAAAACTTGGGCAACATCATAATATGGTGGGAGGAGTCATTTGGTGACTTTTGAGTGAAATCCAATCTCCACCAACCACTCCAATTAGGAACGAACTGCCGTTGAACTTGAATTGTCTAATTTCTGACACCTATTGATTTCGGATCGAGCCCCAAACCTGGACGACATCATAATATGGTGGGAGGAGTCATTTGGTGAGTTTTGAGTGAAATCCAATCGCTAGAAGTGTGGAATACACCAACCACTCCAATTAGGAACGAATTGCCGTTGAAATTGAATTGTCCAATTTCTCACACATATTGATTTATGATCGAGCCCAAAACTTGGGCAACATCATAATACGGTGGGAGGAGTCATTTGGTGAGTTTTGAGTGAAATCCAATCGCTAGAAGTATGGAATACACCAACCACTCCAATTGGGAACGAACTGCCGTTGAACTTGAATTGTCCAATTTCGAACACCTATTGATTTCGGATCGATCCCAAAACTTGGGCAACATCATAATACGGTGGGAGGAGTCATTTGGTGAGTTTTGAGTGAAATCCAATCGCTAGAAGTGTGGAATACACCAACCACTCCAATTAGGAACGACCTGCCGTTGAACTTGCATTGTCCAATTTCTCACACCAATTGATTTCGGATCGAGCCCAAAACTTGGGCAACATCGTAATATGGTGGGAGGAGTCATTTGGTGAGTTTTGAGTGAAATCCAATCGCTAGAAGTACGGAATACACCAACCACTCCAATTAGGAACGAACTGCCGTTGAAATTGAATTGTCCAATTTCTCACACCTATTGATTTCGGATCGAGCCCAAAACTTGGGCAACTGCATAATATGGTGGGAGGAGTCATTCGGTGAGTTTTGAGTGAAATCCAATCGCTAGAAGTATGGAATACACCAACCACTCCAATTAGGAACGAACTGCCGTTGAAATTGAATTGTCCAATTTCTCACACGTATTGATTTCTGATCGAGCCCAAGACTTGGGCAACATCATAATACGGTGGGAGGAGTCATTTGGTTAGTTTTGAGTGAAATCCGATCGCTAGAAGTATGGAATACACCAACCACTCCAATTGGGAACGAACTGCCGTTGAACTTGAATTGTCCAATTTCGAAGTCCTATTGATTTCGGATCGAGCCCAAAACTTGGGCAACATCATAATATGGTGGGAGGAGTCATTTGGTGAGTTTTGAGTGAAATCCAATCGCTAGAAGTATGGAATACACCAACCACTCCAACTGGGAACGAACTGCCGTTGAACTTGAATTGTCCAATTTGGAACACCAATTGATTTCGGATCGAGCCCAAAACTTGGGCAACATCATAATATGGTGGGAAGAGTCATTTGGTGAGTTTTGAGAGAAATCCAATCGCTAGAAGTATGGACTACACCAACCACTCCAATTAGGAACGAACTGCCGTTGAAATAGAATTGTCCAATTTCTCACACGTATTGATTTCGGATCGAGCCCAAAACTTGGGCAACATCATAATATGGTGGGAGGAGTCATTTGGTGAGTTTTGAGTGAAATCCAATCGCTAGAAGTATGGAATACACCAACCACTCCAATTAGGAACGAACTGCCGTTGAACTTGAATTGTCCAATTTCTCACACCTATTGATTTCGGATCGAGCCCAAAACTTGGGCAACATGATAATACGGTTGGAGGAGTCATTTGGTGAGTTTTGAGTGAAATCCAATCGCTAGAAGTATGGAATACACCAACCACTCCAATGAGGAACGAACTGCCGTTGAACTTGAATTGTCCAATTTGGAACACCTATTGATTTCGGATCGAGCCCAAAACTTGGGCAACATCATAATATGGTGGGAGGAGTCATTTGGTGACTTTTGAGTGAAATCCAATCTCCACCAACCACTCCAATTAGGAACGAACTGCCGTTGAACTTGAATTGTCCAATTTCTCACACCTTTTGATTTCGGATCGAGCCCAAAACTTGGACAACATCATAATATGCTGGGAGGAGTCATTTGGTGAGTTTTGAGTGAAATCCAATCGCTAGAAGTATGGAATCCACCAACCACTCCAATTAGGAATGAACTGCCGTTGAACTTGAATTGTCCAATTTCTCACACCTATTGATTTCGGATCTAGCCCAAAACTTGGGCAACATCATAATGTGGTGGTTGGAGTCATTTGGTGAGTTTTGAGTGAAATCCAATCGCTAGAAGTATGGAATACACCGACCACTCCATTTAGGAACGAACTGCCGTTGAATTTGAATTGTCCAATTTGGAACACCTATTGATTTCGGATCGATCCCAAAACTTGGGCAACATCATAATATGGTGGGAGGAGTCATTTGGTGAGTATTGAGTGAAATCCAATCGCTAGAAGTATGGAATACACCAACCACTCCAATTAGGAACAATCTGCCGTTGAACTTGAATTGTCCAATTTCTCACACCTATTGATTTCGGATCGAGCCCAAAACTTGGGCAACATCATAATATGGAGGGAGGAGTCATTTGGTGAGTTTTGAGTGAAATCCAATCTCTAGAAGTATGGAATACACCAACCACTTCAATTAGGAACGTTCTGCCGTTGAACTTTAATTGTCCAATTTCTCACACCAATTGATTTCGGATCGAGCCCAAAACTTGGGCGACATCATAATATGGTTTGAGGAGTCATTCGGTGAGTTTTGAGTGAAATCCAATCGCTAGAAGTATGGAATGCACCAACCACTCCAATTAGGAACGAACTGCCGTTGAACTTGAATTGTCCAATTTCTCACACCTATTGATTGCGGATCGAGCCCAAAACTTGGGCAACATCATAATACGGTTGGAGGAGTCATTTGGTGAGTTTTGAGTGAAATCCAATCGCTAGAAGTATGGAATACACCAACCACTCCAATTAGGAACGAACTGCCGTTGAACTTGAATTGTCCAATTTGGAACACCTATTGATTTCGGATCGAGCCCAAAACTTGGGCAACATTATAATATGGTGGGAAGAGTCATTTGGTGACTTTTGAGTGAAATCCAATCGCTAGAAGTATGTAATACACCAACCACTCCAATTAGGAACGAACTGCCGTTGAACTTGAATTGTCCAATTTCTCACACCAATTGATTTCGGATCGAGCCCAAAACTTGGGCAACATCATAATATGGTGGGAGGAGTCATTTGGTGAGTTTTGAGTGAAATCCAATCGCTAGAAGTATGGAATACACCAACCACTCCAATTAGGAACGAACTGCCGTTGAACTTGAATTGTCCAATTTCTTACACCTATTGATTTCGGATCGAGCCCAAAACTTGGGCAACATCATAATACGGTTGGAGGAGTCATTTGGTGAGTTTTGAGTGAAATCCAATCGCTAGAAGTATGGAATACACCAACCACTCCAATTAGGAACGAACTGCCGTTGAACTTGAATTGTCCAATTTGGAACACCAATTGATTTCGGATCGAGCCCAAAACTTGGGCAACATCATAATATGGTGGGAAGAGTCATTTGGTGAGTTTTGAGAGAAATCCAATCGCTAGAAGTATGGACTACACCAACCACTCCAATTAGGAACGAACTGCCGTTGAAATAGAATTGTCCAATTTCTCACACGTATTGATTTCGGATCGAGCCCAAAACTTGGGCAACATCATAATATGGTGGGAGGAGTCAATTGGTGAGTTTTGAGTGAAATCCAATCGCTAGAAGTATGTAATACACCAACCACTCCAATTAGGAACGAACTGCCGTTGAACTTGAATTGTCCAATTTCTCACACCAATTGATTTCGGATCGAGCCCAAAACTTGGGCAACATCATAATATGGTGGGAGGAGTCATTTGGTGAGTTTTGAGTGAAATCCAATCGCTAGAAGTATGGAATACACCAACCACTCCAATTAGGAACGAACTGCCGTTGAACTTAAATTGTCCAATTTCTCACACCTATTGATTTCGGATCGAGCCCAAAACTTGGGCAACATCATAATACGGTTGGAGGAGTCATTTGGTGAGTTTTGAGTGAAATCCAATCGCTAGAAGTATGGAATACACCAACCACTCCAATGAGGAACGAACTGCCGTTGAACTTGAATTGTCCAATTTGGAACACCTATTGATTTCGGATCGAGCCCAAAACTTGGGCAACATCATAATATGGTGGGAGGAGTCATTTGGTGACTTTTGAGTGAAATCCAATCTCCACCAACCACTCCAATTAGGAACGAACTGCCGTTGAACTTGAATTGTCCAATTTCTCACACCTTTTGATTTCGGATCGTGCCCAAAACTTGGACAACATCATAATATGCTGGGAGGAGTCATTTGGTGAGTTTTGAGTGAAATCCAATCGCTAGAAGTATGGAATCCACCAACCACTCCAATTAGGAATGAACTGCCGTTGAACTTGAATTGTCCAATTTCTCACACCTATTGATTTCGGATCTAGCCCAAAACTTGGGCAACATCA
The DNA here is from genome assembly GCF_965620075.1 of Prunus avium. Taxonomy (NCBI): domain Eukaryota; kingdom Viridiplantae; phylum Streptophyta; class Magnoliopsida; order Rosales; family Rosaceae; genus Prunus; species Prunus avium. The sequence goes on along the minus strand of NC_142289.1, from coordinate 16,739,493 downwards.
TAATATGGTGGTTGGAGTCATTTGGTGAGTTTTGAGTGAAATCCAATCGCTAGAAGTATGGAATACACCGACCACTCCATTTAGGAACGAACTGCCGTTGAATTTGAATTGTCCAATTTGGAACACCTATTGATTTCGGATCGATCCCAAAACTTGGGCAACATCATAATATGGTGGGAGGAGTCATTTGGTGAGTATTGAGTGAAATCCAATCGCTAGAAGTATGGAATACACCAACCACTCCAATTAGGAACAATCTGCCGTTGAACTTGAATTGTCCAATTTCTCACACCTATTGATTTCGGATCGAGCCCAAAACTTGGGCAACATCATAATATGGAGGGAGGAGTCATTTGGTGAGTTTTGAGTGAAATCCAATCTCTAGAAGTATGGAATACACCAACCACTTCAATTAGGAACGTACTGCCGTTGAACTTTAATTGTCCAATTTCTCACACCAATTGATTTCGGATCGAGCCCAAAACTTGGGCGACATCATAATATGATGGGAGGAGTCATTCGGTGAGTTTTGAGTGAAATCCAATCGCTAGAAGTATGGAATGCACCAACCACTCCAATTAGGAACGAACTGCCGTTGAACTTGAATTGTCCAATTTCTCACACCTATTGATTGCGGATCGAGCCCAAAACTTGGGCAACATCATAATACGGTTGGAGGAGTCATTTGGTGAGTTTTGAGTGAAATCCAATCGCTAGAAGTATGGAATACACCAACCACTCCAATTAGGAACGAACTGCCGTTGAACTTGAATTGTCCAATTTGGAACACCTATTGATTTCGGATCGAGCCCAAAACTTGGGCAACATTATAATATGGTGGGAAGAGTCATTTGGTGACTTTTGAGTAAAATCCAATCGCTAGAAGTATGTAATACACCAACCACTCCAATTAGGAACGAACTGCCGTTGAACTTGAATTGTCCAATTTCTCACACCAAATGATTTCGGATCGAGCCCAAAACTTGGGCAACATCATAATATGGTGGGAGGAGTCATTTGGTGAGTTTTGAGTGAAATCCAATCGCTAGAAGTATGGAATACACCAACCACTCCAATTAGGAACGAACTGCCGTTGAACTTGAATTGTCCAATTTCTCACACCTATTGATTTCGGATCGAGCCCAAAACTTGGGCAACATCATAATACGGTTGGAGGAGTCATTTGGTGAGTTTTGAGTGAAATCCAATCGCTAGAAGTATGGAATACACCAACCACTCCAATGAGGAACGAACTGTCGTTGAACTTGAATTGTCCAATTTGGAACACCTATTGATTTCGGATCGAGCCCAAAACTTGGGCAACATCATAATACGGTGGGAGGAGTCATTTGGTGACTTTTGAGTGAAATCCAATCTCCACCAACCACTCCAATTAGGAACGAACTGCCGTTGAACTTGAATTGTCCAATTTCTCACACCTTTTGATTTCGGATCGAGCCCCAAACATGGACAACATCATAATATGGTGGGAGGAGTCATTTGGTGAGTTTTGAGTGAAATTCAATCGCTAGAAGTATGGAATACACCAACCACTCCAATTAGGAACGAACTGCCGTTGAAATTGAATTGTCCAATTTCTCACACCTATTGATTTCGGATCGAGCCCAAAACTTGGGCAACAGCATAATATGGTGGGATGAGTCATTTGGTGAGTTTTGAGTGAAATCCAATCGCTAGAAGTATGGAATACACCAACCACTCCAATTAGGAACGAACTGCCGTTGAACTTGAATTGTCCAATTTCGAACACCAATTGATTTCGGATCGAGCCCAAAACATGGACAACATCATAATATGGTGGTAGGATTCTTTTGGTGAGTTTTGAGTGAAATCCAATCGCTAGAGGTATGGAATACACCAACCACTCCAATTAGGAACGATCTGCCGTTGAACTTGAATTGTCCAATTTCTCACACCTATTGATTTCAGATCGAGCCCCAAACTTGGGCAACATCATAATATGGTGGGAGGAGCCATTTGGTGATTTTTGAGTGAAATCCAAACGCTACAAGTATGGAATACACCAACCACTCCAATTAGGAACGACCTGCCATTGAACTTGAATTGTCCAATTTCTAACACCTATTGATTTCGGATCGAGTTCAAAACTTGGGCAACATCATAATATGGTGGGAGGAGTCATTTGGTGAGTTTTGAGTGAAATCCAATCTTTAGAAGTATGGAATACACCAACCACTCCAATAAGGAACGATCTGCCGTTCAACTTGAATTGTCCAATTTCTCACACCTGTTGATTTCGGATCGGGCCCCAAAACTTGGGCAACATCATAATATGGTGGGAGGAGTCATTTGTGGAGTTTTGAGTGAAATCCAATCGCTAGAAGTATGTAATACACCAACCACTCCAATTAGGAACGAACTACCGTTGAATTTGAATTGTCCAATTTCGAACACCAATTGATTTCGGATCGAGCCCAAAACATGGACAACATCATAATATGGTGATAGGAGTCATTTGGTGAGTTTTGAGTGAAATCCAATCGCTTGAAGTATGGAATACACCAACCACTCCAATTTGGAACGATCTGCCGTTCAACTTGAATTGTCCAATTTTGAACACATATTGATTTCGGATCGAGCCCAAAACTTGGGCAACATCATAATACGGTGGGAGGAGTCATTTGGGGAGTTTTGAGTGAAATCCAATTGCTAGAAGTATGGAATACACCAACCACTCCAATTAGGAACGAATTGCCTTTAAACTTGAATTGTCCAAGTTCTCATACCTATTGATTTCGGATCGAGCCCAAAACTTGGGCAACAGCATAATATGGTGGGAGGAGTCATTTGGTGAGTTTTGAGTGAAATCCAATCGCTCGAAGTATGGAATACACCAACCACTCCAATTAGGAACGAACTGCAGTTGAACTTGAATTGTGAAATTTGGAACACCTATTGATTTCGGATCGATCCCCAAACTTGGGCAACATCATAATATGGTGGGAGGAGTCATTTGGTGAGTTTTGAGTGAAATCCAATCGCTAGAAGTGTGGAAAACACCAACCACTCCAATTAGGAACGAACTGCCGTTGAACTTGAATTGTCCAATTTCTCACACCTATTGATTTCGGATCGAGCCCAAAACTTGGGCAACATCATAATATGGTGGGAGGAGTCATTTGGTTAGTTTCGAGTGAAATCCAATCGCTAGAAGTATGGAATACGCCAAACACCCCAATTAGGAACGAACTGCCGTTGAACTTGAATTGTCCAATTTGGAACACCTATTGATTTCGTATCGAGCCCAAAACTTGGGCAACATCATAATATGGTGGGAGCAGTCAATTGGTTAGTTTTGAGTGAAATCCAATCGCTAGAAGTATGGAATACACCAACCCCTCCAATGAGGAACGATCTGCCGTGGAACTTGAATTGTCCAATTTGGAACACCTATTGATTTCGGATGGAGCCCAAAACTTGGGCAACAACATAATATGGTGGGAGGAATCCTTTGGTGAGTTTTGAGTGACATCCATTCGCTAGAAGTATGGAATACACCAACCACTCCAATTAGGAACGAACTGCTGTTGAACTTGAATTGTCCAATTTCTCACACCTATTGAGTTCGGATCGAGCCCAAAACTTGGGCAACAACATAATATGGTGGGAGGAGTCATTTGGTGAGTTTTGAGTGAAATCCAATCGCTAGAAGTGTGGAATACACCAACCACTACAATTAGGAACGAACTGCCGTTGAACATGAATTGTCCAATTTCCCACATCTATTGATTTCGGATCGAGCCCAAAACTTGGGCAACGTCATAATATGGTGGGAGGAGTCATTTGGTTAGTTTTGAGTGAAATCCAATCGCTAGAAGTACGGAATACACCAACCACTCCAATTAGGAACGAACTGCCGTTGAACTTGAATTGTCCAATTTCTCACACCTATTGATTTCAGATCGAGCCCAAAACTTGGGCAACATCATAATATGATGGGAGGAGTCATTTGGTGAGTTTTGAGAGAAATCCAATCGCTAGAAGTATGGAATACACCAACCACTCCAATTAGGAACGAACTGCCGTTGAACTTGAATTGTGAAATTTGGAACACTTATTGATTTCGGATCGAGCCCCAAACTTGGGCAACATCATAATATGGTGGGAGGAGTCATTTGGTGAGTTTTGAGTGAAATCCAATCGCTAGAAGTGTGGAATAAACCAACCACTCCAATTAGGAACGAACTGCCGTTGAACTTGAATTGTCCAATTTCTCACACCAATTGATTTTGGATCGAGCATAAAACTTGGGCAACAACATAATATGGTGGGAGTAGTCATTTGGTTAGTTTTGAGTGAAATCAAATCGCTAGAAGTATGGAATAAACCAACCACTCCAATTAGGAACGAACTGCCGTTGAACTTGAATTGTCCAATTTGGAACACCTATTGATTTTGGATCGAGCCCAAAACTTGGGCAACATCATAATATCGTGGGAGGAGTCATTTGGTGAGTTTTGAGTGAAATCCAATCGCTAGAAGTATGGAATACCCCAACCACTCCAATTAGGAACGAACTGCCGTTGAACTTGAATTGTCCAATTTGTCACACCTATTGATTTCGGATCGAGCCCAAAAGTTGGGCAACATCATAATATGGTGGGAGGTGTCATTTGGTGAGTTTTGAGTGAAATCCAATCGCTTGAATTATGGAATACACTAACCACTGCAATTAGGAACGAACTGCCGTTGAACTTGAATTGTCCAATTTGGAACACCTATTGATTTCGGATCGAGCCCAAAACTTGGGCAACATCATAATATGGTGGGAGGAGTCATTTGGTTAGTTTCGAGTGAAATGCAATAGCTAGAAGTATGGAATACACCAACCACCCCAATTAGGAACGAACTGCCGTTGAACTTGAATTGTCCAATTTGGAACACCTATTGATTTCGTATCGAGCCCAAAAGTTGGGCAACATCATAATATGGTGGGAGGAGTCAATTGGTGAGTTTTGAGTGAAATCCAATCTCTAGAAGTATGGAATACACCAACCACTCCAATGAGGAACGATCTGCCGTTGAACTTGAATTGTCCAATTTGGAACACCTGTTGATTTCGGATCAAGCCCAAAACTTGGGTAACATCATAATATGGTGGAAGGAGTCATTTGGTGAGTTTTGAGTGAAATCCAATCTCTTGAAGTATGGAATACACCAACCACTCCAATGAGGAACGATCTGCCGTAGAACTTGAATTGTCCAATTTGGAACACCTATTGATTTCGGATCGAGCCCAAAACTTGGGCAACATCATAATATGGTGGGAGGAGTCATTTGGTGAGTTTTGAGTGAAATCCAATCTCTAGAAGTTTGGAATACACCAACCACTCCAATTAGGAACGAACTGCCGTTGAACTTGAATTGTCCAATTTCTCACACCTATTGATTTCGGATCGAACCCCAAACTTGGGCAACATCATAATATGGTGGGAGGACTCATTTGGTGAGTTTTGAGTGAAATCCAGTCGCTAGAAGTATGGAATACACCAACCACTCCCATTAGGAACGAACTGCCGTTGAACTTGAATTGTCCAATTACTCACACCTATTGATTTCGGATCGAGCCCAAAACTTGGGCAACATCATAATATGGTGGGAGGAGTCATTTGGTGAGTTTTGAGTGAAATCCAATCTCTAGAAGTGTCGAATACACCAACCACACCAATGAGGAACGATCTGCCGTAGAACTTGAATTGTCCAATTTGGAACACCTATTGATTTCGGATCGAGCCCAAAACTTTGGCAACATCATAATATGGTGGGAGGAGTCATTTGGTGAGTTTTGAGTGAAATCCAATCGCTAGAAGTGTGGAATACACCAACCACTCCAATTAGGAACGAACTGCCGTTTAACTTGAATTGTCCAATTTCTCACACCTATTGATTTCGGATCGAGCCCAAAACTTGGGCAACATCATAATATGGTGGGAGGAGTCATTTGGTTAGTTTCGAGTGAAATGCAATCGCTAGAAGTATGGAATACACCAACCACCCCAATTAGGAACGAACTGCCGTTGAACTTGAATTGTCCAATTTGGAACACCTATTGATTTCGTATCGAGCCCAAAACTTGGGCAACATCATAATATGGTGGAAGGAGTCATTTGGTGAGTTTTGGGTGAAATCCAATCTCTAGAAGTATGGAATACACCAACCACTCCAATTAGGAACGAACTGCCGTTGAACATGAATTGTCCAATTTCTCACACCTACTGATTTCGGATCGAGCCCAAAACTTGGGCAACATCATAATATGGTGGGAGGAGTCATTCGGTGAGTTTTTAGTGAAATCAAATCTCTAGAAGTATGGAATACACCAACCACTCCAATTAGGAACGAACTGCCGTTGAACTTGAATTGTGAAATTTGGAACACCTATTGATTTCGGATCGATCCCCAAACTTGGGCAACATCATAATATGGTGGGAGGAGTCATTTGGTGAGTTCTGAGTGAAATCCAATCGCTAGAAGTATGGAATACACCAACCTCTCCAATTAGGAACGAACTGCCGTTGAACTTGAATTGTCCAATTTCTCACACCTATTGATTTCGGATCGACCCCAAAACTTGGGCAACATCATAATATGGTGGGAGGAGTCATTTGGTGAGTTGTGAGTGAAATCCAATCGCTAGAAGTATGGAATACACTAACCACTCCAATTAGGAACGAACTGCCGTTGAACTTGAATTGTCCAATTTGGAACACCTATTGATTTCGGATTGAGCCCAAAACTTGGGCAACATTATATTATGGTTGGAGGAGTCATTTGGTGAGTTTTGGGTGAAATTCAATCGCAAGAAGTGTGGAATACACCAACCACTCCAATTAGGAACGAACTGCCGTTGAACTTGAATTGTCCAATTCCTCACACCTATTGACTTCGGATCGAGCCCCAAACTTGGGCAACATCATATTATGGTGGGAGGAGTCATTTGGTGAGGTTTGAGTGAAATCCAATCGCTAGAAGTATGGAATACACCAACCACTCCAATTAGGAACGAACTGCCGTTGAACTTGAATTGTCCAATTTCTCACACCTATTGATTTCGGATCGAGCCCAAAACTTGGGCAACATCATAATATGGTGGGAGGAGTGATTTGGTGAGTTTTGAGTGAAATCCAATCGCTAGAAGTATGGAATACACCAACCACTCCAATTAGGAACGAACTACCGTTGAACTTGAATTGTCCAATTTGGAACACCTATTGATTTCGGATCGGGCCCAAAACTTGGGCAACACCATATTATGGTGGGAAGAGTCATTTGGTGTGTTTTGAGTGAAATCCAATCGCTAGAAGTATGGAATACACCAACCACTCCGATTACGAACGAACTGCCGTTGAACTTGAATTGTCCAATTTGGAACACCTATTGATTTCGGATCGATCCCAAAACTTGGGCAACATCATAATATGGTGGCAGGAGTCATTTGGTGAGTTTTGAGTGAAATCCAATCGCTAGAACTATGGAATACACCAACCACTTCAATTAGGAACGAACTGCCGTTGAACTTGAATTGTCCAATTTCTCAGACCTATTGATTTCGGATCGAGCCCCAAACTTGGGCAACATCATAATATGGTGGGAGGAGTCATGTGGTTAGTTTTGAGTGAAATCCAATCGCTAGAAGTATGGAATACCCTAACCACTCCAATTAGGAACGAACTGCCGTTGAACTTGAATTGTCCAATTTGGAACACCTATTGATTTCGGATCGAGCCCAAAACTTGGGCAACAACATAATATGGTAGGAGGAGTCATTTGGTGAGTTTTGAGTGAAATCCAATCACTAGAAGTATGGAATACACCAACCACTCCAATTAGGAACGAACTGCCGTTGAACTTGAATTGTCCAATTTGGAACACCTATTGATTTCGGATCGTGCCCAAAACTTGGGCAACAACATAATATGGTGGGAGGAGTCATTTGGTGAGTTTTGAGTGAAATCCAATCGCTAGAAGTATGGAATACACCAACCACTCCAATTAGGAACGAACTGCCGTTGAACTTGAATTGTCCAATTTGGAACACCTACTGATTTCTGATCGAGCCCAAAACTTGGGCAACATCATAATATGGTGGGAGGAGTCATTTGGTGAGTTTTGAGTGAAATCCAATCGCTAGAAGTATGGAATACACCAACCACTCCAATTAGGAACGAACTGCCGTTGAACTTGAATTGTCCAATTTGGAACACCTATTGATTTCGGATCGAGCCCAAAACTTGGACAACATCATAATATGGTGGGAGGAGTCATTTGGTGAGTTTTGAGTGAAATCCAATCTCTAGAAGTATGGAATACTCCAACCACTCCAATTAGGAACGAACTGCCGTTGAACTTGAATTGTCCAATTTCTCACACCTATTGATTCCGGATCGAGCCCAAAATTTGGGCAACATCATAACATGGTGGGAGGAGTCATTTGGTGAGTTGTGAATGAAATCCAATCGCTAGAAGTATGAAATACACCAACCACTCCAATTAGGAACGAACTGCCGTTGAACTTGAATTGTCCAATTTGGAACACCTATTGATTTCGGATCGAGCCCAAAACTTGGGCAACATCATAATATGGTGGCAGGAGTCATTTGGTGAGTTTTGAGTGAAATCCAATCGCTAGAAGTATGGAATACACCAACCACTCCAATTAGGAACGAACTGCCGTTGAACTTGAATTGTCCAATTTGGAACACCTATTGACTTCGGATCGAGCCCAAAACTTGGGCAACAACATAATATGGTGGGAGGAGTCATTCGGTGAGTTTTGAGTGAAATCCAATCACTAGAAGTATGGAATACACCAACCACTCCAATTAGGAACGAACTGCCGCTGAACTTGAATTGTCCAATTTCTCAGACCTATTGATTTCGGATCGAGCCCCAAACTTGGGCAACATCATAATATGGTGGGAGGAGTCATGTGGTTTGTTGTGAGTGAAATCCAATCACTAGAAGTATGGAATACACCAACCACTCCAATTAGGAACGAACTGCCGTTGAACTTGAATTGTCCAAATTGGAACACCTATTGATTTCGGATCGAGCCCCACACTTGGGCAACATCATATTATGGTGGGAGGAGTCATTTGGTGAGGGTTGAGTGAAATCCAATCGCTAGAAGTATGGAATACACCAACCACTCCAATTAGGAACGAACTGCCGTTGAACTTGAATTGTCCAATTTCTCACACCTATTGATTTCGGATCGAGCCCAAAACTTGGGCAACATCATAATGTGGTGGGAGGAGTCATTTGGTGAGTTTTGAGTGAAATCCAATCACTAGAAGCATGGAATACACCAACCACTCCAATTAGGAACGAACTGCCGTTGAACTTGAATTGTCCAATTTCTCACACCTATTGATTTCGGATCGAGCCCAAAACTTGGGCAACATCATCATATGGTGGGAGGAGTCATTTGGTGAGTTTTGAGTGAAATCCAATCCCTAGAAGTATCGAATACACCAACCACTCCAATTAGGAACGAACTGCCGTTGAACTTGAATTGTCCAATTTCTTACACCTATTGATTTCGGATCGAGCCCAAAACTTGGGCAACATCATAATATGGTGGGAGTAGTCATTTGGTGAGTTTTAAGTGAAATCCGATCGCTAGAAGTATGGAATACACCAACCACTCCAATTAGGAACGAACTGCCGTTGAACTTGAATTGTCCAATTTGGAACACCTATTGATTTCGGATCGAGCCCAAAACTTGGGCAACATCATAATATGGTGGGAGGAATCATTTGGTGAGTTTTGAGTGAAATCCAATCGCTAGAAGTATGGAATACACCAACCACTCCAATTAGGAACGAACTGCCGTTGAACTTGAATTGTCCAATTTGGAACACCTATTGATTTCGGATCGAGCCCAAAACTTGGGCAACAAGATAATATGGTGGGAGGAGTCATTTGGTGAGTTTTGAGTGAAATCCAATCTCTAGAAGTATGGAATACTCCAACCACTCCAATTAGGAACGAACTGCCGTTGAACTTGAATTGTCCAATTTCTCACACGTATTGATTTCGGATCGAGCCCAAAATTTGGGCAACATCATAATATGGTGGGAGGAGTCATTTGGTGAGTTGTGAGTGAAATCCAATCGCTAGAAGTATGGAATACACCAACCACTCCAATTAGGAACGAACTGCCGTTGAACTTGAATTGTCCAATTTGGAACACCTATTGATTTCGGATCGAGCCCAAAACTTGGGCAACAACATAATATGGTGGGAGGAGTCATTTGGTGAGTTTTGAGTGAAATCCAATCGCTAGAAGTATGGAATACACCAACCACTCCAATTAGGAACGAACTGCCGTTGAACTTGAATTGTCCAATTTGGAACACCTATTGATTTCGGATCGAGCCCAAATCTTGGGCAACATCATAATATGGTGGGAGGAGTCATTTGGTGAGTTTTGAGTGAAATCCAATAGCTAGAAGTATGGAATACACCAACCACTCCAATTAGGAACGAACTGCCGTTGAACTTGAATTGTCCAATTTCTCACACCTATTGATTTCGGATCGAGCCCAAAACTTGGGCAACATCATAATGTGGTGGGAGGAGTCATTTGGCGAGTTTTGAGTGAAATCCAATCACTAGAAGTATGGAATACACCAACCACTCCAATTAGGAACGAACTGCCGTTGAACTTGAATTGTCCAATTTCTCACACCTATTGATTTCGGATCGAGCCCAAAACTTGGCAAACATCATAATATGGTGGGAGGAGTCATTTGGTGAGTTTTGAGTGAAATCCAATCCCTAGAAGTATGGAATACACCAACCACTCCAATTTGGAACGAACTGCCGTTGAACTTGAATTGTCCAATTTCTTACACCTATTGATTTCGGATCGAGCCCAAAACTTGGGCAACATCATAATATGGTGGGAGTAGTCATTTGGTGAGTTTTAAGTGAAATCCGATCGCTAGAAGTATGGAATACACCAACCACTCCAATTAGGAACGAACTGCCGTTGAACTTGAATTGTCCAATTTCTCACACCTATTGATTTCGGATCGAGCCCAAAACATGGGCAACATCATAATATGGTGGGAGGAGTCATTTGGTGAGTTTTGAGTGAAATCCAATTAGGAACGAACTGCCGTTGAACTTGAATTGTCCAATTTGGAACACCTATTGATTTCGGATCGAGCCCCAAACTTGGGCAACATCATATTATGGTGGGAGGAGTCATTTGGTGAGGGTTGAGTGAAATCCAATCGCTAGAAGTATGGAATACACCAACCACTTCAATTAGGAACGAACTGCCGCTGAACTTGAATTGTCAAATTTCTCAGACCTATTGATTTCGGATCGAGCCCCAAACTTGGGCAACATCATAATATGGTGGGAGGAGTCATTTGGTGAGTTTTGAGTGAAATCCAATCACTAGAAGTATGGAATACACCAACCACTCCAATTAGGAACGAACTGCCGTTGAACTTGAATTGTCCAATTTGGAACACCTATTGATTTCGGATCGAGCCCAAAACTTGGGCAACATCATAATATGGTGGGAGGAATCATTTTAGAGTGAAATCCAATCGCTAGAAGTATGGAATACACCAACCACTCTAATTAGGAACGAACTGCCGTTGAACTTGAATTGTCCAATTTGGAACACCTATTGATTTCGGATCGAGCCCAAAACTTGGGCAACATCATAATATGGTAGGAGGAGTCATTTGGTGAGTTTTGAGTGAAATCCAATCACTAGAAGTATGGAATACACCAACCACTCCAATCAGGAACGAACTGCCGTTCAACTTGAATTGTCCAATTTTGAACACCTATTGATTTCGGATCGAGCCCAAAACTTGGGCAACATCATAATATGGTGGGAGGAATCATTTGGTGAGTTTTGAGTGAAATCCAATCGCTAGAAGTATGGAATACACCAACCACTCCAATTAGGAACGAACTGCCGCTGAACTTGAATTGTCCAATTTCTCAGACCTATTGATTTCGGATCGAGCCCCAAACTTGGGCAACATCATAATATGGTGGGAGGAGTCATGTGGTTTGTTGTGAGTGAAATCCAATCACTAGAAGTATGGAATACACCAACCACTCCAATTAGGAACGAACTGCCGTTGAACTTGAATTGTCCAATTTGGAACACCTATTGATTTCGGATCGAGCCCCAAACTTGGGAAACATCATATTACGGTGGGAGGAGTCATTTGGTGAGGGTTGAGTGAAATCCAATCGCTAGAAGTATGGAATACACCAACCACTCCAATTAGGAACGAACTGCCGTTGAACTTGAATTGTCCAATTTGGAACACCTATTGATTTCGGATCGAGCCCAAAACTTGGGCAACATCATAATATGGTGGAAGGAATCATTTGGTGAGTTTTTAGTGAAATCCAATCGCTAGAAGTATGGAATACACCAACCACTCCAATTAGGAATGAACTGCCGTTGAACTTGAATTGTCCAATTTGGAAAACCTATTGATTTCGGATCGAGCCCAAAACTTGGGCAACATCATAATATGGTGGCAGGAGTCATTTGGTGAGTTTTGAGTGAAATCCAATCGCTAGAAGTATGGAATACACCAACCACTTCAATTAGGAACGAACTGCCGCTGAACTTGAATTGTCCAATTTCTCAGACCTATTGATTTCGGATCGAGCCCCAAACTTGGGCAACATCATAATATGGTGGGAGGAGTCATGTGGTTAGTTGTGAGTGAAATCCAATCACTAGAAGTATGGAATACACCAACCACTCCAATTAGGAACGAACTGCCGTTGAACTTGAATTGTCCAATTTGGAACACCTATTGATTTCGGATCGAGCCCCAAACTTGGGCAACATCATATTATGGTGGGAGGAGTCATTTGGTGAGGGTTGAGTGAAATCCAATCGCTAGAAGTATGGAATACACCAACCACTCCAATTTGGAACGAACTGCCGTTGAACTTGAATTGTCCAATTTCTCACACCTATTGATTTCGGATCGAGCCCAAAACTTGGGCAACATCATAATATGGTGGGAGGAGTCATTTGGTGAGTTTTGAGTGAAATCCAATCACTAGAAGTATGGAATACACCAACCACTCCAATTAGGAACGAACTGCCGTTGAACTTGAATTGTCCAATTTGGAACACCTATTGAATTCGGATCGAGCCCAAAACTTGGGCAACAACATAATATGGTGGGAGGAGTCATTTAGTGAGTTTGAAGTGAAATCCAATCGCTAGAAGTATGGAATACACCAACCACTCCAATTAGGAACGAACTGCCGTTGAACTTGAATTGTCCAATTTCTCACACCTATTGATTTCGGATCGAGCCCAAAACTTGGGCAACATCATAATATGGTGGGAGGAGTCATTTGGTGAGTTTTTGAGTGAAATCCAATCGCTAGAAGTATGGAATACACCAACCACTCCAATTAGGAACGAACTGCCGTTGAACTTGAATTGTCCAATTTGGAAAACCTATTGATTTCGGATCGAGCCCAAAACTTGGGCAACATCATAATATGGTGGCAGGAGTCATTTGGTGAGTTTTGAGTGAAATCCAATCACTAGAAGTATGGAATACACCAACCACTCCAATTAGGAACGAACTGCCGTTGAACTTGAATTGTCCAATTTCTCACACCTATTGATTTCGGATCGAGCCCAAAACTTGGTCAACATCATAATATGGTGGGAGGAGTGATTTGGTGAGTTTTGAGTGAAATCCAATCTTTAGAAGTATGGAATACACCAACCACTCCAATTAGGAACGAACTGCCGTGCAACTTGAATTGTCCAATTTGGAACACCTATTGATTTCGGATCGAGCCCAAAACTTGGGCAACATTATAATATGGTGGGAGGAGTCATTTGGTGAGTTTTGAGTGAAATCCAATCGCTAGAAGTATGGAATAAACCGACCACTCCAATTAGGAACGAACTGCCGTTGAACTTGAATTGTCCAATTTCTCACACCTATTGATTTCGGATCGAGCCCAAAACTTGGGCAACATCATAATATGGTGGGAGGAGTCATTTGGTGAGTTTTGAGTGAAATCCAATCGCTAGAAGTATGGAATACACCAACCACTCCAATTAGGAACGAACTTCCGTTGAACTTGAATTGTCCAATTTGGAACACCTATTGATTTCGGATCGAGCCCAAAACTTGGGCAACAACATAATATGGTGGGAGGAGTCATTTGGTGAGTTTTGAGTGAAATCCAATCGCTAGAAGTATGGAATACGCCAACCACTCCAATTAGGAACGAACTGCCGTTGAACTTGAATTGTCCAATTTCTCACACCTATTGATTTCGGATCGAGCCCAAAACTTGGGCAACATCATAATATGGTGGGAGGAGTCATTTGGTGAGTTTTGAGTGAAATCCAATCGCTAGAAGTATGGAATACACCAACCACTCCAATTAGGAACGAACTGCCGTTGAACTTGAATTGTCCAATTTGGAACACCTATTGATTTCGGATCGAGCCCAAAACTTGGGCAACATCATAATGTGGTGGGAGTAGTCATTTGGTGAGTTTTGAGAGAAATCCGATCGCTAGAAGTATGGAATACACCAACCACTCCAATTGGGAACGAACTGCCGTTGAACTTGAATTGTCCAATTTGGAAAACCTATTGATTTCGGATCGAGCCCAAAACTTGGGCAACATCATAATATGGTGGCAGGAGTGATTTGGTGAGTTTTGAGTGAAATCCAATCGCTAGAAGTATGGAATACACCAACCACTCCAATTAGGAACGAACTGCCGTTGAACTTGAATTGTCCAATTTCTCACACCTATTGATTTCGGATCGAGCCCAAAACTTGGGCAACATCATAATATGGTGGGAGGAGTCATTTGGTGAGTTTTGAGTGAAATCCAATCGCTAGAAGTATGGAATACTCCAACCACTCCAATTAGGAACGAACTGCCGTTGAACTTGAATTGTCCAATTTCTCACACCTATTGATTTCGGATCGAGCCCAAAACTTGGTCAACATCATAATATGGTGGGAGGAGTGATTTGGTGAGTTTTGAGTGAAATCCAATCGCTAGAAGTATGGAATACACCAACCACTCCAATTAGGAACGAACTGCCGTGCAACTTGAATTGTCCAATTTGGAACACCTATTGATTTCGGATCGAGCCCAAAACTTGGGCAACATAATAATATGGTGGGAGGAGTCATTTGGTGAGTTTTGAGTGAAATCCAATCGCTAGAAGTATGGAATAAACCAACCACTCCAATTAGGAACGAACTGCCGTTGAACTTGAATTGTCCAATTTCCCACACCTATTGATTTCGGATCGAGCCCAAAACTTGGGCAACATCATAATATGGTGGGAGGAGTCATTTGGTGAGTTTTGAGTGAAATCCAATCGCTAGAAGTATGGAATACACCAACCACTCCAATTAGGAACGAACTTCCGTTGAACTTGAATTGTCCAATTTGGAACACCTATTGATTTCGGATCGAGCCCAAAACTTGGGCAACAACATAATATGGTGGGAGGAGTCATTTGGTGAGTTTTGAGTGAAATCCAATCGCTAGAAGTATGGAATACACCAACCACTCCAATTAGGAACGAACTGCCGTTGAACTTGAATTGTCCAATTTCTCACACCTATTGATTTCGGATCGAGCCCAAAACTTGGGCAACATCATAATATGGTGGGAGGAGTCATTTGGTGAGTTTTGAGTGAAATCCAATCGCTAGAAGTGTGGAATACACCAACCACTCCAATTAGGAACGAACTGCCGTTGAACTTGAATTGTCCAATTTGGAACACCTATTGATTTCGGATCGAGCCCAAAACTTGGGCAACATCATAATATGGTGGGAGTAGTCATTTGGTGAGTTTTGAGAGAAATCCGATCGCTAGAAGTATGGAATACACCAACCACTCCAATTAGGAACGAACTGCCATTGAACTTGAATTGTCCAATTTGGAAAACCTATTGATTTCGGATCGAACCCAAAACTTGGGCAACATCATAATATGGTGGCAGGAGTCATTTGGTGAGTTTTGAGTGAAATCCAATCGCTAGAAGTATGGAATACACCAACCACTCCAATTAGGAACGAAATGCCGTTGAAATTGAATTGACCAATTTCCCACACCTATTGATTTCGGATAGATCCCAAAACTTGGGCAACATCATAATATGGTGGGAGGAGTCATTTGGTGAGTTTTGAGTGAAATCCAATCACTATAAGTATGGAATACACCAACCACTCCAATTAGGAACGAACTGCTGTTCAACTTGAATTGTCCAATTTTGAACACCTATTGATTTCGGATCGAGCCCAAAACTTGGGCAACAGCATAATACGGTGGGAGGAGTCATTTGGTGAGTTTGGAGTGAAATCCAATCGCTAGAAGTATGGAATACACCAACCACTCCAATTAGGAACGAACTTCCGTTGAACTTGAATTGTCCAATTTGGAACACCTATTGATTTCGGATCGAGCCCAAAACTTGGGCAACAACATAATATGGTGGGAGGAGTCATTTGGTGAGTTTTGAGTGAAATCCAATCGCTAGAAGTATGGAATACACCAACCACTCCAATTAGGAACGAACTGCCGTTGAACTTGAATTGTCCAATTTCTCACACCTATTGATTTCGGATCGAGCCCAAAACTTGGGCAACATCATAATATGGTGGGAGGAGTCATTTGGTGAGTTTTGAGTGAAATCCAATCGCTAGAAGTGTGGAATACACCAACCACTCCAATTAGGAACGAACTGCCGTTGAACTTGAATTGTCCAATTTGGAACACCTATTGATTTCGGATCGAGCCCAAAACTTGGGCAACATCATAATATGGTGGGAGTAGTCATTTGGTGAGTTTTGAGAGAAATCCGATCGCTAGAAGTATGGAATACACCAACCACTCCAATTAGGAACGAACTGCCATTGAACTTGAATTGTCCAATTTGGAAAACCTATTGATTTCGGATCGAACCCAAAACTTGGGCAACATCATAATATGGTGGCAGGAGTCATTTGGTGAGTTTTGAGTGAAATCCAATCGCTAGAAGTATGGAATACACCAACCACTCCAATTAGGAACGAAATGCCGTTGAAATTGAATTGACCAATTTCCCACACCTATTGATTTCGGATAGATCCCAAAACTTGGGCAACATCATAATATGGTGGGAGGAGTCATTTGGTGAGTTTTGAGTGAAATCCAATCACTATAAGTATGGAATACACCAACCACTCCAATTAGGAACGAACTGCTGTTCAACTTGAATTGTCCAATTTTGAACACCTATTGATTTCGGATCGAGCCCAAAACTTGGGCAACAGCATAATACGGTGGGAGGAGTCATTTGGTGAGTTTGGAGTGAAATCCAATCGCTAGAAGTATGGAATACACCAACCACTCCAATTAGGAACGAACTGCCGTTGAACTTGAATTGTCCAATTTCTCACACCTATTGATTTCGGATCGATCCCAAAACTTGGGCAACATCATAATATGGTGGGAGGAGTCATTTGGTGAGTTTTGAGTGAAATCCAATCGCTAGAAGTATGGAATACACCAACCACTCCAATTAGGAACGAACTGCCGTTGAACTTGAATTGTCCAATTTCTCACACCTATTGATTTCGGATCGAGCCAAAAACTTGGGCAACATCATAATATGGTGGGAGTAGTCATTTGGTGAGTTTTGAGTGAAATCCAATCGCTAGAAGTATGGAATACTCCAACCACTCCAATTAGGAACGAACTGCCGTTGAACTTGAATTGTCCAATTTCTCACTCCTATTGATTTCGGATCGAGCCCAAAACTTGGTCAACATAATTAATATGGTGGGAGGAGTGATTCGGTGAGTTTTGAGTGAAATCCAATCGCTAGAAGTATGGAATACACCAACCACTCCAATTGGGAACGAACTGCTGTGCAACTTGAATTGTCCAATTTGGAACACCTATTGATTTCGGATCGAGCCCAAAACTTGGGCAACATAATAATATGGTGGGAGGAGTCATTTGGTGAGTTTTGAGTGAAATCCAATCGCTAGAAGTAGGGAATACACCAACCACTCCAATTAGGAACGAACTGCCGTTGAACTTGAATTGTCCAATTTCTCACACCTATTGATTTCGGATCGAGCCCAAAACTTGGGCAACATCATAATATGGTGGGAGGAGTCATTTGGTGAGTTTTGAGTGAAATCCAATCGCTAGAAGTAAGGAATACACCAACCACTCCAATTAGGAACGAACTTCCGTTGAACTTGAATTGTCCAATTTGGAACACCTATTGATTTCGGATCGAGCCCAAAACTTGGGCAACAACATAATATGGTGGGAGGAGTCATTTGGTGACTTTTGAGTGAAATCCAATCGCTAGAAGTATGGAATACACCAACCACCCCAATTAGGAACGAACTGCCGTTGAACTTGAATTGTCCAATTTCTCACACCTATTGATTTCGGATCGAGCCCAAAACTTGGGCAACATCATAATACGGTGGGATTAGTCATTTGGTGAGTTTGGTGTGAAATCCAATCGCTAGAAGTATGGAATACACCAACCACTCCAATTAGGAACGAACTGCCGTTGAACTTGAATTGTCCAATTTCTCACACCTATTGATTTCGGATCGATCCCAAAACTTGGGTAACATCATAATATGGTGGGAGGAGTCATTTGGTGAGTTTTGAGAGAAATCCGATCGCTAGAAGTATGGAATAAACCAACCACTCCAATTAGGAACGAACTGCCGTTGAACTTGAATTGTCCAATTTGGAAAACCTATTCATTTCGGATCGAGCCCAAAACTTGGGCAACATCATAATATGGTGGCAGGAGTCATTTGGTGAGTTTTGAGTGAAATCCAATCGCTAGAAGTATGGAATACACCAACCACTCCAATTAGGAACGAAATGCCGTTGAAATTGAATTGACCAATTTCCCACACCTATTGATTTCGGATAGATCCCAAAACTTGGGCAACATCATAATATGGTGGGAGGAGTCATTTGGTGAGTTTTGAGTCAAATCCAATCACTATAAGTATGGAATACACCAACCACTCCAATTCGGAACGAACTGCTGTTCAACTTGAATTGTCCAATTTGGAACACCTATTGATTTCGGATCGAGCCCAAAACTTGGGCAACATCATAATACGGTGGGAGGAGTCATTTGGTGAGTTTTGAGTGAAATCCAATCGCTAGAAGTATGGAATACACCAACCACTCCAATTAGGAACGAAATGCCGTTGAAATTGAATTGACCAATTTCTCACACCTATTGATTTCGGATAGATCCCAAAACTTGGGCAACATCATAATATGGTGGGAGGAGTCATTTGGTGAGTTTTGAGTGAAATCCAATCGCTAGAAGTGTGGAATACACCAACCACTCCAATTAGGAACGAACTGCCGTAAAACTTGAATTGTCCAATTTTGAACACCTATTGATTTCGGATCGAGCCCAAAACTTGGGCAACATCATAATACGGTGGGAGGAGTAATTTGATGAGTTTTGAGTGAAATCCAATCGCTAGAAGTATGGAATACACCAACCACTCCAATTAGGAACGAACTGCCGTTGAACTTGAATTGTCCAATTTCTCACACCTATTGATTTCGGATCGATACCAAAACTTGGGCAACATCATAATACGATGGGAGGAGTCATTTGGTGAGTTTTGAGTGAAATCCAATCGCTAGAAGCATGGAATACACCAACCACTCCAATTAGGAACGAAATGCCGTTGAAATTGAATTGACCAATTTCTCACACCTATTGATTTCGGATAGATCCCAAAACTTGGGCAACATCATAATATGGTGGGAGGCGTCATTTGGTGAG
Organism: Prunus avium; assembly: GCF_965620075.1. NCBI lineage: Eukaryota > Viridiplantae > Streptophyta > Magnoliopsida > Rosales > Rosaceae > Prunus > Prunus avium. The sequence goes on along the minus strand of NC_142289.1, from coordinate 16,719,598 downwards.
TTTTGAGTGAAATCCAATCACTATAAGTATGGAATACACCAACCACTCCAATTAGGAACGAACTTCCGTTGAACTTGAGTTGTCCAATTTTGAACACCTATTGATTTCGGATCGAGCCCAAAACTTGGGCAACATCATAATACGGTGGGAGGAGTCATTTGGTGAGTTTTGAGTGAAATCCAATCGCTAGAAGTATGGAACACACCAACCACTCCAATTAGGAACGAACTGGCGTTGAACTTGAATTGTCCAATTTCTCAGACCTATTGATTTCGGATCGATACCAAAACTTGGGCAACATCATAATATGATGGGAGGAGTCATTTGGTGAGTTTTGAGTGAAATCCAATCGCTCGAAGTATGGAATACACCAACCACTCCAATTAGGAACGAAATGCCGTTGAAATTGAATTGACCAATTTCTCACACCTATTGATTTCGGATAGATCCCAAAACTTGGGCAACATCATAATATGGTGGGAGGAGTCATTTGGTGAGTTTTAAGTGAAATCCAATCGCTAGAAGTATGGAATACTCCAACCACTCCAATTAAGAACGAACTGCCGTTGAACTTGAATTGTCCAATTTCTCACACCTATTGATTTCGGATCGATCCAAAAACTTGGTCAACATCATAATACGGTGGGAGGAGTCATTTGGTGAGTTTTGAGTGAAATCCAATCGCTAGAAGTATGGAATACACCAACCACTCCAATTAGGAACGAACTGCCGTTGAACTTGAATTGTCCAATTTGGAACACCTATTGATTTCGGATCGAGCCCAAAACTTGGGCAACATCATAATATGGTGGGAGGAGTCATTTGGTGAGTTTTGAGTGAAATCCAATCGCTAAAAGTATGGAATACACCAACCACTCCAATTAGGAACGAACTGCCGTTGAACTTGAATTGTCCAATTTCGAACACCTATTGATTTCGGATCGAGCCCAAAACTTGGGCAACATCATAATATGGTGGGAGGAGTCATTTGGTGAGTTTTGAGTGAAATCCAATCTCTAGAAGTATGGAATACACCAACCACTCCAAGTAGGAACGAACTGCCGTTGAACTTGAATTGTCCAATTTGGAACACCTATTGATTTCGGATCGAGCCGAAAACTTGGGCAACATCATAATATGGTGGGAGGAGTCATTTGGTGAGTTTGGAGTGAAATCCAATCGCTAGAAGTATGGAATACACCAACCACTCCAATTAGGAAAGAACTGCCGTTGAACTTGAATTGTTCAATTTGGAACACCTATTGATTTCGGATCGAGCCCAAAACTTGGGCAACATCATAATATGGTGGGATGAGTCATTTGGTGAGTTTTGAGTGAAATCCAATCGCTAGAAGTATGGAATACACCAACCACTCCAATTAGGAACGAACTGCCGTTGAACTTGAATTGTCCAATTTGGAACACCTATTGATTTCGGATCGAGCCCAAAACTTGGGCAACATCATAATATTGTGGGAGGAGTCATGTGGTTAGTTTTGAGTGAAATCCAATCGCTAGAAGTATGGAATACACCAACCACTCCAATTAGGAACGAACTGCCGTTGAACTTGAATTGTCCAATTTGGAACAACTATTGATTTCGGATCGAGCCCAAATCTTGGGCAACATCATAATATGGTGGGATGAGTCATTTGGTGAGTTTTGAGTGAAATCCAATCGCTAGAATTATGGAATACACCAACCACTCCAATTAGGAACGAACTGCCGTTGAACTTGAATTGTCCAATTTCTCTCACCTATTGATTTCGGATCGAGCCCAAAACTTGGGCAACATTATAGTATGGTGGGAGAAGTCATTTGGCGAGTTTTGAGTGAAATCCAATCGCTAGAAGTATGGAATACACCAACCACTCCAATTAGGAACGAACTGCCGTTGAACTTGAATTGTCCAATTTGGAACAACTATTGATTTCGGATCGAGCCCAAATCTTGGGCAACATCATAATATGGTGGGAGGAGTCATTTGGTGAGTTTTGAGTGAAATCCAATCACTAGAAGTATGGAATACACCAACCACTCCAATTAGGAACGAACTGCCGTTGAACTTGAATTGTCCAATTTCTCTCACCTATTGATTTCGGATCGAGCCCAAAACTTGGGCAACATCATAGTATGGTGGGAGAAGTCATTTGGCGAGTTTTGAGTGAAATCCAATCGCTAGAAGTATGGAATACACCAACCACTCCAATTAGGAACGAACTGCCGTTGAACTTGAATTGTCCAATTTGGAACAACTATTGATTTCGGATCGAGCCCAAATCTTGGGCAACATCGTAATATGGTGGGAGGAGTCATTTGGTGAGTTTTGAGTGAAATCCAATCGCTAGAAGTATGGAATACACCAACCACTTGTTGCTTCGGATTCAGCTGCACCAAAATGGATTTAGTTGCATCCTCAACTTGTGATACTCGCAAGTGCACGAGCCGTTTGGTAGTATAGCATATGTAAGTGCGAGGTCGATCCCACGAGGATTGGTGATTGAATGATCCAATTTGTTTCCCCTACACAAAATAGAAATGAAAAAAGAAAATAAATAAAACAAGAAAAAAAGGAAATAACTCAAGCAAATAAGTTCCCAAGTTCAATTTAGATTAACGGATTGATTCTAGCTAAAGTATGATTAAGCCATGGTGTTTGGTCATAACCTTGTGTTCCTAATTCCCTAATTTGATCATTTGGTGTCTAACCTAAAACTAAGCATTAGGAACCCATTAAGCATAGAAGAACAATTTAAACAACCAAGCATGTATCTAATCCCTGTTGTCGAATGTCCATACATACTCTTCCTATTCATAGTTCAATTCGAATTAAAGCATGGTGTCTACTCTTAATTCAAACCAAGATAGCTAACATGCAAGCCTAAATGGTGATCAATCATTCAAACTAGCATATTAACTTATAAGCATAATGAATAAGAACAAAAACCATAATTGAAACTTGGAAACTAATTAAACTTGAATACTTAAGAAAGAATGTACATTACAAATAAAAGTAAAGTAGAACTAAGAAAACTTGAGGGAAAATTTAGTAAACTCATTTTGTTACAACAATTGACAACTTGAAAGGAAACTAAGAGAATTTGAGGGAGAGAAGGGAAGGGAGCTCTAGAGAAGTGTTTGAGAGCTCCCCCCCTTGGGGTGTGTTTTGAAGCTTGAAGGCTTCTCTATTTATAGGGCTAAGAGGGAGGAACATCATGATGAACTCCCACACCATCCTTCATCATTTGCTGCACCTCAAGCTTTCTTCACATGGGTTCAAAGGTGATCAGCTGTGGCTGCTTTTGCTGCCAACCCATGTGGTCTTCTTTTGCTGCCAACCCATGTGATTGCCTTTTGGTTGCTGAAAAAACGAGTTTTCTGAATCAGACTTGGTGTAGGAAGGCCACAGGTTTCAAAACGTATCCAATGGGGTTGAAATTTTGATATGTTATACTAGACACCCATTGGAACAACTTCTATGAAGAAAGTATTCCCATCGGAGCAGTAGAAGTGTACGTTTTGGCCACTGCAAGTTGGCTGCCGAAACAGGGACTGGAATTGACTTCATTTCATTTCATTTCTTTCTTTTGCTTTACATGCATGCCCATGCTTCTCTTTAGTAGCTCAAAAGCTGATCTCCAGCTCCAAAGTGATCTGCCAATTCAATTCCCATGTTCAAAGGCTGAAGCAAAATGCCTCTCATCATTCCTCATTCTTCATCTCTCTCCTTTCTCTTTGCTTCACATGCATGCACATGCTTTCTCTATAATAGCTCCAGCATGTACCAACTTGCTCCTTTAGATTTTCATAGCTGGAATGCCTCCCAACTTCACTCATTATGTTGGGTGCAAAGTCAGTTATAGCTAGGGTGAGGCACATGGCTAAAAGGAGGAGACAAGGCTCCAAGCTGGCAGCTGCAAATCCTGCTGAGCAAGGTAGAGTGTTGGGCGGGCTGAGCACTCCACAAATGTCCAATTGGGCTGAAATTTGGATATGTTGTACTAGACACCCATTGGAACAAGTTTCATGAAGATCTTCACCTCATCCAAGCCCCATAGCATGCTGATCCAAGGCCAAGAAGCTGACCTACGAAATTGGGCTGGAAAGGAGCTGTAGCCAAAATTAGTTTGTCTTTAAGCTCATATTCCTCATATGCCAATCAGCCCATAACATGCATGGATTGCATCATTTCTTATCCAAAGTCATCATTGTTACCTAAATGTCAATTAACTGAAAGATAAACACAAAAAGGATTAAAAGCACAAGTTTAACTCAAAAACATAACCAAATCATAAGCTAGAAGGGTACAAAATGATATACAATTATGAACCGATCACCACTCCAATTAGGAACGAACTGCCGTTGAACTTGAATTGTCCAATTTCTCACACCTATTGATTTTGGATCGAGCCCAAAACTTGGGCAACATCATAATATGGTGGGAGAAGTCATTTGGCGAGTTTTGAGTGAAATCCAATCGCTAGAAGTATGGAATACACCAACCACTCCAATTAGGAACGAACTGCCGTTGAACTTGAATTGTCCAAATTCGAACACCTATTGATTTCGGATCGAGCCCAAAACTTGGGCAACGTCATAATATGGTGGGGGGAGACATTTGGTGAGTTTTGAGTGAAATCCAATCGCTAGAACTATGGAATACACCAACCACTCCAATTAGGAACGAAATGCCGTTCAAATTGAATTGACCAATTTCTCACACCTATTGATTTCGGATCGAGCCCAAAACTTGGGCAACATCATAATATGGTAGGAGAAGTCATTTGGCGAGTTTTGAGTGAAATCCAATCGCTAGAAGTATGGAATACACCAACCACTCCAATTAGGAACGAACTGCCGTTGAACTTGAATTGTCCAATTTCGAACACCTATTGATTTCGGATCGAGCCCAAAACATGGGCAACGTCATAATATGGTGGGAGGAGTCATTTGGTGAGTTTTGAGTGAAATCCAATCGCTAGAAGTATGGAATACACCAACCACTCCAATTAGGAACGAACTGCCGTTGAACTTGAATTGTCCAATTTCGAACACCTATTGATTTCGGATCGAGCCCAAAACATGGGCAACGTCATAATATGGTGGGAGGAGTCATTTGGTGAGTTTTGAGTGAAATCCAATCGCTAGAAGTATGGAATACACCAACCACTCCAATTAGGAACGAAATGCCGTTCAAATTGAATTGACCAATTTCTCACACCTATTGATTTCGGATCGAGCCCAAAACTTGGGCAACATCATAATATGGTGGGAGGAGTCATTTGGTGAGTTTTGAGTGAAATCCAATCGCTAGAAGTATGGAATTCACCAACCACTCCAATTAGGAACGAACTGCCGTTGAACTTGAATTGTCCAATTTCTCACACCTATTGATTTCGGATCGAGCCCAAAACTTGGGCAACATCATAATATGGTGGGAGAAGTCATTTGGCGAGTTTTGAGTGAAATCCAATAGCTAGAAGTATGGAATACACCAACCACTCCAATTAGGAACGAACTGCCGTTGAACTTGAATTGTCCAATTTGGAACACCTATTGATTTCGGATCGAGCCCAAAACTTCGGCAACATCATAATATGGTGGGAGGAGTCATTTGGTGAGTTTTGAGTGAAATCCAATCGCTAGAAGTATGGAATACACCAACCACTCCAATTAGAAACGAAATGCCGTTCAAATTGAATTGACCAATTTCTCACACCTATTGATTTCGGATCGAGCCCAAAACTTGGGCAACATCATAATATGGTGGGAGGAGTCATTTGGTGAGTTTTGAGTGAAATCCAATCGCTAGTAGTATGGAATTCACCAACCACTCCAATTAGGAACGAACTGCCGTTGAACTTGAATTGTCCAATTTGGAACACCTATTGATTTCGGATCGAGCCCAAAACTTGGGCAACGTCATAATATGGTGGGAGGAGTCATTTGGTGAGTTTTGAGTGAAATCCAATCGCTAGAAGTATGGAATACACCAACCACTCCAATTAGAAACGAAATGCCGTTCAAATTGAATTGGCCAATTTCTCACACCTATTGATTTCGGATCGAGCCCAAAACTTGGGCAACATCATAATATGGTGGGAGGAGTCATTTGGTGAGTTTTGAGTGAAATCCAATCGCTAGAAGTATGGAATTCACCAACCACTCCAATTAGGAACGAACTGCCGTTGAACTTGAATTGTCCAATTTGGAACACCTATTGATTTCGGATCGAGCCCAAAACTTGGGCAACATCATAATATGGTGGGAGGAGTCATTTGGTGAGTTTTGAGTGAAATCCAATCGCTAGAAGTATGGAATACACCAACCACTCCAATTAGGAACGAACTGCCGTTGAACTTGAATTGTCCAATTTGGAACACCTATTGATTTCGGATCCAGCCCAAAACTTGGGGAACATCATAATATGGTGGGAGGAGTCATTTGGTGAGTTTTGAGTGAAATCCAATCACTAGAAGTATGGAATACACCAACCACTCCAATTAGGAACGAACTGCTGTTGAACTTGAATTGTCCAATTTCGAACACCTATTGATTTCGAATCGAGCCCAAAACTTGGGCAACATCATAATATGGTGGGAGGAGTCATTTGGGGAGTTTTGAGTGAAATCCAATCGCTAGAAGTATGGAATACACCAACCACTCCAATTAGGAACGAACTGCCGTTGAACTTGAATTGTCCAATTTGGAACACCTATTGATTTCGAATCGAGCCCAAAACTTGGGCAACATCATAATATGGTGGGAGGAGTCATTTGGTGAGTTTGGAGTGAAATCCAATCGCTAGAAGTATGGAATACACCAACCACTCCAATTAGGAACGAACTGCCGTTCAACTTGAATTGTCCAATTTTGAACACCTATCGATTTCGGATCGAGCCCAAAACTTGGGAAACATCATAATATGGTTGGAGGAGTCATTTGGTGAGTTTTGGGTGAAATCCAATAGCTAGAAGTATGGAATACACCAACCACTCCAATTAGGAACGAACTGCCGTTGAACTTGAATTGTCCAATTTTGAACACCTATTGATTTCGGATCGAGCCCAAAACTTGGGCAACATCATAATATGGTGGGAGGAGTCATTTGGTGAGTTTTCAGTGAAACCCAATCACTAGAAGTATGGAATTCACCAACCACTCCAATTAGGAACGAACTGCCGTTGAACTTGAATTGTCCAATTTCGAACACCTATTGATTTCGGATCGAGCCCAAAACATAGGCAACATCATAATATGGAGGGAGGAGTCATTTGGTGAGTTTTGAGTGAAATCCAATCGCTAGAAGTATGGAATACAGCAACCACTCCAATTAGGAACGAACTGCCGTTGAACTTGAATTGTCCAATTTGGAACACCTATTGATTTCGGATCGAGCCCAAAACTTGGGCAACATCATAATATGGTGGGAGGAGTGATTTGGTGAGTTTTGAGTGAAATCCAATCGCTAGAAGTATGGAATACACCAACCACTCCAATTAGGAACGAAATGCCGTTGAAATTGAATTGACCAATTTCTCACACCTATTGATTTCGGATCGAGCCCAAAACTTGGGCAACATCATAATATGGTGGGAGGAGTCATTTGGTGAGTTTTGAGTGAAATCCAATCGCTAGAAGTATGGAAGACCCCAACCACTCGAATTAGGAACGAACTGCCGTTGAACTTGAATTGTCCAATTTCTCATACCTATTGATTTCGGATCGAGCCCCAAACTTAGGCAACATCAAAATATGGTGGGAGGAGTCATTTGGTGAGTTTTGAGTGAAATCCATTCGCTAGAAGTATGGAATACACCAACCACTCCAATTAGGAACGAACTGCCGTTGAACTTGAATTGTCCAATTCCTCACACCTATTGATTTTGGATTGAGCCCAAAACTTGGGCAACATCATAATATGGTGGGAGGAGTCATTTGGTGAGATTTGAGTGATATCCAATCGCTAGAAGTATTGAATACACCAACCACTCCAATTAGGAACGATCTGCCGTTGAACTTGAAATGTCCAATTTGGAACACCTATTGATTTCGGATCGAGCCCAAAACTTGGGGAACATCATAATTTGGTGGGAGGAGTCATTTGGTGAGTTTTGAATGAAATCCAATCGGTAGAAGTATGGAATACACCAACCACTCCAATTAGGAACCCACTGCCGTTGAACTTGAATTGTCCAATTTCTCATACCTATTGATTTCGGATCGAGCCCCAAACTTGGGCAACATCATAATATGTTGGGAGTAGTCATTTGGTGAGTTTTGAGTGAAATCCAATGGCTAGAAGTATGGAATACACCAACCACTCCAATTAGGAACGAACTGCCGTTGAACTTGAATTGTCCAATTTCGAACACCAATTGATTTCGGATCGAGCCCAAAACTTGGTCAACATCATAATATGGTGGGAGGAGTCATTTCGGGAGTTTTGAGTGAAATCCAATCGCTAGAAGTATGGAATACACCAACCACTCCAATTAGGAACGAACTGCCGTTGAACTTGAATTGTCCAATTTCGAACACCAATTGATTTCGGATCGAGCCCAAAACTTGGGCAACATCGTAATATGGTGGGAGGAGTCGTTTGGTGAGTTTTGAGTGAAATCCAATCGCTAGAAGTATGGAATACACCAACCACTCCTTTTAGGAACGAACTGCCGTTGAACTTGAATTGTCCAATTACTCACACCTATTGATTTCGGATCGAGCCCAAAACTTGGGCAACATCATAATATGGTGGGAGGAGTCATTTGGTTAGTTTGGAGTGAAATCCAATTGCTAGAAGTATGGAATACACCAACCACTCCAATTAGGAACGAACTGCCGTTGAACTCTAATTGTCAAATTTGGAAGACCTATTGATTTCGGATCGAGTCCAAAACTTGGGCAACATCATAATATGGTGGGAGGAGTCATTTGGTGAGTTTTGAGTGAAATCCAATCGCTAGAAGTGTGGAATACACCAACCACTCCAATTAGGAACGAACTGCCGTTGAACTTGAATTGTCCAATTTCTCACACCTATTGATTTTGGATCGAGCCCAAAACTTGGGCAACAACATAACATGGTGGGAGTAGTCAATTGGTTAGTTTTGAGTGAAATCCAATCGCTAGAAGTATGGAGTAAACCAACCACTCCAATTAGGAACGAACTGCCGTTGAACTTAAATTGTCCAATTTGGAACACCTATTGCTTTCGAATCGAGCCCAAAACTTGGGCAACATCATAATATGGTGGGAGGAGTCATTTGGTGAGTTTTGAGTGAAACCCAATCGCTAGAAGTATGGAATACACCAACCACTCCAATTAGGAACGAACTGCCGTTGAACTTGAATTGTCCAATTGCTCACACCTATTGATTTCGGATCGAGCCCCAAACTTGGGCAACAACATAATATGGTGGGAGGAGTCATTTGGTGAGTTTTGAGTGAAATCCAATCGCTAGAAGTATGGAATACACCAACCACTCCATTTAGGAACGAACTGCCGTTGAACTTGAATTGTCCAATTACTCACACCTATTGATTTCGGATCGAGCCCAAAACTTGGGCAACATCATAATATGGTGGGAGGAGTCATTTGGTTAGTTTGGAGTGAAATCCAATTGCTAGAAGTATGGAATACACCAACCACTCCAATTAGGAACGAACTGCCGTTGAACTCTAATTGTCAAATTTGGAAGACCTATTGATTTCGGATCGAGTCCAAAACTTGGGCAACATCATAATATGGTGGGAGGAGTCATTTGGTGAGTTTTGATGGAAATCCAATCGCTAGAAGTATGGAATACACCAACCACTCCCATTAGGAACGAACTGCCGTTGAACTTGAATTGTCCAATTTCTCACTCCTATTGATTTCGGATCGAACCCCAAACTTGTGCAACATCATAATATAGTGGGAGGAGTCATTTGGTGAGTTTTGAGTGAAATCCACTCGCTAGAAGTATGGAATACACCAACCACTCCAATTAGGAACGAACTGCCGTTGAACTTGAATTGTCCAATTTCTCACACCTATTGATTTCGGATCGAGCCCTAAACTTGGGCAACATCATAATATGGTGGGAGGAGTCATTTGGTGAGTTTTGAGTGAAATCCAATCGCTAGAAGTGTGGAATACACCAACCACTCCAATTAGGAACGAACTGCCGTTGAACTTGAATTGTCCAATTTCTCACACCTATTGATTTCGGATCGAGCCCAAAACTTGGGCAACATCATAATATGGTGGGAGGAGTCATTTGGTGAGTTTTGAGTGAAATCCAATCGCTAGAAGTGTGGAATACACCAACCACTCCAATTAGGAACGAACTGCCGTTGAACTTGAATTGTCCAATTTCTCACACCTATTGATTTCGGATCGAGCCCAAAACTTGGGCAACATCATAATATGGTGGGAGGAGTCATTTGGTTAGTTTTGAGTGAAATCCAATCGCTTGAAGTATGGAATACACCAACCACCCCAATTAAGAACGAACTGCCGTTGAACTTGAATTGTCCAATTTCTCACACCTATTGATTTCGTATCGAGCCCAAAACTTGGGCAACATCATAATATGGTGGGAGGAGTCAATTGGTGAGTTTTGAGTGAAATTCAATCGCTAGAAGTATGGAATACACCAACCACTCCAATTAGGAACGATCTGCCGTTGAACTTGAATTGTCCAATTTGGAATAGCTATTGATTTCGTATCGAGCCCAAAACTTGGGCAACATCATAATATGGTGGGAGGAGTCAATTGGTGAGTTTTGAGTGAAATTCAATCGCTAGAAGTATGGAATACACCAACCACTCCAATTAGGAACGAACTGCCGTTGAACTTGAATTGTCCAATTTCTCACACCTATTGATTTCGGATCGAGCCCAAAACTTGGGCAACATCATAATATGGTGGGAGGAGTCATTTGGTGAGTTTTGAGTGAAATCCAATCGCTAGAAGTATGGAATACACCAACTACTCCAATTAGGAACGAACTGCCGTTGAACTTGAATTGTCCAATTTCTCACACCTATTGATTTCGGATCGAGCCCAAAACTTGGGCAACATCATAATATGGTGGGAGGAGTCATTTGGGGACTTTTGAGTGAAATCCAATCGTTAGAAGTGTGGAATACACCAACCACTCCAATTAGGAACGAACTGTCGTTGAACTTGAATTGTCCAATTTCTCACACCTATTGATTTCGGATCGATCCCAAAACTTAGGAAACATCATCATATTGTGGGAGGAGTCATTTGGTGAGTTTTGAGTGAAATCCAATCGCTAGAATTATGGAATACACCAACCACTCCAATTAGGAACGAACTGCCGTTGAACTTGAATTGTCCAATTTGGAACACCTATTGATTTCGGATCGAGCCCAAACCTTGCGCAACATCATAATATGGTGGGAGGAGTCATTTGGTGGGTTTTGAGTGAAGTCCAATCGCTAGAAGTATGAAATACACCAACCACTCCAATTAGGAACGAAATGCCGTTCAAATTGAATTGACCAATTTCTCACACCAATTGATTTCGGATCGATCCCAAAACTTGGGCAACATCATAACATGGTGGGTCGAGTCATTTGGTGAGTTTTGAGTGAAATCCAAACGCTAGAAGTATGGAATACACCAACCACTCCAATTAGGAACGAACTGCCGTTGAACTTGAATTGTCCAATTTCGAACACCTATTGATTTCGGATCGAGCCCAAAACTTGGGCAACATCATAATATGGTGGGAAGAGTCATTTGGTGAGTTTTGAGTGAAATCCAATCGCTAGAAGTATGGAATACACAAAAGACTCCAATTAAGAACGAACTGCCGTTGAACTTGAATTGTCCAATTTGGAACACCTATTGATTTCGGATCGAGCCCAAAACTTGGGCAACATCATAATATGGTGGGAGGATTCATTTGGTGAGTTTTGAGTTAAATCCAATCGCTAGAAGTGTGGAATACACCAACCACCCCAATTAGGAACGAACTGCCGTTGAACATGAATTGTCCAATTTCTCACACCTATTGATTTCGGATCGAGCCCGAAACTTGGGCAACGTCATAATATGGTGGGAGGAGTCATTTGGGGAGTTTTGAGTGAAATCCAATCGTTAGAAGTGTGGAATACACCAACCACTCCAATTAGGAACGAAATGCCGTTGAAATTGAATTGACCAATTTCTCACACCAATTGATTTCGGATCGATCCCAAAACTTTGGCATCATCATAACATGGTGGGTGGAGTCATTTGGTGAGTTTTGAGTGAAATCCAAAGGCTAGAAGTATGGAATACACCAACCACTCCAATTAGGAACGAACTGCCGTTGAACTTGAATTGTCCAATTCCGAACACCTATTGATTTCGGATCGAGCCCAAAACTTGGGCAACATCATAATATGGTGGGAAGAGTCATTTGGTGAGTTTTGAGTGAAATCCAATCGCTCGAAGTATGGAATACACCAACCACTAGAATTAGGAACGAACTGCCGTTCAACTTGAATTGTCCAATTTTGAACACCTATTGATTTCGGATCGAGCCCAAACCTTGGGCAACATCATAATATGGTGGGAGGAGTCATTTGGTGAGTTTTGAGTGAAATCCAATCGCTAGAAGTATGCAGTACTCCAACCACTCCAATTAGGAACGAACTGACGTTGAACTTGAATTGTCCAATTTCTCACACCAATTGATTTCGAATCGAGCCCAAAACTTGGGCAACACCATAACATGGTGGGAGGAGTGATTTGGTTAGTTTTGAGTGAAATCCAATCGCTAGAAGTATGGAATACACCAACCACTCCAATTAGGAACGAACTGCCGTTGAACTTGAATTGTCCAATTTCTCACACCTATTGATTTCGGATAGATCCCAAAACTTGGGCAACATCTTAATATGGTGGGAGGAGTCATTTGGTGAGTTTTGAGTGAAATCTAATCGCTAGAAGTATGGAATACACCAACCACTCCAATTAGGAACGAACTGCCGTTGAACTTGAATTGTCCAATTTGTCACACCTATTGATTTCGAATCGAGCCCGAAACTTGGGCAACATCATAACATGGTGGGAGGAGTCATTTGGTGAGTTTTGAGTGAAATCCAATCGCTAGAACTGTGGAATACACCAACCACTCCAATTAGGAACGAACTGCCGTTGAACTTGAATTGTCCAATTTCTCGCACCTATTGATTTTGGATCGAGCCCAAAACTTGGGCAACAACATAACATGGTGGGAGTAGTCATTTGGTTAGTTTTGAGTTAAATCCAATCGCTAGAAGTATGGAATAAACCAACCACTCCAATTAGGAACGAACTGCAGTTGAACTTGAATTGTCCAATTTGGAACACCTATTGCTTTCGGATCGAGCCCAAAACTTGGGCAACATCATAATATGGTGGGAGGAGTCATTTGGTGAGTTTTGAGTGAAATCCAATCGCTAGAAGTATGGAATACACCAACCACTCCAATTAGGAACAAACTGCCGTTGAACTTGAATTGTCCAATTTCTCACCCCTATTGATTTCGGATCGAGCCGAAAACTTGGGCAACATCATAATATGGTGGGAGGATTCATTTGGTGAGTTTTGAGTGAAATCCCATCGCTAGAAGTGTGGAATACACCAACCACTCCAATTAGGAACGAACTGCCGTTGAACTTGAATTGTCCAATTTCTCACACCTATTGATTTCGGATTGAGCCCAAAACTTGGGCAACATCATAATATGGTGGGAGGAGTCATTTGGGGAGTTTTGAGTGAAATCCAATCGCTAGAAGTGTGGAATACACCAACCACTCAAAGTAGGAACGAACTGCCGTTGAACTTGAATTGTCCAATTTCTCACACCTATTGATTTCGGATCGAGCCCAAAACTTGGGCAACGTCATAATATGGTGGGAGGAGTCATTTTGGGAGTTTAGAGTGAAATCCAATCGCTAGAAGTCTGGAATACACCACCCACTCCAATTAGGAACGAACTGCCGTTGAACTTGAATTCTCCAATTTCTCACACCTATTGATTTCGGATCGAGCCCAAAACTTGGGCAACATCATAATATGGTGGGAGGAATCATTTGGGGAGTTTTGAGTGAAATCCAATCGCTAGAAGTATGGAATACACCAACCACTCCAATTAGGAACGAACTGCCGTCCAAATTGAATTGACCAATTTCTCACACCAATTGATTTCGGATCGATCCCAAAACTTGGGCAACATCATAACATGGTGGGTCGAGTCATTTGGTGAGTTTTGAGTGAAATCCAAACGCTAGAAGTATGGAATACACCAACCACTCCAATTAGGAACGAACTGCCGTTGAACTTGAATTGTCCAATTTCGAACACCTATTGATTTCGGATCGAGCCCAAAACTTGTGCAACATCCTAATATGGTGGGAAGAGTCATTTGGTGAGTTTTGAGTGAAATCCAATCGCTAGAAGTATGGAATACACAAAAGACTCCAATTAAGAACGAACTGCCGTTGAACTTGAATTGTCCAATTTGGAACACCTATTGATTTCGGATCGAGCCCAAAACTTGGGCAACATCATAATATGGTGGGAGGATTCATTTGGTGAGTTTTGAGTTAAATCCAATCGCTAGAAGTGTGGAATACACCAACCACCCCAATTAGGAACGAACTGCCGTTGAACATGAATTGTCCAATTTCTCACACCTATTGATTTCGGATCGAGCCCGAAACTTGGGCAACGTCATAATATGGTGGGAGGAGTCATTTGGGGAGTTTTGAGTGAAATCCAATCGTTAGAAGTGTGGAATACACCAACCACTCCAATTAGGAACGAAATGCCGTTGAAATTGAATTGACCAATTTCTCACACCAATTGATTTCGGATCGATCCCAAAACTTTGGCATCATCATAACATGGTGGGTGGAGTCATTTGGTGAGTTTTGAATGAAATCCAAACGCTAGAAGTATGGAATACACCAACCACTCCAATTAGGAACGAACTGCCGTTGAACTTGAATTGTCCAATTCCGAACACCTATTGATTTCGGATCGAGCCCAAAACTTGGGCAACATCATAATATGGTGGGAAGAGTCATTTGGTGAGTTTTGAGTGAAATCCAATCGCTCGAAGTATGGAATACACCAACCACTAGAATTAGGAACGAACTGCCGTTCAACTTGAATTGTCCAATTTTGAACACCTATTGATTTCGGATCGAGCCCAAAA
This sequence comes from Prunus avium, assembly GCF_965620075.1. NCBI lineage: Eukaryota > Viridiplantae > Streptophyta > Magnoliopsida > Rosales > Rosaceae > Prunus > Prunus avium. The sequence goes on along the minus strand of NC_142289.1, from coordinate 16,704,391 downwards.
CTTGGGCAACATCATAATATGGTGGGAGGAGTCATTTGGTGAGTTTTGAGTGAAATCCAATCGCTAGAAGTATGGAGTACTCCAACCACTCCAATTTGGAACGAACTGACGTTGAACTTGAATTGTCCAATTTCTCACACCAATTGATTTCGAATCGAGCCCAAAACTTAGGCAACACCATAACATGGTGGGAGGAGTGATTTGGTTAGTTTTGAGTGAAATCCAATCGCTAGAAGTATGGAATACACCAACCACTCCAATTCGGAACGAACTGCCTTTGAACTTGAATTGTCCAATTTTGAACACCTATTGATTTCGGATCGAGCCCAAAACTTGGGCAACGTCATAATATGGTGGGAGGAGTCATTTTGGGAGTTTAGAGTGAAATCCAATCGCAAGAAGTCTGGAATACACCACCCACTCCAATTAGGAACGAACTGCCGTTGAACTTGAATTCTCCAATTTCTCACACCTATTGATTTCGGATCGAGCCCAAAACTTGGGCAACATCATAATATGGTGGGAGGAATCATTTGGGGAGTTTTGAGTGAAATCCAATCGCTAGAAGTATGGAATACACCAACAACTCCAATTAGGAACGAACTGCCGTTGAACTTGAATTGTCCAATTTTGAACACCTATTGATTTCGGATCGAGCCCAAAACTTGGGCAATATCATAATCTGGTGGGAGGAGTCATTTGGTGGGTTTTGACTGAAATCCAATCACTAGAAGTATGGAATACACCAACCACTCCAATTAGGAACGAACTGCCGTTGAACTTGAATTGTCCAATTTGGAACACCTATTTATTTCGGACGAGCCCAAAACTTGGGCAACATCATAATATGGTGGGAGGAGTCATTTGGTTAGTTTTGAGTGAAATCCAATCTCTAGAAGTATGGAATACACCAACCACTCCAATTAGTAACCAACTGCCGTTGAAGTGGAATTGTCCAATTTGGAACACCTATTGATTTTGGATCGAGCCCCACAACTTGGGCAACATTATAATACGGCCGGAGGAGTCATTTGGTGAGTTTTGAGTGAAATCCAATCGCTAGAAGTGTGGAATACACCAACCACTCCAGTTAGGAACGAACTGCCGTTGAACTTGAATTGTCCAATTCGGAACACCTATTGATTTCGGATCGAGCCCAAAACATGGGCAACATCATAATATGGCGGGAGGAGTCATTTGGTGAGTTTTGAGTGAAATCCAATCGCTAGACGTATGGAATACACCAACCACTCCAATTAGGAACAAACTGCCGTTGAACTTGAATTGTCCAATTTCTCACACCTATTGATTTCGGATCGAGCCCAAAACTTGGGTAACATCATAATATGGTGGGAGGATTCATTTGGTGAGTTTTGAGTTAAATCCAATCGCTAGAAGTGACCACCCCAGTTAGGAACGAACTGCCGTTGAACTTGAATTGTCCAATTTCTCACACGTATTGATTTCGGATCGAGCCCAAAACTTGGGCAACATCATAATATGGTGGGAGGAGTCATTTGGGGAGTTTTCAGTGAAATCCAATCGTTAGAAGTGTGGAATACACCAACCACTCCAATTAGGAATGAACTGCCGTTGAACTTGAATTGTCCAATTTCTCACACCTATTGATTTCGGATCGATCCCAAAACTTAGGCAACATCATCATATGGTGGGAGGAGTCATTTGGTGAGTTTTGAGTGAAATCCAATCGCTAGAAGTCGGGAATACACCAACCACTCGAATTAGGAACGAACTTGAATTGTCCAATTTGGAACACCTATTTATTTCGGACGAGCCCAAAACTTGGGCAACATCATAATATGGTGGGAGGAGTCATTTGGTTAGTTTTGAGTGAAATCCAATCTCTAGAAGTATGGAATACACCAACCACTCCAATTAGTAACCAACTGCCGTTGAAGTGGAATTGTCCAATTTTGAACACCCATTGATTTCGGATCGAGCCCAAAACTTGGGCAACATCATAATATGGTGGGAAGAGTCATTTGGTGAGTTTTGAGTGAAATCCAATCGCTAGAAGTATGGAATACACAAAAGACTCCAATTAAGAACGAACTGCCGTTGAACTTGAATTGTCCAATTTGGAACACCTATTGATTTCGGATCGAGCCCAAAACTTGGGCAACATCATAATATGGTGGGAGGAGTCATTTGGTGAGTTTTGAGTGAAATCCACTCGCTAGAAGTATGGAATACACCAACCAATGCAATTAGGAACGAACTGCCGTTCAACTTGAATTGTCCAATTTTGAACACCTATTGATTTTGGATCGGGCCCAAAACTTGGGCAACATCATAATATGGTGGGAGGAGTCATTTGGTTAGTTTTGAGTGAAATCCAATCGCTAGAAGTATGGAATACACCAACCACTCCAATTAGGAACAAACTGCCTTTGAACTTGAATTGTCCAATTTGGAAAACCTATTGATTTCGGATGGAGCCCAAAACTTGGGCAATATCATAATATGGTGGGAGGAGTCATTTGGTGAGTTTTGAGTGAAATCCAATCGCTAGACGTATGGAATACACCAACCACTCCAATTAGGAACAAACTGCCGTTGAACTTGAATTGTCCAATTTCTCACGCCTATTGATTTCGGATCGAGCCCAAAACTTGGGCAACATCATAATATGGTGGGAGGATTCATTTGGTGAGTTTTGAGTTAAATCCAATCGCTAGAAGTGTGGAATACACCAACCACCCCAATTAGGAACGAACTGCCGTTGAACATGAATTGTCCAATTTCTCACACCTATTGATTTCGGATCGAGCCTGAAACTTGGGCAACGTCATAATATGGTGGGAGGAGTCATTTGGGGAGTTTTGAGTGAAATCCAATCGTTAGAAGTGTGGAATACACCAACCACTCCAATTAGGAACGAAATGCCGTTGAAATTGAATTGACCAATTTCTCACACCAATTGATTTCGGATCGATCCCAAAACTTTGGCATCATCATAACATGGTGGGTGGAGTCATTTGGTGAGTTTTGAGTGAAATCCAAACGCTAGAAGTATGGAATACACCAACCACTCCAATTAGGAACAAACTGCCGTTGAACTTGAATTGTCCAATTCCGAACACCTATTGATTTCGGATCGAGCCCAAAACTTGGGCAACATCATAATATGGTGGGAAGAGTCATTTGGTGAGTTTTGAGTGAAATCCAATCGCTAGAAGTGTGGAATACACCAACGACTCCAATTAAGAACGAACTGCCGTTGAACTTGAATTGTCCAATTTCTCACACCTATTGATTTCGGATCGATCCCAAAACTTAGGCAACGTCATCATATGGTGGGAGGAGTCATTTGGTGAGTTTTGAGTGAAATCCAATCGCTAGAAGTATGAAATACACCAACCACTCCAATTAGGAACGAAATGCCGTTCAAATTGAATTGACCAATTTCTCACACCAATTGATTTCGGATCGATCCCAAAACTTGGGCAACATCATAACATGGTGGGTCGAGTCATTTGGTGAGTTTTGAGTGAAATCTGTTGCGTAGATACAGCTGCACCAAAATGGATTCAGTTGCATCCTCAACTTGTGATACTCGCAAGTGCACGAGCCGTTTGGTAGTATAGCATATGTAAGTGCGAGGTCGATCCCACGAGGATTGGTGATTGAATGATCCAATTCATTTCCCTACACAAAACAGAAATGAAAAAGAAAGGAAATAAATAAAACAAGAAAAAAAGAAAATAACTAACTCAAGTAGATAAGTTCCCAAGTTCAATTAGATTAACGGATTGATTCTAGCTAATGTATGATTAAGCCATGGTGTTTGGTCATAACCTTGTGTTCCTAATTCCCTAATTTGATCATTTGTTGTCTAACCTAAAATTAAGCATTAGGAACCCATTAAGCATAGAAGAACAATTTAAACAACCAAGCATGTATCTAATCCATGTTGTCGAATGTCCATACATACTCTTCTTATTCATAGTTCAATTCGAATTAAAGCATGGTGTATACTCTTAATTCAAACCAAGATAGCTAACATGCAAGCCTAAATGGTGATCAATCATTCAAACAAGCATATTAACTTATAAGCATAATGAATAAGAACAAAAACCATAATTGAAACTTGGAAACTAATCAAACTTGAAACTAAAGAAAAGAATTTACATAACAATGAAAATTAAAGTAGAACTTGGAAAGACTTAAAGGAAAATTTAGTAAAAGGATTTTTGTTACAATCAATTGAGAACTAGAAAGGAAAACTAAGAGAATTTGAGGGAGAGAAGGGAAGGGAGCTCTAGAGAAGTGTTTGAGAGCTCCCCCCTTTGGGGTGTGTTTACAAGCTTGGGAAACCTCACTATATATAGGCCTAAGGAAGCTGAAAATCTGAATTAAGTATGGCTAATGCATACAACACTTTGTTTTATAAAATCTGAAATGGTTGATGCACTTCACTAATGCATACAACACTTCCATTATAAAATCTGAAATGGTTGATGCACTTCACTAATAAATCCCACCAGCAGCCCTAGCTCATCTTCATGTCACCATGACCAAGCTTCCAACCAGAAATAATAGCTCATCCTGAGGTCAGCATGACCAGCAACTTCAAGGGCTTACGAATTGGGCTTCCCTTAAGCAAATTAAGACTTTAAGCACTCAAACTTGAAGTTCAGAATGTCTTCTTTCCAGCCATATATCATTTGGGCCAATCCAAGGTCGGAGGAGGAAGTTAAGGCCAAAACAAATTGCTAACTCATTTTGCGCGCTGATAAAATCCATCCTGAGCATGGCTCTGTGTTTGCTAGGTAACAGACTCCATATTTATCCAATGGGGCTGGATTTTGGATATGTTATATTACACACCCATTGGAACAACGTTCATGAAGAATGTGGCCTCATCCGAGCTATGTAGGTTGCTGAAACAAAGCTTGCAATATGACCTACGAAACTGGGCTGGCAGGGGACTGTAGCCAAAATTGAGTTTGTCTTTAAGCTCTTCATCCATTCATCCAAATTAGGCCCTAACATGCATGGATTGCATCATTTACTATCCAAAGCCCTCATTATTACCTAAAGCTCAATGAACTGAAAGTTAAACACAAAAAGGATTAAAAGCACAAGTTTAACTCAAAAACATAACCAAATCATAAGCTAGAAGGGTACAAAATGATATGTAAATATGCACCGATCAAATACCCCCAAACCTAGATTTTGCTAGTCCTCGAGCAAAACAAAAGGAAAACAAAGATAAAAACAAACAAGAAGTTAACTAGACCACTTTCGTAGGTAACTCGATTGCATTGAGCATATGCAACAAGCCTTTAAACCTCTAGGCATCCCTAGTAGGAGGAGTTGTGTCTCCTGAGGGTTTAACAGATACGATACCCACAAACGTTTTACTGACTCTGTAAAACAAGGTAATTAGAAAACTTAAAAGATTGTTAGTCCTTAAGCAAAATAAAAAACAAAAACAAAAAAAAAAAAAAAAATAATTACATTAACAAAAACAGAACAAAACAAAACAAAAAAAAATTACAAAAATAAAAAGAACTCAAAACAATCTTTCCGAACATTTTCTGAAGAGAAATGACTCATGCACATGACTCAAAAGTTTTAACAATAAAAGCTCAATTTTAAACATTATTCACAAAGCTGCAAAGTTCAAAACATAATATGCTCAAAGTGTGGTAGTGTGATAGCCAAATGCAACAAATTCCCCAATCTTAGTTTTCACACAATTTCAAAAATCATACAAAGCACAAGTTCAACTTCAAATCTCACCAAAGTTGTCCTCTCACAAATGAATCACTCGGAAGAAGGCTACAATGCAATACTCAGTTATAAACATGAGGTTAGAGTTAAACCATAAGGACTTAACTCGAAATAAAAAGATGAAGGACTTGCATTAATATGATCTCAAGAAGGATGCCAAACACTTAAAAGTAGAAAAATGAATGCAATTCAACCACATGACATTTAAGATCAATTTAGGTCTTTAGCATAGGTTGTAATGGGGCCAAGGGTGTAAGGTGAGTAAGAAATGAAGGGTATGGATAAAACAAAGTCCAAGAAACTCAAAATATAAAGCATAAAACAATTGTTTACAAGACTTCGAATCATCACGATTAGATTTTTTCTTTTACACGATCAAAACTCCTTATACCTTCATTTACAATGATTCATACTCCTTTCCTTGAATTGAACAAACACCAATTTATTTTGAAGGCCCAAAAATGAAACCCAAAAATGAAATTTCATTCAACCACCACTTAATCACAACTTTTCTCGTTTCTTTCACCAATTGTGTGATTTTTTTTTTCAAAATGTAACACCAATTCCCAAACTTAGTATGAAAAACACATCCCAATTAAAGCTCATGAGTTCCTTAGAAAGGTAAATATTTGTTTTTCAGGCTAAGGCGAGGAAATATAATTGGTAAAATGAAAGAAAAGGTTTACATGTAGGCTCAAAATGGTTAACAATGGAAAGTCATGCTTAAACATGCATAAGGTTAGCTTGAAAGGCACAAACGATCCAAAGAGGGCCTTAATATCATTTCTTAAATGTCATGAGATCAAATTGCAAAAGAATGAATGACTTTTAAGTGTTCAACCAAATCAATGAATAATGAGATCAAACAACAACTTAGATGACAAGAAATTAAGAGTATGTGTATATAACACTCATGAAATGAAGTACAAGGCTCAAAAGCTCACATTATATGGTTATATAAGTCTAATTTATGATTCATACAATTCTTTAGATCATGCAAATCCTTTAATTGGAAAATTATGAAACAAATGGCAAGTGCAAAGAAGGTTTCGAACATGTCATGCTAGAACGATGCCAAATTAATTAATTAATTAATTATTATTTTTTACAATAAAAATTTACAAGGAAAAAAAAAAAAAAAAAATTCAATTTTTTATTTAAGTCATGCAACATTTATCACAATCTCATCAAATGTGTTCGGAAAGTGACTAAACAAAACAAGATTCAAAACAAGAACGAAATTTAAAATTTTTTTTTATTTATTTATAATTTTAAGAAAAACCAAGTTTACTTGCTAAACTCCAATACCCCCAAACCTAGAAATGAGCATTGTCCTCAATGTTTAAAAATTAGCCACAAACAATGTCATAACAACAAATGAAAGGTATTAAAGCAAAAAAAAAAAAAAAAAAAAATCACAAAATCACAAAAGAAAACAAAAACAAAATAATTATAAAATAAAAATTACAACACAAACAAACAAACAAACAAACAAAAATGAAACAGTAAACCCTAATCACACAATTCTGAAACCCAAAAAAAATTTTGAAGCCCAAAGCCCACAATTTTGAAACACAAACCACGGTGAATTTAACCCACTTTGAAACCCAAACTAAAGTGAAACCCGACCCACAATTTGTTTTCATTTCCGGCTTTTTATTATTATTTAGTTTTGTAAAAACAAACTATCGAACCGTGATTAGCAACACAAAGAGCGGGATTTTAACATGGGTCATGATGTCTCGGTTCAGTGTAAGGGACCAACAGACAGGGCGAGACACGTGTCGACGCATAGAGGCGCCGCAGATTCCACAAGCAAAAATTACGGGCTCATGGAAAGGCGCGAAGACTTTACTGAACGCGTTCGTTCAGAAAAGACACGTCGTGATAAATGAGTTGGGTATGGTTGGAAGGCGAGAAGGTTGTGGGACTCAAGGAATGCTGGAGATTCAGAAAATGCTCAGATGCTGTAATGGCTAGGGTTTGTCAAAGACTAAGTCTATAAGAAAGGGTGAAAAAAAAAACGCAAACTCAGAAACACACAAAAGAGAAAAGAAAGAAAGAAGAAAAGAGAGTGAGAAATCAAATGGCCTCTAACTACCCATTTTCGTTGGATCTCAACCTAGCTCCACCGACTCAGACACGAGGCCAAGCAGCGGCACCAGTATGGATGCCCTACTTTGCTTCCGCACGGGGGCCTGTGACAGTAACTGACTCAATACTCCTGGACAACGATGTTGCCATTGGAGTGGCTAGAAATTTAGTGACTCCTAAAGATATACGTGTTCTGGGGACAAGGGATGACAACCGGGTCGTGAGCGATGCCCTGGCACTGAGCGTGCAGAGTACGGCAACAGTCGCAAGTTTGGGTCATCGCCTACTTGCGAAGTCCCATGAGGTAGAGGTGCTGAAAGGTCAGTTGGCGGCGGAGCGAAGTATGGTTGAGGAGTGTCAGACTGCTATAAAAAGCTTGAAAAGGGAGAGGTCAAGGATAGTGGAGGTGAATCGACACCAGCTAGAAGTATTGCGGGACGAGAATAAAAACCTATCAAAAATGGTAGAGTTGTACTCTCGCGACATGCGAAAACAGCTGGAGGACCTAGACCGACCGGGTAAACGCAAACAAGCAGATCGCGAGAGTAGTTACGCTCAAGCTAAGATTGCGATCTTTGGGAGCTCAAGTGATGAGCCCCAAGAAGCTGTGCGTGAAGCCCCGGAAGAGGACAGCCAGAGGGCCAAACTCAAAGCTCCAATGGTCGAGACACCAAGCACCGAGAAGAAATGATTTCCTACTGCATTATTGTTGTTTTTATTTTATTTTGTTGTTTTTGTATTTTCGTTATTTTGTTTCGGAAATAAAAGAGTAAGGTTGCAGAAAGAAAAAGAAAAAGAAAAAGAAAACAAAGACGACAAACGGAAAAGAAAACACATTTCCCAAACTAAAATAAGATAAAGATGATAGCCGAAAGGGAAAAGCAAAAACACAAAGCTCTAGAAAATGAAAGTAACGGGCAAAAACATTAAACACCAGAAAACATGGAAAAAAGAAAAGTAAAGTAAAAGTAAAGGTGCTCCCCCTTGAAGCGATTAGGTCGAGCATGCCCGGGAAATCCGAAATGGTGTTGGCTCTCTCTCATCAGCATATGTCTATTTAAACCACACTTCTGCAAGCGGATGATACCCAGCATTTCTTCCTGCAACTCAAGGAAAAACATCAAAAAATCCAGAAACAGAAAAAAAAATGGCATCCTCATGCACTCACCTTGATGATCTCAACCTTGAGCTCTCACTTGCACCACCGAATGCCCAGACAAGGGCTCCTCCAAACACTGTCTTTCCAAACTCCACATATCATCACGGCACGGCCTCAAACTTTGCTGAGGCAATACCGAATTTTTCTGAGGCACTGTCGAACAGAGCAGTGCGGCTAGGAGGCATGATTAGCAGCAAGCTCACCCCGACAGATCATCTGCATGTGGCACAGAGGTTTGATAAGGCAGCGGTAGAGGAGTCCCACAATTTAACTGTGCTCCACGCGGTCTCCGCTACCAATTTGGGCATGCGATTACTGGCGAGGACAAGGGAGTGTGCCGCGATGAGCGAGGAAATAGGTTCCTTGAAGGCTATGGTGGCGGACTTGCAGAAGCGGCTCTACTGTGCCAATCAGCACGTGGAAGCACTGCAGAGAAAAAATGAGGACCATGTGGAGCTGCTGCAGATTCTACAAGTGCGAGAAAATAGAGGCAAGCCATGATGATGAAGAAGATGAAGAATATTTCTTTTTTTTGTTTTTTTGTTTTTTTGTTTTTTTATTGTTTTTGTTTTTATTTTGTTTTTGTTGTTTTGTTGTTTTTTTTTATGTTTTTTTTTTTTATGCAATGTTTGAAATAAAAATGTGTTTTAACACTCAGAAATAAACTAACCAACCAAACCACGTAAATAAAAACATAAACTAACTTAACGAAACAAAAACAAAAACAAATCAAAAACAAAGACTCAACAGAAAAGAAAACAAAGAAAATAAAAATAAACTTAATTTAAAAACACACGAATGTACAAGCAACTCACGGATGACCAGTTAAGGGCCTCAGAAAACACAGCCAGGGGATCCGGGAAGGTTGGAGGGGTCACAATGGTCCCGCTTAAAACCCAAACTTCTTAGACACCGAAGGTGTCGCCTATAGAACTCCTAGACACTGTATTGACGGAAGTGCTCACTGGAGTTACCATAAGTCAGCTCATATGAAAAATCTTTTTAAAATTTTTAAGATAAGAAACAAAAACAAATTAAGATAAAATGGAACAACAAACCATAAACGAAAAAGAACTAAGTACTCTAAACAAATTCAAACAAACAACATAAATTGTTGTACTAAAAGAAACAAACCAATAAACCAAAGAAAAACACAAACAGCACTTTCTATCACCCGTTTATCACCATTTGGACAGATTCGTTTCTATGTTTTTCAGCTTCGACCTGTGTTCAGTTTTTAGGCTATAACTTTCCAACCGTAAGTCCAAATTTCACGTTCTTTATATGGTTGGATTCAGCACAGAAAAACAAAGAACTCAACGCGGACCAAAAGGTAAAAACAATGACGTAAATAAACATAATTCAAAGAAGAGAAAGGATTGAAATGCTCCCCCTTGAAGCGATTAGGTCGAATGTGATGCACTTGGAGGTCGCGACTTCTCCCATTGCTCCACACTTCCCATTCTTATGATTGAGGTTGCCATCTCTCTCCATTTTTATTAAGCTATCATAAATTGCTAAAACAAACACACAAACTTGAAATGGAATTAAAAGGATTAGGAAATAAAAACTAAAATGAAAAGGAAAATCAACACACATCCAATTCCATGCTTCAAAGCAACAAGCACCAATGGGTTGTGTAAGCTGGGACTTAAACCCAGTTCTCTTGCTTGTTGGGCAATTGTCCTTTTCTGTTGGACTACAAACACAACTTGTCCATTAACGTCATTAACTTTAAAACTTGAAATTGTCTAGAAAAACATGAAAATGAAAAATAAAAATAAAACAAGTAGGGAAAAGAAATAGAACCAAACTATGTTTTTGGCGCCGTTGCCGGGGATACAGCTGCACCAAAATGGATTCAGTTGCATCCTCAACTTGTGATACTCGCAAGTGCACGAGCCGTTTGGTAGTATAGCATATGTAAGTGCGAGGTCGATCCCACGAGGATTGGTGATTGAATGATCCAATTCATTTCCCTACACAAAACAGAAATGAAAAAGAAAGGAAATAAATAAAACAAGAAAAAAAGAAAATAACTAACTCAAGTAGATAAGTTCCCAAGTTCAATTAGATTAACGGATTGATTCTAGCTAATGTATGATTAAGCCATGGTGTTTGGTCATAACCTTGTGTTCCTAATTCCCTAATTTGATCATTTGTTGTCTAACCTAAAATTAAGCATTAGGAACCCATTAAGCATAGAAGAACAATTTAAACAACCAAGCATGTATCTAATCCATGTTGTCGAATGTCCATACATACTCTTCTTATTCATAGTTCAATTCGAATTAAAGCATGGTGTATACTCTTAATTCAAACCAAGATAGCTAACATGCAAGCCTAAATGGTGATCAATCATTCAAACAAGCATATTAACTTATAAGCATAATGAATAAGAACAAAAACCATAATTGAAACTTGGAAACTAATCAAACTTGAAACTAAAGAAAAGAATTTACATAACAATGAAAATTAAAGTAGAACTTGGAAAGACTTAAAGGAAAATTTAGTAAAAGGATTTTTGTTACAATCAATTGAGAACTAGAAAGGAAAACTAAGAGAATTTGAGGGAGAGAAGGGAAGGGAGCTCTAGAGAAGTGTTTGAGAGCTCCCCCCTTTGGGGTGTGTTTACAAGCTTGGGAAACCTCACTATATATAGGCCTAAGGAAGCTGAAAATCTGAATTAAGTATGGCTAATGCATACAACACTTTGTTTTATAAAATCTGAAATGGTTGATGCACTTCACTAATGCATACAACACTTCCATTATAAAATCTGAAATGGTTGATGCACTTCACTAATAAATCCCACCAGCAGCCCTAGCTCATCTTCATGTCACCATGACCAAGCTTCCAACCAGAAATAATAGCTCATCCTGAGGTCAGCATGACCAGCAACTTCAAGGGCTTACGAATTGGGCTTCCCTTAAGCAAATTAAGACTTTAAGCACTCAAACTTGAAGTTCAGAATGTCTTCTTTCCAGCCATATATCATTTGGGCCAATCCAAGGTCGGAGGAGGAAGTTAAGGCCAAAACAAATTGCTAACTCATTTTGCGCGCTGATAAAATCCATCCTGAGCATGGCTCTGTGTTTGCTAGGTAACAGACTCCATATTTATCCAATGGGGCTGCATTTTGGATATGTTATATTACACACCCATTGGAACAACGTTCATGAAGAATGTGGCCTCATCCGAGCTATGTAGGTTGCTGAAACAAAGCTTGCAATATGACCTACGAAACTGGGCTGGCAGGGGACTGTAGCCAAAATTGAGTTTGTCTTTAAGCTCTTCATCCATTCATCCAAATTAGGCCCTAACATGCATGGATTGCATCATTTACTATCCAAAGCCCTCATTATTACCTAAAGCTCAATGAACTGAAAGTTAAACACAAAAAGGATTAAAAGCACAAGTTTAACTCAAAAACATAACCAAATCATAAGCTAGAAGGGTACAAAATGATATGTAAATATGCACCGATCAAAATCCAATCGCTAGAAGTATGGAATACACCAACCACTCCAATTAGGAACGAACTGCCGTTGAACTTGAATTGTCCAATTCCGAACACCTACTGATTTCGGATCGAGCCCAAAACTTGGGTAACATCATAATATGGTGGGAGGATTCATTTGGTGAGTTTTGAGTTAAATCCAAACGCTAGAAGTGACCACCCCAATTAGGAACGAACTGCCGTTGAACTTGAATTGTCCAATTTCTCACACCAATTGATTTCGGATCGATCCCAAAACTTGGGCAACATCATAATATGGTGGGCGGAGTCATTTGGTGAGTTTTGAGTGAAATCCAATCGCTCGAAGTATGGAATACACCAACCACTGGAATTAGGAACGAACTGCCGTTCAACTTGAATTGTCCAATTTTGAACACCTATTGATTTCGGATCGAGCCCAAAACTTGCGCAACATCATAATATGGTGGGAGGATTCATTTGGTGAGTTTTGAGTGAAATCCAATCGCTAGAAGTATGGAATACACCAACCACTCCAATTAGGAACGAACTGCCGTTGAACTTGAATTGCCCAATTTGGAACACCTATTGATTTCGGATCGATCCCAAAAGTTGGGCAACATCAAAACATGGTGGGAGGAGTCATTTGGTGAGTTTTGAGTGAAATCCAAACGCTAGAAGTATGGAATACACCAACCACTCCAATTAGGAACGAACTGCCGTTGAACTTGAATTGTCCAATTTCTAACACCTATTGATTTCGGATCGAGCCCAAAACTTGGGCAACATCATAATATGGTGGGAGTAGTCGTTTAGTGAGTTTTGAGTGAAATCCAATCGCTGGAAGTATGGAATACACCAACCACTCCAATTAGGAACGAACTGCCGTTCAACTTGAATTGTCCAATTTTGAACACCTATTGATTTCGGATCGAGCCCAAAACTTGCGCAACATCATAATATGGTGGGAGGATTCATTTGGTGAGTTTTGAGTGAAATCCAATCGCTAGAAGTATGGAATACACCAACCACTCCAATTAGGAACGAACTGCCGTTGAACTTGAATTGTCCAATTTCGAACACCTATTGATTTCGGATCGAGCCCAAAAGTTGGGCCACATCATAATATGGTGGGCGGAGTCATTTGGTGAGTTTTGATTGAAATCCAATCGCTAGAAGTATGGAATACACCAACCACTCCAATTTGGAACGAACTGCCGTTGAACTTGAATTGTCCAATTTGGAACACCTATTGATTTCGGATCGAGCCCAAAACTTGGGCAACATCATAATATGGTGGGAGGAGTCATTTGGTGCGTTTTGAGTGAAATCCAATCGCTAGAAGTATGGAATACACCAACCACTCCAATTAGGAACGAACTGCCGTTGAACTTGAATTGTCCAATTTCTCACACCTATTGATTTCGGATCGAGCCCAAAACTTGGGCAACATCATAATATGGTGGGAGGAGTCATTTGGTGAGTTTTGATTGAAATCCAATCGCTAGAAGTATGGAATACACCAACCACTCCAATTAGGAACGAACTGCCGTTGAACTTGAATTGTCCAATTTCGCACACCTATTGATTTCGGATCGAACCCAAAACTTGGGCAAAATCATAATATGGTGGGAGTAGTCATTTGGTGCGTTTTGAGTGAAATCCAATCGCTAGAAGTATGGAATACACCAACCACTCCAATTTGGAACGAACTGCCGTTGAACTTGAATTGTCCAATTTGGAACACCTATTGATTTCGGATCGAGCCCAAATCTTGGGCAACATCATAATATGGTGGGAGGAGTCATTTGGTGAGTTTTGAGTGAAATCCAATCGCTAGAAGTATGGAATACACCAACCATTCCAATTAGGAACGAACTGCCGTTGAACTTGAATTGTCCAATTTCGCACACCTATTGATTTCGGATCGAGCCCAAAACTTGGGGAACATCATAATATGGTGGGAGGAGTCATTTGGGGAGTTTTGATTGAAATCCAATCGCTAGAAGTATGGAATACACCAACCACTCCAATTAGGAACGAACTGCTGTTGAACTTGAATTGTCCAATTTCTCACACCTATAGATTTCGGATCGAGCCCAAAACTTGGGCAACATCATAATATGGTGGGAGGAGTCATTTGGTGAGTTTTGAGTGAAATCCAATCGCTAGAAGTGTGGAATACACCAACCACTCCAATTAGGAACGAACTGCCGTTGAACTTGAATTGTCCAATTTGGAACACCTATTGATTTCGGATCGAGCCCAAATCTTGGGCAACATCATAATATGGTGGGAGGAGTCATTTGGTGAGGTTTGAGTGAAATCCAATCGCTAGAAGTATGGAATACACCAACCACTCCAATTAGGAACCAAATGCCGTTGAAATTGAATTGACCAGTTTCTCGCACCTATTGATTTCGGATCGAGCCCAAAACTTGGGCAACATCATAATATGGTGGGAGGAGTCATTTGGTGCGTTTTGAGTGAAATCCAATCGCTAGAAGTTTGGAATACACCAACCACTCCAATTAGGAACGAACTGCCGTTGAACTTGAATTGTCCAATTTGGAACACCTATTGATTTCGGATCGAGCCCAAATCTTGGGCAACATCATAATATGGTGGGAGGTGTCATTTGGTGAGTTTTGATTGAAATCCAATCGCTAGAAGTATGGAATACACCAACCACTCCAATTAGGAACGAACTGCCGTTGAACTTGAATTGTCCAATTTCTCACACCTATTGATTTCGGATCGAGCCCAAAACTTGGGCAACATCATAATATGGTGGGAGGAGTCATTTGGTTAGTTTTGAGTGAAATCCAATCGCTAGAAGTATGGAATACACCAACCACTCCAATTAGGAACGAACTGCCGTGACTACAAAACAAAACCCCTGTAGCGAGGGCTTTTTTTTGTCGTAAAAAGCCTTTTGCCGTCGGAAATACCCTTTTACGACGGCAAAAGTCCGTCGGAAGTCGTCGGTAAAACGCTGGTTGGAAATACTTCTTTTTCGACCATTCCGTCGGAAATAATGTATTTTCGACGCCCATGTTTCGTAGCTGCTGCTTAAATTTCTATCGGAAATGAATTTTTAAAACGATCATGCATATTTATTTCCGACCCTTACATGTAGTCGCAATTACTTAAAAGATTGTCGGAAACAATTTTTTTTATCAAGATTTCGCGAATTCATATTTTCAACCAATGAGTGTTGTCGAAAATACATTTTCCAACAATAATATATTATTTGCAAGGGCTAAATTTCGTCGCAATTATTATTACTGACCAAAAGAGTTTGTGGAAAATATATAATATCTCATCGGAAATATATATTTTCAACCACATTTAGTCATCGCAAAGTTTGTTGCAAATAGATTAATCTTGTCGACAAATATTTTCGATGAACAAGTGGTCGAAAACATTATATTCAACCAACAAATTTATTTCTAACAATGTCAATTCATTGTAAAAAAATCCTGTTAAATGGTATATAAAAGCAAAACAATTGAAAACACTAAATATCATCATAAATAAATAAAAATTCATTGTGCAATACATAGCCGTGATAAAACAAGGCTCCCTAAATATAGTAGCGTCTCATTTATTCTCATATAACAATAATGTACATGCTTTATGGCAAACTAACACAACTAATCTTGTCCTTCAGTCATCTTCAACTAATAATGTTCAAGCTTTATGCCCTTTGTAACCCCAAGGTTTGTACTCATCATCTCTAACACCTGTGGAATAGCGATCCAAACAGCTTGACAATCTTATCGTAACTAACTGAAGCAACCACACCTGTAACAGGTGACACAGCCAAAGAAGTAACACATCCTTTATGTACAAAGTTATCAATATTATATGTGTGAAAACAATTGGCTAGAAGATCAGACATAAATTATGAAAATTGAACACCTCCTCCAACTATCAAATTAAAAAGACCTATGCAAATCTGTAAAACCATATTACTGTCAAATTAAAAAGATCAACTATGTTGTGACCTAGAAATTAAATAAAACCTATCCAACCCAGAAAATCCACAAAACTCAGATAATCAATATAACCCAGAAAATCCAGATAGATTCAACCCCAAACACCAAAAGAAAATAAAACTCAAATAAAAAATAAAATATTCTTATCAAAGTGTGGAGCAGTCAGTGGTCATGGGGTGGTGGCGTTGATCCTTAGCTGCAGAGGAAGAGGAATTTAAAAAAATCAAAAAGGGAAAAAATTCAGATTCATAATTAAAACTGAGAGATGGATTCGACCAACAAAAAACAGAGAGATTCATAACTACAACTAGCCGCTCCTCTTTCTTGACTTTGCTAGCCACAGAAAATAGCCGCACATGCCCACCGAATTGCACTCCAATTGCTTTAGGTGTAGATCACTCAAGTGTTGGCTCCCACTTCATCTCTTTGACCAATTTGTAACACCTATTGATTTCGGATCGAGCCCAAATCTTGGGCAACATCATAATATGGTGGGAGGAGTCATTTGGTGCGTTTTGTGTGAAATCCAATCTCTAGAAGTTTGGAATACACCAACCACTCCAATTAGGAACGAACTGCCGTGGAACTTGAATTGTCCAATTTCTCACACCTATTGATTTCGGATCGAGCCCAAAACTTGGGCAACATCATAATATGGTGTAAGGAGTCATTTGGTGAGTTTTGAGTGAAATCCAATCGCTAGAATTATGGAAAACACCAACCACTCCACTTAGGAACGAAATGCCGTTGAAATTGAATTGACCAATTTCTCACACCTATTGATTTCGGATCGAGCCCAAAACTTGGGCAACATCATACTATGGTGGGAGGAGTCATTTGGTGAGTTTTGAGTGAAATCCAAAGGCTAGAAGTATGGAATACACCAACCACTCCAATTAGGAACGAACTGCCGTTGAACTTGATTTGTCCAATTTGGAACACCTATTGATTTCGGATCGAACCCAAAACTTGGGCAACATCATAATATGGTGGGAGGAGTCATTTGGTGAGTTTTGAGTGAAATCCAATCGCTAGAAGTATGGAATACACCCACCACTCCAATTAGGAATGAACTGCTATTGAACTTGAATTGTCCAATTTGGAACACCTATTGATTTCGGATCGAACCCAAAGCTTAGGCAACATCATAATATGGTGGGAGGAGTCATTTGGTGAGTTTTGAGTGAAATCCAATCGCTAGATGTATGGAATACACCAACCACTCCAATTAGGAACGAACTGCCGTTGAACTTCAATTGCCCAATTTGGAACACCTATAGATTTCGGATCGAGCCCAAATCATGGGCAACATTATAATATGGTGGGAGGAGTCATTTGGGGAGTTTTGAGTGAAATCCAATCGCTAGAAGTATGGAATACACCAACCACTACAATTAGGAACGAACTGCCGTTGAACTTGAATTGCCAATTTCACACACTATTGATTTCGGATCGAGCCCAAAACTTGGGCAACATCATAATATGGTGGGAGGATTCATTTGGTGAGTTTTGAGTGAAATCCAATCGCTAGAAGTATGGAATACACCAACCACTCCAATTAGGAACGAACTGCCGTTGAACTTGAATTGCCCAATTTGGAACACCTATTGATTTCGGATCGAGCCCAAAACTTGGGCAACATCATAATATGGTGGGAGGAGTCATTTGGTGAGTTTTGAGTGAAATCCAATCGCTAGAAGTATGGAATACACCAACCACTCCAATTAGGAACGAACTGCCGTTGAACTTGAATTGTCCAATTTCGCACACCTATTGATTTCGGATCGAGCCCAAAACTTGGGCAACATCATAATATGGTGGGAGGATTCATTTGGTGAGTTATGAGTGAAATCCAATCGCTAGAAGTATGGAATACACCAACCACTCCAATTAGGAACGAAATGCCGTTGAAATTGAATTGACCAATTTCTCACACCTATTGATTTCGGATCAAGCCCAAAACTTTTGCAACATCATAATATGGTGGGAGGAGTCATTTGGTGAGTTTTGAGTGAAATCCAATCGCTAGAAGTATGGAATACACCAACCACTCCAATTAGGAACGAACTGCCGTTGAACTTGAATTGTCCAATTTCTCACACCTATGGATTTCGGATCGGGCCCAAAACTTGGGCAACAACATAATACGGTGGGAGGGATCATTTGGTGCATTTTGAGTGAAATCGAATCGCTAGAAGTTTGGAATTCACCAACCACTCCAATTAGGAACGAGCTGTCGTTGAACTTGAATTGTCCAATTTGGAACACCTATTGATTTCGGATCGAGCCCAAAACTTGGGCAACATCATAATATTGTGGGAGGAGTCATTTGGTGAGTTTTGAGTGAAATCCAATCGCTAGAAGTATGGAATACACCAACCACTCCAATTAGGAACGAACTGCCGTTGAGCTTGAATTGTTCAATTTCTCACACCTATTGATTTCGGATCGAGCCCAAACCTTGGGCAACATCATAATATGGTGGGAGGAGTCATTTGGTGCGTTTTGAGTGATATCCAATTGCTAGAAGTATGGAATACACCAACCACTCCAATTACGAACTAACTGCCGTTGAACTTGAATTGTCCAATTTCTCACACCTATTGATTTCGGATCGAGCCCAAAACTTGGGCAACATCATAATATGGTGGGAAGATTCATTTGGTGAGTTTTGAGTGAAATCCAATCGCTAGAAGTATGGAATACACCAACCACTCCAATTAGGAACGACATGCCGTTGAAATTGAATTAACCAATTTCTCACACCTATTGATTTCGGATCGAGCCCAAAACTTGGGCAACATCATAATATGGTGGGAGGATTCATTTGGTGAGTTTTGAGTGAAATCCAATCGCTAGAAGTATGGAATACACCAACCACTCCAATTAGGAACGAACTGCCGTTGAACTTGAATTGCCCAATTTGGAACACCTATTGATTTCGGATCGATCCCAAAAGTTGGGCAACATCAAAACATGGTGGGAGGAGTCATTTGGTGAGTTTTGAGTGAAATCCAAACGCTAGAAGTATGGAATACACCAACCACTCCAATTAGGAACGAACTTCCTTTGAACTTGAATTGTCCAATTTCTAACACCTATTGATTTCGGATCGAGCCCAAAACTTGGGCAACATCATAATATGGTGGGAGTAGTCGTTTAGTGAGTTTTGAGTGAAATCCAATCGCTCGAAGTATGGAATACACCAACCACACCAATTAGGAACGAACTGCCGTTGAACTTGAATTGTCCAATTTCTCACACCTATTGATTTCGGATTGAGCCCAAAACTTGGGCAACATCATAATATGGTGGGAGGAGTCATTTGGTTCGTTTTGAGTGAAATCCAATCGCTAGAAGTATGGAATACACCAACCACTCCAATTAGGAACGAACTGCCGTTGAACTTGAATTGTCCAATTTGGAACACCTATTGATTTCGGATCGAGTCCAAAACTTGGGCAACATCATAATATGGTGGGAGGACTCATTTGGGGAGTTTTGAGCGAAATCCAATCGCTAAAAGTATGGAATACACCAACCACTCCAATTAGGAACGAACTGCCGTTGAACTTGAATTGTTTAATTTCTCACACCTATTGATTTCGGATCGAGCCCAAACCTTGGGCAACAACATAATATGGTGGGAGGAATCATTTGGTGATTTTGAGTGAAATCCAATCGCTAGAAGTATGGAATACACCAACCACTCCAATTAGGAACGAACTGCCGTTGAACTTGAATTGTCCAATTTCTCACATCTATTGATTTCGGATCGAGCCCAAAACTTGGGCAACATCATAATATAGTGTTAGGAGTCATTTGGTGAGTTTTGAGTAAAATGCAATCGCCAGAAGTATGGAATACACCAACCACTCCAATTAGGAACGAACTGCCGTTGCACTTGAATTGTCCAATTTCTCACACCTATTGTTTTCGGATCGAGCCCAAAACTTGGGCAACGTGATAATATGGTGTTAGGAGTCGTTTGGTGAGTTTTGAGTGAAATCCAAGCGCTAGAAGTATAGAATACACTCCAATTTGGAATGAACTGCTGTTGAACTTGAATTGTCCAATTTCTCACACCTATTGATTTCGGACCGAGCCCAAAACTTGGGCAACAAGATAATATGGTGGGAGGAGTCATTTGGTGAGTTTTGAGGGAAATCCAATCGCTAGAAGTATGGAATACACCAACCACTCCAATTTGGAACGAACTGCCGTTGAACTTGAATTGTCCAATTTCTCACACCTATTGATATCGGTTCAAGTCCAAAACTTGGGCAACATCATAATACGGTGGGAGGAGTCATTTGGTGAGTCTTGAGTGAAATCCAATCTTTAGAAGTATGGAATACACCAACCACTCCAATTAGGAACGAACTGCCGTTGAACTTGAATTGTCCAATTTCTCACAACTATTGATTTCGGATCGAGCCCCAAACTTGAGCAACATCAGAATATGGTGGGAGGAGTCATTTGGTAAGTTTTGAGTAAAATCCAATCACTAGAAGTATGGAATACACCAACCACTCCAATTAGGAACGAACTGCCGTTGAACTTGAATTGTCCAATTTCCCACACCTATTAATTTCGGACCGAGCCCAAAACTTGGGCAACAAGATAATATGGTGGGAGGAGTCATTTGGTGAGTTTTGAGGGAAATCCAATCGCTAGAAGTATGGAATACACCAACAACTCCAATTAGGAACGAACTGACGTCGAACTTGAATTGTCCAATTTCTTTCTCCTATTGATTTCGGATCGAGCCCAAAACTTGGGCAAAACATAATATGGTGGGAGGAGTCATTTGGTGAGATTTGAGTGAAATCCAATCGCTAGAAGTACAGAATACAACAACCACTCCAATTAGGAACGAACTGCCGTTGAACTTGAATTGTCCAATTTCTCACACCTATTGATTTCGGATCGAGCCCAAAACTTGGGGAACATCATAATATGGTGGGAGGAGTCATTTGGTGAGTTTTGAGTGAAATCCAATCGCTCGAAGTATCGAATACACCAACCACTCCAATTAGGAACGAACTGCCGTTGAACTTGAATTGTCCAATTTCTCACACCTATTGATTTCGGATCGAGCCCAAAACTTGGGCAACATGATAATATGGTGTTAGGAGTCGTTTGGGGAGTTTTGAGTGAAATCCAATCGCTAGAAGTATAGAATACAGTAACCACTCCAATTTGGAATGAACTGCCGTTGAACTTGAATTGTCCAATTTCTCACACCTATTGATTTCAGATCGAGCCCAAAACTTGGGCAACATCATAATATGGTGGGAGGAGTCATTTGGTGAGTTTTGAGTGAAATTCAATCACTAGAAGTATGGAATACACCAACCACTGCAATTAGGAACGAACTGCCGTTGAACTTGAATTGTCCAATTTCTCACACCTATTGATTTCGCATCGAGCCCAAAACTTGGGCAAAACATAATATGGCGGGAAGAGTCATTTTTTGAGTTTTGAGTGAAATCCCATCGCTAGAAGTATGGAAAAGACCAACCACTCCAATTAGGAACGAACTGCCGTTGAACTTGAATTGTCCAATTTCTCACACCTAATGATTTCGGATCGAGCCCAAAACGTGGGCAACAACATAATATTGTGGGAGGAGTCATTTGGTGAGTTTTTAGTGAAATCCAATCGCTAGAAGTATGGAATACACCAACCACTCCAATTAGGAATGAACTACCGTTGAACTTGAATTGTCCAGTTTCTTTCACCTATTGATTTCGGATCGAGGTCAAAACTTGGGCAACATCATAATATAGTGTTAGGAGTCATTTGGTGAGTTTTGAGTGAAATCCAATTGCTAGAAGTATGGAATACATCAACCACTCAAATTTGGAACGAACTGCCGTTGAACTTGAATTGTCCAATTTCTCACACCTATTGATTTCAGATCGAGCCCCAAACTTGGGCAACATCATAATATGGTGGGAGGAGTCATTTGGTGAGTTTTGAATGAAATCCAATCGCTAGAAGTATGGAATACACCAACCACTCCAATTAGGAACGAACTGCCGTTGAACTTGAATTGTCCAATTTCTCACGCCTATTGATTTCGGATCGAGCCCCAAACTTGGGCAACATCATAATATGGTGGGAGGAGTCATTTGGTGAGTTTTGAATGAAATCCAATCGCTAGAAGTATGGAATACACCAACCACTCCAATTAGGAACGAACTGCCGTTGAACTTGAATTGTCCTATTTCTCACAACTATTGATTTTGGAATGAGCCCAAAACTTGGGCAACATCATAATATGGTGGGAGGAGTCATTTTGTGAGTTTTGAGTGAAATCCAATCGCTAGAAGTATGGAATACACCAACCACTCCAATTTGGAACGAACTGCCGTTGAACTTGAATTGTCCAATTTCTCACACCTATTGATATCGGTTCAAGTCCAAAACTTGGGCAACATCATAATACGGTGGGAGGAGTCATTTGGTGAGTCTTGAGTGAAATCCAATCTTTAGAAGTATGGAATACACCAACCACTCCAATTAGGAACGAACTGCCGTTGAACTTGAATTGTCCAATTTCTCACAACTATTGATTTCGGATCGAGCCCCAAACTTGGGCAACATCAGAATATGGTGGGAGGAGTCATTTGGTAAGTTTTGAGTAAAATCCAATCACTAGAAGTATGGAATACACCAACCACTCCAATTAGGAACGAACTGCCGTTGAACTTGAATTGTCCAATTTCTCACACCTATTGATTTCGGATCGAGCCCAAAACTTGGGCAACATCAGAATATGGTGGGATGAGTCATTTGGTGAGTTTTGAGTGAAATCCAATCGCTAGAAGTATGGAATACACCAACCACTCCAATTAGGAACGAACTGCCGTTGAACTTGAATTGTCCAATTTCTCACACCTATTAATTTCGGATCGATCCCCAAACTTGGGCAACATCAGAATATGGTGGCAGGAGTCATTTCGTGAGTTTTGAGTGCAATCCAATCGCTAGAAGTATGGAATACGCCAACCACTCCAATTAGGAACGAACTGCCGTTGAACTTGAATTGTCCAATTTCTTTCACCTATTGATTTCGGATCGAGCCCAAAACTTGGGCAACAACATAATATGGTGGGAGGAATCATTTGGTGATTTTGAGTGAAATCCAATCGCTAGAAGTATGGAATACACCAACCACTCCAATTAGGAACGAACTGCCGTTGAACTTGAATTGTCCAATTTCTCACATCTATTGATTTCGGATCGAGCCCAAAACTTGGGCAACATCATAATATAGTGTTAGGAGTCATTTGGTGAGTTTTGAGTAAAATGCAATCGCCAGAAGTATGGAATACACCAACCACTGCAATTAGGAACGAACTGCCGTTGAACTTGAATTGTCCAATTTCTCACACCTATTGATTTCGCATCGAGCCCAAAACTTGGGCAAAACATAATATGGCGGGAAGAGTCATTTTTTGAGTTTTGAGTGAAATCCCATCGCTAGAAGTATGGAAAAGACCAACCACTCCAATTAGGAACGAACTGCCGTTGAACTTGAATTGTCCAATTTCTCACACCTAATGATTTCGGATCGAGCCCAAAACGTGGGCAACAACATAATATTGTGGGAGGAGTCATTTGGTGAGTTTTTAGTGAAATCCAATCGCTAGAAGTATGGAATACACCAACCACTCCAATTAGGAATGAACTACCGTTGAACTTGAATTGTCCAGTTTCTTTCACCTATTGATTTCGGATCGAGGTCAAAACTTGGGCAACATCATAATATAGTGTTAGGAGTCATTTGGTGAGTTTTGAGTGAAATCCAATTGCTAGAAGTATGGAATACATCAACCACTCAAATTTGGAACGAACTGCCGTTGAACTTGAATTGTCCAATTTCTCACACCTATTGATTTCAGATCGAGCCCCAAACTTGGGCAACATCATAATATGGTGGGAGGAGTCATTTGGTGAGTTTTGAATGAAATCCAATCGCTAGAAGTATGGAATACACCAACCACTCCAATTAGGAACGAACTGCCGTTGAACTTGAATTGTCCAATTTCTCACGCCTATTGATTTCGGATCGAGCCCCAAACTTGGGCAACATCATAATATGGTGGGAGGAGTCATTTGGTGAGTTTTGAATGAAATCCAATCGCTAGAAGTATGGAATACACCAACCACTCCAATTAGGAACGAACTGCCGTTGAACTTGAATTGTCCAATTTCTCACGCCTATTGATTTCGGATCGAGCCCCAAACTTGGGCAACATCATAATATGGTGGGAGGAGTCATTTGGTGAGTTTTGAATGAAATCCAATCGCTAGAAGTATGGAATACACCAACCACTCCAATTAGGAACGAACTGCCGTTGAACTTGAATTGTCCTATTTCTCACAACTATTGATTTTGGAATGAGCCCAAAACTTGGGCAACATCATAATATGGTGGGAGGAGTCATTTTGTGAGTTTTGAGTGAAATCCAATCGCTAGAAGTATGGAATACACCAACCACTCCAATTTGGAACGAACTGCCGTTGAACTTGAATTGTCCAATTTCTCACACCTATTGATATCGGTTCAAGTCCAAAACTTGGGCAACATCATAATACGGTGGGAGGAGTCATTTGGTGAGTCTTGAGTGAAATCCAATCTTTAGAAGTATGGAATACACCAACCACTCCAATTAGGAACGAACTGCCGTTGAACTTGAATTGTCCAATTTCTCACAACTATTGATTTCGGATCGAGCCCCAAACTTGGGCAACATCAGAATATGGTGGGAGGAGTCATTTGGTAAGTTTTGAGTAAAATCCAATCACTAGAAGTATGGAATACACCAACCACTCCAATTAGGAACGAAATGCCGTTGAACTTGAATTGTCCAATTTCTCACACCTATTGATTTCGGATCGAGCCCAAAACTTGGGCAACATCAGAATATGGTGGGATGAGTCATTTGGTGAGTTTTGAGTGAAATCCAATCGCTAGAAGTATGGAATACACCAACCACTCCAATTAGGAACGAACTGCCGTTGAACTTGAATTGTCCAATTTCTCACACCTATTAATTTCGGATCGATCCCCAAACTTGGGCAACATCAGAATATGGTGGCAGGAGTCATTTCGTGAGTTTTGAGTGCAATCCAATCGCTAGAAGTATGGAATACGCCAACCACTCCAATTAGGAACGAACTGCCGTTGAACTTGAATTGTCCAATTTCTTTCACCTATTGATTTCGGATCGAGCCCAAAACTTGGGCAACAACATAATATGGTGGGAGGAATCATTTGGTGATTTTGAGTGAAATCCAATCGCTAGAAGTATGGAATACACCAACCACTCCAATTAGGAACGAACTGCCGTTGAACTTGAATTGTCCAATTTCTCACATCTATTGATTTCGGATCGAGCCCAAAACTTGGGCAACATCATAATATAGTGTTAGGAGTCATTTGGTGAGTTTTGAGTAAAATGCAATCGCCAGAAGTATGGAATAAACCAACCACTCCAATTAGGAACGAACTGCCGTTGCACTTGAATTGTCCAATTTCTCACACCTATTGTTTTCGGATCGAGCCCAAAACTTTGGCAACGTGATAATATGGTGTTAGGAGTCGTTTGGTGAGTTTTGAGTGAAATCCAAGCGCTAGAAGTATAGAATACACTCCAATTTGGAATGAACTGCCGTTGAACTTGAATTCTCCAATTTCTCACACCGATTGATTTCGGACCGAGCCCAAAACTTGGGCAACAAGATAATATGGTGGGAGGAGTCATTTGGTGAGTTTTGAGGGAAATCCAATCGCTAGAAGTATGGAATACACCAACAACTCCCATTAGGAACGAACTGACGTTGAACTTGAATTGTCCAATTTCTTTCTCCTATTGATTTCGGATCGAGCCCAAAACTTGGGCAACATCATAATATGGTGGGAGGAGTCATTTGGTGAGTTTTGAGTGAAATCCAATCGCTCGAAGTATCGAATACACCAACCACTCCAATTAGGAACGAACTGCCGTTGAACTTGAATTGTCCAATTTCTCACACCTATTGATTTCGGATCGAGCCCAAAACTTGGGCAACATGATAATATGGTGTTAGGAGTCGTTTGGGGAGTTTTGAGTGAAATCCAATCGCTAGAAGTATAGAATACAGTAACCACTCCAATTTGGAATGAACTGCCGTTGAACTTGAATTGTCCAATTTCTCACACCTATTGATTTCAGATCGAGCCCAAAACTTGGGCAACATCATAATATGGTGGGAGGAGTCATTTGGTGAGTTTTGAGTGAAATTCAATCACGAGAAGTATGGAATACACCAACCACTCCAATTAGGAATGAACTGCCGTTGAACTTGAATTGTCCAGTTTCTTTCACCTATTGATTTCGGATCGAGGCCAAAACTTGGGCAACATCATAATATAGTGTTAGGAGTCATTTGGTGAGTTTTGAGTGAAATCCAATTGCTAGAAGTATGGAATACATCAACCACTCAAATTTGGAACGAACTGCCGTTGAACTTGAATTGTCCAATTTCTCACACCTATTGATTTCAGATCGAGCCCAAAACTTGGCCAACATCATAATATGGTGGGAGGAGTCATTTTGTGAGTTTTGAGTGAAATCCAATCGCTAGAAGTATGGAATAGACGAACCACTCCAATTTGGAACGAACTGCCGTTGAACTTGAATTGTCCAATTTCTCACACCTATTGATTTCGGATCAAGCCCCAATCATGGGCAACATCATAATATGGTGGGAGGAGTGAAGTAGGAAATACATCAACCACTCCATTGAGGAACGAACTGCCGTTGAACTTGAATTGTCCAATTTCTAACACCTATTGATTTCGGATCGAGCCCCAAAGATGTGCAACATCATAATATGGTGGGAGGAGTGATTTGGTGAGTTTTGAGTGAAATCCAATCGCTAGAAGTATGGAATACACCAACCACTCCAATTAGGAACGAACTGCCGCTGAACTTGAATTGTCCAATTTCTCACACCACTGATTTCGGATCGAGCCCAGAAGTTGGGCAACATGATAACATGGTGGGAGGAATCATTTGGTGAGTTTTGAGTGAAATCCAATCGCTAGAAGTATGGAATACACCAACCACACCAGTTAGGAACGAACTGTCGTTGAAGTTGAATTGTCCAATTTCTCACACCTATTGATTTCGTATCGAGCCCAAAACTTGGGCAACATCATAATATGGTGGGAGGAGTCATTTGGTGAGTTTTGAGTGACCCAATTGCTAGAAGTACAGAATACACGAACAACTCCAATTATGAACGAACTGCCGTTGAACTTGAATTGTCCAATTTCTAACACTTATTGAATTCTGATCAAGCCCCAAACTTGGGCAACATCATAATACGGTGGGAGGAGTCATTTGGTGAGTTTTGTGTGAAATCCAATTGCTAGAAGTAGGAAATACATGAACCACTCCAATTAGGAACGAACTGCCGTTGAACTTGAATTGTCCAATTTCTCACACCTATTGATTTCGCATCGAGCCCAAAACTTGGGCAAAAACATAATATGGCGGCAAGAGTCATTCGGTGAGTTTTGAGTGAAATCCAATCGCTAGAAGTATGGAATACAGCAACCACTCCAATTAGGAACGAACTGCCGTTGAACTTGAATTGTCCAATTTCTCACACCTATTGATTTCGGATCGAGCCCAAATCTTGGGCAACATGATAATATGGTGGGAGGAGTGATTTGGTGAGTTTTGAGTGAAATCCAATCGCTAGAAGTATGGAATACACCAACCACTCCAATTAGGAACGAACTGCCGTTAAACTTGAATTGTCCAATTTGTGACACCTAATGATTTCGGATCGAGCACCAAACTTGGGCAACATCATAATATGGTTGGAGGAGTCATTTGGTGAGTTTTGAGGAAAATCCAATCGCTAGATGTACAGAATACACCAACCACTCCAATTAGAAACGAACAGCCGTTGAACTTGAATTGTCCAATTTCTCACACCTATTGATTTCGGATCGAGCCTAAAACTTGGGCAACATCATAATATGGTGGGAGGAGTCATTTGGTGAGATTTGAGGGAAATCCAATCGCTAGATGTATGGAATACACCAACCACTCCAATTAGGAACGAACTGCCCTTGAACTTGAATTGTCCAATTTCTCACACCTATTGATTTCGGATCGAGCCCCAAACTTGGGCAACATTATAATATGGTGGGAGGAGTCGTTTGGTGAGTTTTGAGTGAAATCCAATCGCTAGAAGTATGGCATACACCAACCACTCCAATTAGGAACGAACTGCCGTTGAACTTGAATTGTCCAATCTGGAACACCTATTGATTTCGGATCGAGCCCCAAACTTGGGCAACATGATAATATGGCGGGAGGAGTCCTTAGGTGAGTTTTGAGTGAAATCCAATCCCTAGAAGTATGGAATACACCAACCACTCCAATTTGGAACGAACTGCCGTTGAACTTGAATTGTCCAATTTCTCACACCTATTGATTTCGGATCGAGCCCAAAACTTGGGCAACATCATAATATGGTGGGAGTAGTCATTTGGTGAATTTTGAGTGAAATCCAATCGCTAGAAGTATGGAATACACCAACCACTCCAATTAGGAACGAACTGCCGTGGAACTTGAATTGTCCAATTTCTCACACCAATTGATTTCGAGTTGAGCCCAAAACTATGGCAACTTCATAATATGGTGGGAGGAGTCATTTGGTGAGTTTTGAGTGAAATCCAATCGCTAGAAGTATGGAATACAGCAACCACTCCAATTAGGACGGAACTGCCTTTCAACTTGAATTGTCCAATTTCTCACACCTATTGATTTCGGATCGAGCCCAAAACTTGGCCAACATCATAATATGGTGGGAGTCATTTGGTGAATTTTGAGTGAAATCCAATCGCTAAAAGTATGGAATACACCAACGACTCCAATTAGGAACGAACTGCCGTTGAACTTGAATTGTCCAATTTGGAACACCTACTGATTTCGGATCGAGCCCAAAACTTGGGCAACATCATATTATGGTGGGAGGAGTCGTTTGGTGAGTTTTGAGTGAAATCCAATTGCAAGAAGTATGGAATACACCAACCACTCCAATTAGGAACGAACTGCCGTTGAACTTGAATTGTCCAATTTCTCACACCTATTGATTTCGGATCGAGCCCAAAACTTGGGCAACATCATAATATGGTGGGAGGAGTCATTTGGTGAGTTTTGAGTGAAATCCATTCGCTCGAAGTATGGAATACACCAACCACTCCAATTAGGAACGAACTGCCGTTGAACTTGAATTGTCCAATTTGGAACACCTATTGATTTCGGATCAAGCCCAAAACTTGGGCAACATCATAATATGGTTGGAGGAGTCATTTGGTAAGTTTTGAGTGAAATCCAATCGCTAGAAGTATGGAATACACCAACCACTCCAATTAGGAACGAACAGCCGTTGAACTTGAATTGTCCAATTTGGAACACCTACTGATTTCGGATCGAGCCCAAAACTTGGGCAACATCATATTATGGTGGGAGGAGTCGTTTGGTGAGTTTTGAGTGAAATCCAATTGCAAGAAGTATGGAATACACCAACCACTCCAATTAGGAACGAACTGCCGTTGAACTTGAATTGTCCAATTTCTCACACCTATTGATTTCGGATCGAGCCCAAAACTTGGGCAACATCATAATATGGTGGGAGGAGTCATTTGGTGAGTTTTGAGTGAAATCCATTCGCTCGAAGTATGGAATACACCAACCACTCCAATTAGGAACGAACTGCAGTTGAACTTGAATTGTCCAATTTGGAACACCTATTGATTTCGGATCAAGCCCAAACCTTGGGCAACATCATAATATGGTGGGAGGAGTCATTTGGTAAGTTTTCAGTGAAATCCAATCGCTAGAAGTATGGAATACACCAACCACTCCAATTAGGAACGAACTGCCGTTGAACTTGAATTGTCCAATTTGGAACACCTATTGATTTCGGATCAAGCCCAAAACTTGGGCAACATCATAATATGGTTGGAGGAGTCATTTGGTAAGTTTTGAGTGAAATCCAATCGCTAGAAGTATGGAATACACCAACCACTCCAATTAGGAACGAACTGCCGTTGAACTTGAATTGTCCAATTTCTCACACCTATTGATTTCGGATCGAGCCCAAAAGTTGGGCAACATCATAATATGGTGGGAGGAGTCATTTGGTGAGTTTGGAGTGAAATCCAATCTCTAGAAGTATGGAATACACCAACCACTCCAATTTGGAACGAACTGCCGTTGAACTTGAATTGTCCAATTTCTCACACCTATTGATTTCGGATCGAATCCAAAACTTGGGCAACATCATAATATGGTGGGAGGAGTCATTTGGTGAGTTTTGAGTGAAATCCAATCGCTAGAAGTATGGAATACACCAACCACTCCAATTAGGAACGAACTGTCGTTGAACTTGAATTGTCCAATTTCTAACACCTATTGATTTCGACCCGAGCCCCAAACTTGGGCAACATCATAATATGGTGGAAGGAGTCATTTGGTGAGTTTTGAGTGAAATCCAATCGCTAGAAGTATGGAATACACCAACCACTCCAATTAGGAACGAAGTTTCGTTGAACTTGAATTGTCTAATTTCTCACACCTATTGATTTCGGATCGAGCCCAAAACTTGGGCAACATCATAATATGGTGGGAGGAGTCATTTGGTTAGTTTTGAGTGAAATCCAATCTTTAGAAGTATGGAATACACCAACCACTCCAATTAGGAACGAACTGCCGTTGAACTTGAATTGTCCAATTTCTCACACCTCTTGATTTCGGATCGCGCCCAAAACTTGGGCAACATCATAATATGGTGGGAGGAGTCATTTGGTGAGTTTGGAGTGAAATCCAATCTCTCGAAGTGTGGAATACACCAACCAATCCAATTAGGAACGAACTGCCGTTGAACTTGAATTGTCCAATTTCTCACACCTATTGATTTCGGATAGAGCCCAAAACTTGGGCGACATCATAATATGGCGGGAGGAGTCATTTGGTTAGTTTTGAGTGAAATCCAATCGCTAGAAGTATGGAACACACCAACCACCCCAAGTAGGAACGAACTTCCGTTGAACTTGAATTGTCCAATTTGGAAGACCTATTGATTTCGGATCGAGCCCAAAACTTGGGCAACATCATAATATGGTGGGAGGAGTCATTTGGTTAGTTTTGAGTGAAATCCAATCGCTAGAAGTATGGAATACACAAACCACTCCAATTAGGAACGAACTGCCGTTGAACTCTAATTGTCAAATTTGGAAGACCTATTGATTTCGGATCGAGCCCAAAACTTGGGCAACATCATAATATGGTGGGAGGAGTTATTTGGTGAGTATTGAGTGAAATCCAATCCCTAGAAGTTTGGAATACACCAACCACTCCAACTAGGAACGATCTGCCGTTGAACTTGAATTGTCCAATTTCTCACACCTATTGATTTCGGATCGAGGCCAAAACTTGGGCAACATCATAATATGGTGGGAGGAATCATTTGGTGAGTTTTGAGTGAAATCCAATCGCTAGAAGTATGGAATACACCAACCCCTCCAATTAGGAACGAACTGCCGTTGAACTTGAATTGTCCAATTTCTCACACCTATTGATTTCGGATAGAGCCCAAAACTTGGGCGACATCATAATATGGCGGGAGGAGTCATTTGGTTAGTTTTGAGTGAAATCCAATCGCTAGAAGTATGGAACACACCAACCACCCCAAGTAGGAACGAACTTCCGTTGAACTTGAATTGTCCAATTTGGAAGACCTATTGATTTCGGATCGAGCCCAAAACTTGGGCAACATCATAATATGGTGGGAGGAGTCAATTAGTGAGTTTTGAGAAAAATCCAATCGCTAGAAGTATGGAATACACCAACCACTCCAGTTGGGAATGACCTGCCATTGAACTTGAATTGTCGAATTTCTCACACCTATTGATTTCGGATCGAGCCCAAAACTTGGGCAACATCATAATATGGTGGGAGGAGTTATTTGGTGAGTTTTGAGTTAAATCCAATCGCTAGAAGTATGGAATACACCAACCACTCCAATTAGGAACGAACTGCCGTTGAACTTGAATTATCCAATTTCTCACACCTATTGATTCCGGATCGAGCCCAAAACTTGGGCAACATCATAATATGGTGGGAGGAGTCAATTGTTGAATTTTGAGTGAAATCCAATCGCTAGAAGTATGGAATACACCAACCACTCCAATTTGGAACGAACTGCCGTTGAACTTGAATTGTCCAATTTGGAACACCTATTGATTTCGGATCGAGCCCAAAACTTGGGCAACATCATAATATGGTGGGAGGAGTCATTTGGTGAGTTTTGAGTGAAATCCAATCGCTAGAAGTATGGAATACACCAACCACTCCAATTAGGAACGAACTGCCGTTGAACTTGAATTGTCCAATTTCTCACACCTATTGATTTCGGATCGAGCCCAAAACTTGGGCAACATCATAATATGGCGGGAGGAGTCATTTGGTTAGTTTTGAGTGAAATCCAATCGCTAGAAGTATGGAATACACCAACCACCCCAAGTAGGAACGAACTGCCGTTGAACTTGAATTGTCCAATTTGGACGACCTATTGATTTCGGATCAAGCCCGAAACTTGGGCAACATCATAATATTGTGGGAGGAGTCAATTGGGGAGTTTTGAGTGAAATCCAATCTCTAGAAGTATGGAATACACCAACCACTCCAATTAGGAACAATCTGCCGTTCAACTTGAATTGCCCAATTTCTCACACCTATTGATTTCGGATCGCGCCCCAAACTTGGGCAACATCATAATATGGTGGGAGGAGTCATTTGGTGAGTTTTGAGTGAAATCCAATCGCTAGAAGTATGGAATACACCAACTACTCGAATTTGGAAAGAACTGCCGTTGAACTTGAATTGTCCAATTTCTCACACCTATTGATTTCGGATCGAGCCCAAAATTTGGGCAACATCATAATATGGTGGGAGGAGTCATTTGGTTAGTTTTGAGGGAAATCCAATCGCTAGAAGTATGGAATACACCAACCACTCCAATTAGGAACGAACTGCCGTTGAACTCTAATTGTCAAATTTGGAAGACCTATTGATTTCGGATCGAGCCCAAAACTTGGGCAACATCATAATATGGTGGGAGGAGTCATTTGGTGAGTTTTGAGTGAAATCCAATCGCTTGAAGTATGGAATACACCAACCACTGCAATTTGAAACGAACTGCCGTTGAAATTGAATTGTCCAATTTGTAACACCTATTGATTTCAGATCGAGCCTAAAAACTTTGGCAACATCATCATATGGTGGGAGGAGTCATTTGGTGAGTTTTGAGTGAAATCCAATCGCTAGAAGTATGGAATACACCAACCACTCCAATTAGGAAAGAACTGCCGTTGAACTTGAATTGTCCAATTTCTCACACCTATTGATTTCGGATCGAGCCCCAAACATGGGCAACATCATAATATGGTGGGAGGAGTCCTTTGGTGACTTTGGGGTGAAATCCAATCGCTTGAAGTATGGAATAAACCAACCACTGCAATTAGGAACGAACTGCCGTTGAACTTGAATTGTCCAATTTGGAACACCTATTGATTTCGGATCGAGCCCAAAACTTGGGCAACATCATAATATGGTGGGAGGAGTCATTTGGTGAGTTTTGGGTGAAATCCAATCGCCAGAAGTGTGGAATACACCAACCACCCCAAGTAGGAACGAACTGCCGTTGAACTTGAATTGTCCAATTTGGACGACCTATTGATTTCGGATCAAGCCCCAAACTCGGGCAACATCATAATATTGTGGGAGGAGTCAATTGTGGAGTTTTGAGTGAAATCCAATCTCTAGAAGTATGGAATACACCAACCACTCCAATTAGGAACGAACTGCCGTTGAACTTGAATTGTCCAATTTGGAACACCTATTGATTTCGGATCGAGCCCATATCTTGGGCAACATCATAATATGGTGGGAGGAGTCATTTGGTTAGTTTTGAGTGAAATCCAATCGCTAGAAGTATGGAATACAGCAACCACTCCAATTTGGAACGAACTGCGGTTGAACTTGAATTGTCCAATTTCTCACACCAATTGATTTCAGATCGAGCCCCAAACTTGGGCAACACCATAAAATGGTGGGAGGAGTCATTTGGTGAGTTTTGAGTGAAATCCAATCGCTAGAAGTATGGAATACAGCAACCACTCCAATTTGGAACGAACTGCCGTTGAACTTGAATTGTCCAATTTCTCACACGTATTGATTTCGGTTCGAGCCCAAAACTTGGGCAACATCATAATATGGTGGGAGGAGTCATTTGGTTAGTTTTGAGTGAAATCCAATCGCTAGAAGTATGGAATACACCAACCACTCCAATTAGGAACGAACTGCCGTTGAACTCTAGTTGTCAAATTTGGAAGACCTATTGATTTCGGATCGAGCCCAAAGCATGGGCAACATCATAATATGGTGGGAGGAGTCATTTGGTGAGTTTTGAGTGAAATCCAATCGCTTGAAGTATGGAATACACCAACCACAGCAATTAGGAACGAACTGTCGTTGAACTTGAATTGTCCAATTTGGAACACCTATTGATTTCGGATCGAGCCCAAAACTTGGGCAACATCATAATATGGTGGGAGGAGTGAATTGGTGAGGTTTGAGTGAAATCCAATCGCTAGAAGTATGGAATACACCAAGCACTCCAATTAGGAACGAACTGCCGTTGAACTTGAATAGTCCAATTTCTCACACCTATTGATTTCGGATCGAGCCCCAAACTTGGGCAACATCATAATATGGTGGGAGGAGTCATTTGGTTAGTTTTGAGTGAAATCCAATCGCTAGAAGTATGGAATACACCAACCACTCCAATTGGGAACGAACTGCCGTTGAACTCTAGTTGTCAAATTTGGAAGACCTATTGATTTCGGATCGAGCCCAAAGCATGGGCAACATCATAATATGGTGGGAGGAGTCATTTGGTGAGTTTTGAGTGAAATCCAATCGCTTGAAGTATGGAATACACCAACCACAGCAATTAGGAACGAACTGTCGTTGAACTTGAATTGTCCAATTTGGAACACCTATTGATTTCGGATCGAGCCCAAAACTTGGGCAACATCATAATATGGTGGGAGGAGTCAATTGGTGAGGTTTGAGTGAAATCCAATCGCTAGAAGTATGGAATACACCAAGCACTCCAATTAGGAACGAACTGCCGTTGAACTCTAATTGTCAAATTTGGAAGACCTATTGATTTCGGATCGAGCCCAAAACTTGGGCCACATTATAATATGGTGGGAGGAGTCATTTGGTGAGTTTTGAGTTAAATCCAATCGCTAGAAGTATGGAATACACCAACCACTCCAATTAGGAACGAACTGTCGTTGAAATTGAATTGACCAATTTCTCACATCTATTGATTTCGGATCGAGCCCAAAACTTGGGCAACATCATAATATGGTGGGAGGAGTCATTTGGTGAGTTTTGGGTGAAATCCAATCGCCAGAAGTATGGAATACACCAACCACCCCAAGTAGGAACGAACTGCCGTTGAACTTGAATTGTCCAATTTGGACGACCTATTGATTTCGGATCAAGCCCCGAACTTGGGCAACATCATAATATTGTGGGAGGAGTCAATTGGGGAGTTTTGAGTGAAATCCAATCTCTAGAAGTATGGAATACACCAACCACTCCAATTAGGAACAATCTGCCGTTCAACTTGAATTGCCCAATTTCTGACACCTATTGATTTCGGATCGAGCCCCAAACTTGGGCAACATCATAATATGGTGGGAGGAGTTATTTGGTGAGTTTTGAGTGAAATCCAATCGCAAGAAGTACGGAATACACCAACCACCCCAAGTAGGAACGAACTGCCGTTGAACTTGAATTGTCCAATTTGGACGACCTATTGATTTCGGATCGAGCCCAAAACTTGGGCAACAACATAATATGGTGGGAGGAGTCAATTGGTGAGTTTTGAGTGAAATCCAATTCTAGAAGTATCGAATACACCAACCACTCCAATTAGGAACGATCTACCGTTGAACTTGAATTGTCCAATTTCTCACACGTATTGATTTCGGTTCGAGCCCAAAACTTGGGCAACATCATAATATGGTGGGAGGAGTCATTTGGTTAGTTTTGAGTGAAATCCAATCGCTAGAAGTATGGAATACAGCAACCACTCCAATTTGGAACGAACTGCGGTTGAACTTGAATTGTCCAATTTCTCACACCAATTGATTTCAGATCGAGCCCCAAACTTGGGCAACATCATAAAATGGTGGGAGAAGTCATTTGGTGAGTTTTGAGTGAAATCCAATCGCTAGAAGTATGGAATACAGCAACCACTCCAATTTGGAACGAACTGCCGTTGAACTTGAATTGTCCAATTTCTCACACGTATTGATTTCGGTTCGAGCCCAAAACTTGGGCAACATCATAATATGGTGGGAGGAGTCATTTGGTTAGTTTTGAGTGAAATCCAATGTCTAGAAGTATGGAATACACCAACCACTCCAATTAGGAACGAACTGCCGTTGAACTCTAGTTGTCAAATTTGGAAGACCTATTGATTTCGGATCGAGCCCAAAGCATGGGCAACATCATAATATGGTGGGAGGAGTCATTTGGTGAGTTTTGAGTGAAATCCAATCGCTTGAAGTATGGAATACACCAACCACAGCAATTAGGAACGAACTGTCGTTGAACTTGAATTGTCCAATTTGGAACACCTATTGATTTCGGATCGAGCCCAAAACTTGGGCAACATCATAATATGGTGGGAGGAGTCAATTGGTGAGGTTTGAGTGAAATCCAATCGCTAGAAGTATGGAATACACCAAGCACTCCAATTAGGAACGAACTGCCGTTGAACTCTAATTGTCAAATTTGGAAGACCTATTGATTTCGGATCGAGCCCAAAACTTGGGCCACATTATAATATGGTGGGAGGAGTCATTTGGTGAGTCTTGGGTGAAATCCAATCGCTAGAAGTGTGGAATACACCAACCACTCCAATTAGGAACAAACGGCCGTTGAACTTGAATTGTCCAATTTCTCACACCTATTGATTTCGGATCGAGCCCACAACTTGGGCAACATCATAATATGGTGGGAGGAGTCATTTGGTTAATTTTGAGTGAAATCCAATCACTGGAAGAATGGAATACACCAACCACTCCAATTGGGAACGAACTGCCGTTGAACTTGAATTGTCCAATTTCTCACACCTATTCATTTCGGATCGAGCCCAAAATTTGGGCAACATCATAATATGGTGGGAGGAGTCATTTGGTGAATTTTGAGTGAAATCAAATCTCTAGAAGAATGAAATACACCAACCACTCCAATTAGGAACGAACTGCCGTTGAACTAGAATTGTCCAATGTCTCACACCTATTCATTTCGGATCGAGCCCAAAATTTGGGCAACATCATAATATGGTGGGAGGAGTCATTTGGTGAGTTTTGAGTGAAATCCAATCGCTAGAAGTATGGAATAAACTAACCACTCCTATTAGGAACGAACTGCTGTTGAACTTGAATTGTCCAATTTGGAACACCTATGGATTTCGGATCGAGCCCAAAACTTGGGTAACAACATAATATGGTGGGAGTAGTCATTTGGTGTGTTTTGAGTGAAATCCAATCACTAGAAGTATGGAATACACCAACCACTCCAATTAAGAACGAACTGCCGTTGAACTTGAATTGCCCAATTTGGAACACCTATTGATTTCGGATCGAGCCCAAAACTTGGGCAACATCATAATATGGTGAGAGGAGTCATTTGGTGAGTTTTGAGAGAAATCCAATCGCTAGAAGTATGGAATACACCAACCACTCCAATTAGGAACGAACTGCCGTCGAACTTGAATTGTCCAATTTCTCACACCTATTGATTTCGGATCGAGCCCAAAACTTGGGCAACATCACAATATGGAGGGAGGAGTCATTTGGGGAGTTTTCAGTGAAATCCAATCGTTAGAAGTATGGAATACACCAACCACTCCAATTAGGAACGAACTGCCGTTGAACTTGAATTGTCCAATTCCTCACACCTATTCATTTCGGATCGAGCCCAAAACTTGGGCAACATGATAATATGGTGGGAGGAGTCATTTGGTGAGTTTTGAGTGAAATCTAATCGCTAGAAGTATGGAATACACAAACCACTCCAACTAGGAACGAACTAACGTTGAACTTGAATTGTCCAATTTCTCACACCTATTGATTTCGGTTCGCGGCCCAAACTTGGGCAACATGATAATATGGTGGGAGGTGTCATTTGGTGAGTTTTGAGTGAAATCCAATCGCTAGTAGTATGGAATACACCAACCACTCCAATTAGGAACGAACTGTCGTTTAACTTGAATTGTCCAATTTGGAACACCTACTGATTTCGGATCGAGCCCAAAACTTGGGCAACAACATAATATGGTGAGAGGAGTCATTTGGTTAGTTTCGAGTGAAATCCAATCGCTAGAAGTATGGAATAAACTAACCACACCAATTAGGAACGAACTGCCGTTGAACTTGAATTGTCCAATTTGGAACACCTATTGATTTCGGATCGAGCCCAAAACTTGGGTAACAACATAATATGGTGGGAGTAGTCATTTGGTGAGTTTTGAGTGAAATCCAATCACTAGAAGTATGGAAAACACCAACCACTCCAATTAGGAACGAACTGCCATTGAACTTGAATTGTCCAATTTCTCACACCTCTTGATTTCAGATCGAGCCCAAAACTTGGGCAACATCATAATATGGAGGGAGGAGTCATTTGGTGAGTTTTGAGTGAAATCCAATCGCTAGAAGTGTGGAATACACCAACCACTCCAATTAGGAACGAACTGCCGTTGAACTTGAATTGTCCAATTTGGAACACCTATGGATTTCGGATCGAGCCCAAAACTTGGGCAACATCATAATAAGGTGGGAGCAGTTATTTGGTGAGTTTTGAGTGAAATCCAATCGCTAGAAGTATGGAATACACCAACCACTCCAATTAGGAACGAACTGCCGTTGAACTTGAATTGCCCAATTTGGAACACCTATTGATTTCGGATCGAGCCCAAAACTTGGGCAACATCATAATATGGTGGGAGGAGTCATTTGGTGAGGTTTGAGTGAAATCCAATCGCTAGAAGTATGGAATACACCAACCACTCCAATTAGGAACGAACTGCCGTCGAACTTGAATTGTCCAATGTCTCACACCTATTGATTTCGGATCGAGCCCAAAACTTGGGCAACATCATAATATGGTGGGAGGAGTCATTTGGTGAGTTTTAAGAGAAATCCAATCGCTAGAAGTATGGAATACACCAACCACTCCAATTAGGAACGAACTGCCGTCGAACTTGAATTGTCCAATTTCTCACACCTATTGATTTCGGAATGAGCCCAAAAGTTGGGCAACATCATTATATGGTGGGAGGAGTCATTTGGTTAGTTTTGAGTGAAATCCAATCACTAGAAGCATGGAATACACCAACCACTCCAATTAGGAACGAACTGCTGTTGAACTTGAATTGCCCAATTTGAAACACCTATTGATTTCGGATCGAGCCCAAAACTTGGGAAACATCATAATATGGTGGGAGGAGTCATTTGATGAGTTTTGAGAGAAATCCAATCGCTAGAAGTATGGAATACACCAACCACTCCAATTAGGAACGACCTGCCGTCGAACTTGAATTGTCCAATTTCTCACACCTATTGATTTCGGATCGAGCCCAAAACTTGGGCAACATGATAATATGGTGGGAGGAGTCATTTGGTGAGTTTTGAGTGAAATCCAACCGCTAGAAGTATGGAATACACCAACCACTCCAATTAGGAACGAACTGCCGTTGAACTTGAATTGCCCAATTTGGAACACCTATTGATTTCGGATTGAGCCCAAAACTTGGGCAACATCATAATATGGTGGGAGTAGTCATTTGGTGATTTTTGGGTAAAATCCAATCGCTAGAAGTGTGGAATACACCAACCACTCCAATTAGGAACAAACGGCCGTTGAACTTGAATTGTCCAATTTCTCACACCTATTGATTTCGGATCGAGCCCACAACTTGGGCAACATCATAATATGGTGGGAGGAGTTATTTGGTTAATTTTGAGTGAAATCCAATCACTAGAAGAATGGAATACACCAACCACTCCAATTGGGAACGAACTGCCGTTGAACTTGAATTGCCCAATTTGGAACACCTATTGATTTCGGATGGAGCCCAAAACGTGGGCAACATCATAATATGGTGGGAGGAGTCATTTGATGAGTTTTAAGAGAAATCCAATCGCTAGAAGTATGGAATACACCAACCACTCCAATTAGGAACGAACTGCCGTCGAACTTGAATTGTCCAAATTCTCACACCTATTGATTTCGGATCGAGCCCAAAACTTGGGCAACATGATAATATGGTGGGAGGAGTCATTTGGTGAGTTTTGAGTGAAATCCAATCGCTAGAAGTATGGAATAAACTAACCACTCCAATTAGGAACGAACTGCCGTTGAACTTGAATTGTCCAATTTGGAACACCTATGGATTTCGGATCGAGCCCAAAACTTGGGCAACATCATAATATGGTGGGAGCAGTTATTTGGTGAGTTTTGAGTGAAATCCAATCGCTAGAAGTATGGAATACACCAACCACTCCAATTAGGAACGAACTGCCGTCGAACTTGAATTGCCCAATTTGGAACACCTATTGATTTCGGATCGAGCCCAAAACTTGGGCAACATCATAATATGGTGGGAGGAGTCATTTGGTGAGGTTTGAGTGAAATCCAATCGCTAGAAGTATGGAATACACCAACCACTCCAATTAGGAACGAACTGCCGTCGAACTTGAATTGTCCAATGTCTCACACCTATTGATTTCGGATCGAGCCCAAAACTTGGGCAACATCATAATATGGTGGGAGGAATCATTTGGTGAGTTTTAAGAGAAATCCAATCGCTAGAAGTATGGAATACACCAACCACTCCAATTAGGAACGAACTGCCGTCGAACTTGAATTGTCCAATTTCTCACACCTATTGATTTCGGAATGAGCCCAAAAGTTGGGCAACATCATTATATGGTGGGAGGAGTCATTTGGTTAGTTTTGAGTGAAATCCAATCACTAGAAGCATGGAATACACCAACCACTCCAATTAGGAACGAACTGCTGTTGAACTTGAATTGCCCAATTTGAAACACCTATTGATTTCGGATCGAGCCCAAAACTTGGGAAACATCATAATATGGTGGGAGGAGTCATTTGATGAGTTTTGAGAGAAATCCAATCGCTAGAAGTATGGAATACACCAACCACTCCAATTAGGAACGACCTGCCGTCGAACTTGAATTGTCCAATTTCTCACACCTATTGATTTCGGATCGAGCCCAAAACTTGGGCAACATGATAATATGGTGGGAGGAGTCATTTGGTGAGTTTTGAGTGAAATCCAACCGCTAGAAGTATGGAATACACCAACCACTCCAATTAGGAACGAACTGCCGTTGAACTTGAATTGCCCAATTTGGAACACCTATTGATTTCGGATTGAGCCCAAAACTTGGGCAACATCATAATATGGTGGGAGTAGTCATTTGGTGATTTTTGGGTAAAATCCAATCGCTAGAAGTGTGGAATACACCAACCACTCCAATTAGGAACAAACGGCCGTTGAACTTGAATTGTCCAATTTCTCACACCTATTGATTTCGGATCGAGCCCACAACTTGGGCAACATCATAATATGGTGGGAGGAGTTATTTGGTTAATTTTGAGTGAAATCCAATCACTAGAAGAATGGAATACACCAACCACTCCAATTGGGAACGAACTGCCGTTGAACTTGAATTGCCCAATTTGGAACACCTATTGATTTCGGATGGAGCCCAAAACGTGGGCAACATCATAATATGGTGGGAGGAGTCATTTGATGAGTTTTAAGAGAAATCCAATCGCTAGAAGTATGGAATACACCAACCACTCCAATTAGGAACGAACTGCCGTCGAACTTGAATTGTCCAATTTCTCACACCTATTGATTTCGGATCGAGCCCAAAACTTGGGCAACATGATAATATGGTGGGAGGAGTCATTTGGTGAGTTTTGAGTGAAATCCAATCGCTAGAAGTATGGAATAAACTAACCACTCCAATTAGGAACGAACTGCCGTTGAACT
The DNA here is from genome assembly GCF_965620075.1 of Prunus avium. NCBI lineage: Eukaryota > Viridiplantae > Streptophyta > Magnoliopsida > Rosales > Rosaceae > Prunus > Prunus avium. The sequence goes on along the minus strand of NC_142289.1, from coordinate 16,661,643 downwards.
TGAATTGTCCAATTTGGAACACCTATGGATTTCGGATCGAGCCCAAAACTTGGGCAACATCATAATATGGTGGGAGCAGTTATTTGGTGAGTTTTGAGTGAAATCCAATCGCTAGAAGTATGGAATACACCAACCACTCCAATTAGGAACGAACTGCCGTTGAACTTGAATTGCCCAATTTGGAACACCTATTGATTTCGGATCGAGCCCAAAACTTGGGCAACATCATAATATGGTGGGAGGAGTCATTTGGTGAGGTTTGAGTGAAATCCAATCGCTAGAAGTATGGAATACACCAACCACTCCAATTAGGAACGAACTGCCGTCGAACTTGAATTGTCCAATGTCTCACACCTATTGATTTCGGATCGAGCCCAAAACTTGGGCAACATCATAATATGGTGGGAGGAGTCATTTGGTGAGTTTTAAGAGAAATCCAATCGCTAGAAGTATGGAATACACCAACCACTCCAATTAGGAACGAACTGCCGTCGAACTTGAATTGTCCAATTTCTCACACCTATTGATTTCGGATCGAGCCCAAAAGTTGGGCAACATCATTATATGGTGGGAGGAGTCATTTGGTTAGTTTTGAGTGAAATCCAATCACTAGAAGCATGGAATACACCAACCACTCCAATTAGGAACGAACTGCCGTTGAACTTGAATTGCCCAATTTGAAACACCTATTGATTTCGGATCGAGCCCAAAGCTTGGGAAACATCATAATATGGTGGGAGGAGTCATTTGATGAGTTTTGAGAGAAATCCAATCGCTAGAAGTATGGAATACACCAACCACTCCAGTTAGGAACGAACTGCCGTCGAACTTGAATTGTCCAATTTCTCACACCTATTGATTTCGGATCGAGCCCAAAACTTGGGCAACATGATAATATGGTGGGAGGAGTCATTTGGTGAGTTTTGAGTGAAATCCAATCGCTAGAAGTATGGAATAAACTAACCACTCCAATTAGGAACGAACTGCCGTTGAACTTGAATTGTCCAATTTGGAACACCTATGGATTTCAGATCGAGCCCAAAACTTCGGCAACATCATAATATGGTGGGAGGAGTCATTTGGTGAGGTTTGAGTGAAATCCAATCGCTAGAAGTATGGAATACACCAACCACTCCAATTAGGAACGAACTGCCGTCGAACTTGAATTGTCCAATTTCTCACACCTATTGATTTCGGATCGAGCCCAAAACTTGGGCAACATGATAATATGGTGGGAGGAGTCATTTGGTGAGTTTTGAGTGAAATCCAATCGCTAGAAGTATAGAATACACCAACCAGTCCAATTAGTAACGAACTGCCGTTGAACTTGAATTGTCCAATTTGGAACACCTAAAGATCGAGCCCAAAACTTGGGCAACATTGTAATTTGGTGGGAGGAGTCAGTTGGGGAGTTTTGAGTGAAATCCAATCGCTAGAAGTGTGGAATACACCAACCACTCCAATTAGGAACGAGCTGCCGTTGAAATTGAATTGTCCAATTTGTCACACCTATTGATTTCGGAGCGAGCCCAAAACTTGGGCAACATCATAATATGGTGGGAGGAGTCATTTGGTGAGTTTTGAGTGAAATCCAATCGCTTGAAGTATGGAATACACCAACCACTCCAATTAGGAACGAACTGCCGTTGAACTTGAATTGTCCAATTTGGAACACCTATTGATTTCGAATCGAGCCCAAAACTTGGGCAACATCATAATATGGTGGGACGAGTCATTTGGTGAGTTTTGAGTGAAATCCAATTGCTAGAAGTATGGAATACACCAACCACTCCAATTAGGAACGAACTACCGTTGAACTTGAATTGTCCAATTTCTCAAACCTATTGATTTCGGATCGATCCCCAAACTTGGGCAACAACATAATATGGTGGGAGGCGTCATTTGGTGAGTTTTGAGTGAAATCCAATTGCTAGAAGTATGGAATACACCAACCACTCGAATTAGGAACGAACTGCCGTTGAACTTTAATTGTCCAATTTCTCACACCTATTGATTTCGGATCGAGGCCCAAACTTGGGCAACATCATAATATGGTGGGAGGAGTCATTTGGGGAGTTTTCAGTGAAATCCAACGGCTAGAAGTATGGAATACACCAACCACTCCAATTAGGAATGAACTGCCGTTGAACTTGAATTGTCCAATTTCTCACACCTATTGATTTCTGATCGAGCCCAAAACTTGGTTCAACATCATAATATGGTGGGAGGAGTCATTTGGTGAGTTTTGAGTGAAATCCAATCGCTAGAAGTATGGAATACACCAACCACCCCAATTTGGAACGAACTGCCTTTGAACTTGTATTGTCCAATTTGGAACACCTATTGATTTCGGATCGAGTCCAAACCTTGGGCAACATCATAATATGGTGGGAGGAGTCATTTGGTGAGTTTTGAGTGAAATCCAATTGCTGGAAGTATGGAATACACCAACCACTCCAATTGGGAACGAACTGCCGTTGAACTTGAATTGTCCAATTTCTCACTCGTATTGATTTCTGATCGAGCCCAAAACTTGGGCAACATCATAATATGGTGGGAGGAGTCATTTGGTGAGTTTTGAGAGAAATCCAATCGCTAGAAGTATGGAATACACCAACCACTCCAATTAGGAACGAATTGCCGTTGAACTTGAATTGTCCAATTTCTCACACCTATTGATTTCTGATCGAGCCCAAAACTTGGTTCAACATCATAATATGGTGGGAGGAGTCATTTGGTGAGTTTTGAGTGAAATCCAATCGCTAGAAGTATGGAATACACCAACCACCCCAATTTGGAACGAACTGCCTTTGAACTTGTATTGTCCAATTTGGAACACCTATTGATTTCGGATCGAGTCCAAACCTTGGGCAACATCATAATATGGTGGGAGGAGTCATTTGGTGAGTTTTGAGTGAAATCCAATTGCTGGAAGTATGGAATACACCAACCACTCCAATTGGGAACGAACTGCCGTTGAACTTGAATTGTCCAATTTCTCACTCGTATTGATTTCTGATCGAGCCCAAAACTTGGGCAACATCATAATATGGTGGGAGGAGTCATTTGGTGAGTTTTGAGAGAAATCCAATCGCTAGAAGTATGGAATACACCAACCACTCCAATTAGGAACGAATTGCCGTTGAACTTGAATTGTCCAATTTCTCACACCTATTGATTTCGGATCGAGCCCCAAACTTGGGCAACATCATAATATGGTGGGAGGAGTCATTTGGTGAGTTTTGAGTGAAATCCAATCGCTAGAAGTATGGAATACACCAACCACTCCAATTAGGAATGAACTGCCGTTGAACTTGAATTGTCCAATTTCTCACACCTATTGATTTCTGATCGAGCCCAAAACTTGGTTCAACATCATAATATGGTGGGAGGAGTCATTTGGTGAGTTTTGAGTGAAATCCAATCGCTAGAAGTATGGAATACACCAACCACTCCAATTGGGAACGAACTGCCGTTGAACCTGAATTGTCCAATTTGGAACACCTATTGATTTCGGTTCGAGCCCAAAACTTGGGCAACATCATAATATGGTGGGCGGAGTCATTTGGTGAGTTTTGAGTGAAATCCAATCGCTAGAAGTATGGAATACACCAACCACTCCAATTTGGAAAGAACTGCCGTTGAACTTGAATTGTCCAATTTCTAACACCTATTGATTTCGGATCGAGCCCAAAACTTGGGCAACATCATAATTTGGTGGGAGGAGTCATTTGGTGAGTTTTGAGTTAAATCCATTCGCTAGAAGTATAGAATACACCAACCAGTCCAATTAGTAACGAACTGCCGTTGAACTTGAATTGTCCAATTTGGAACACCTAAAGATCGAGCCCAAAACTTGGGCAACATCGTAATATGGTGGGAGGTGTCATTTGGGGAGTTTTGAGTGAAATCCAATCGCTAGAAGTGTGGAATACACCAACCACTCCAATTAGGAACGAGCTGCCGTTGAAATTGAATTGTCCAATTTGTCACACCTATTGATTTCGGAGCGAGCCCAAAACTTGGGCAACATCATAATATGGTGGGAGCAGTTATTTGGTGAGTTTTGAGTGAAATCCAATCGCTAGAAGTATGGAATACACCAACCACTCCAATTAGGAACGAACTGCCGTTGAACTTGAATTGCCCAATTTGGAAGACCTATTGATTTCGGATCGAGCCCAAAACTTGGGCAACATCATAATATGGTGGGAGGAGTCATTTGGTGAGTTTTGAGTGTAATCCAATCGCTAGAAGTATGGAATAAACCAACCACTCCAATTAGGAACGAACTGCCGTTGAACTTGAATTGTCCAATTTCTCAAACCTATTGATTTCGGATCGATCCCCAAACTTGGGCAACAACATAATATGGTGGGAGGAGTCATTTGGTGAGTTTTGAGTGAAATCCAATCGCTAGAAGTATGGAATACACCAACCACTCGAATTAGGAACGAACTGTCGTTGAACTTTAATTGTCCAATTTCTCACACCTATTGATTTCGGATCGAGGCCCAAACTTGGGCAACATCATAATATGGTGGGAGGAGTCATTTGGGGAGTTTTCAGTGAAATCCAACCGCTAGAAGTATGGAATACACCAACCACTCCAATTAGGAATGAACTGCCGTTGAACTTGAATTGTCCAATTTCTCACACCTATTGATTTCTGATCGAGCCCAAAACTTGGTTCAACATCATAATATGGTGGGAGGAGTCATTTGGTGAGTTTTGAGTGAAATCCAAACGCTAGAAGTATGGAATACACCAACCACTCCAATTTGGAACGAACTGCCGTTGAACTTGAATTGTCCAATTTGGAACACCTATTGATTTCGGATCGAGTCTAAACCTTGGGCAACATCATAATATGGTGGGAGGATTCATTTGGTGAGTTTTGAGTGAAATCCAATTGCTGGAAGTATGGAATACACCAACCACTCCAATTGGGAACGAACTGCCGTTGAACTTGAATTGTCCAATTTCTCACACGTATTGATTTCTGATCGAGCCCAAAACTTGGGCAACATCATAATATGGTGGGAGGAGTCATTTGGTGAGTTTTGAGAGAAATCCAATCGCTAGAAGTGTGGAATACACCAACCACTCCAATTAGGAACGAACTGCCGTTGAACTTGAATTGTCCAATTTCTCACACCTATTGATTTCGGATCGAGCCCCAAACTTGGGCAACATCATAATATGGTGGGAGGAGTCATTTGGTGAGTTTTGAGTGAAATCCAATCGCTAGAAGTATGGAATACACCAACCACTCCAATTAGGAACGAACTGCCGTTGAACTTGAATTGTCCAATTTCTCACACCTATTGATTTCGGATCGAGCCCCAAACTTGGGCAACATCATAATATGGTGGGAGGAGTCATTTGGTGAGTTTTGAGTGAAATCCAATCGCTAGAAGTATGGAATACACCAACCACTCCAATTTGGAACGAACTGCCGTTGAACTTGAATTGTCCAATTTGGAACACCTATTGATTTCGGATCGAGTCCAAACCTTGGGCAACATCATAATATGGTGGGAGGAGTCATTTGGTGAGTTTTGAGTGAAATCCAATCGCTAGAAGTATGGAATATACCAACCACTCCAATTAGGAACGAACTGCCGTTGAACTTGAATTGTCCAATTTCTCAAACCTATTGATTTCTGATCGAGCCCAAAACTTGGTTCAACATCATAATATGGTGGGAGGAGTCATTTGGTGAGTTTTGAGTGAAATCCAATCGCTAGAAGTATGGAATACACCAACCACCCCAATTTGGAACGAACTGCCGTTGAACTTGAATTGTCCAATTTGGAACACCTATTGATTTCGGATCGAGTCCAAACCTTGGGCAACATCATAATATGGTGGGAGGAGTCATTTGGTGAGTTTTGAGTGAAATCCAATTGCTGGAAGTATGGAATACACCAACCACTCCAATTGGGAACGAACTGCCGTTGAACTTGAATTGTCCAATTTCTCACACGTATTGATTTCTGATCGAGCCCAAAACTTGGGCAACATCATAATATGGTGGGAGGAGTCATTTGGTGAGTTTTGAGAGAAATCCAATCGCTAGAAGTATGGAATACACCAACCACTCCAATTAGGAACGAATTGCCGTTGAACTTGAATTGTCCAATTTCTCACACCTATTGATTTCGGATCGAGCCCCAAACTTGGGCAACATCATAATATGGTGGGAGGAGTCATTTGGTGAGTTTTGAGTGAAATCCAATCGCTAGAAGTATGGAATACACCAACCACTCCAATTAGGAATGAACTGCCGTTGAACTTGAATTGTCCAATTTCTCACACCTATTGATTTCTGATCGAGCCCAAAACTTGGTTCAACATCATAATATGGTGGGAGGAGTCATTTGGTGAGTTTTGAGTGAAATCCAATCGCTAGAAGTATGGAATACACCAACCACTCCAATTGGGAACGAACTGCCGTTGAACCTGAATTGTCCAATTTGGAACACCTATTGATTTCGGTTCGAGCCCAAAACTTGGGCAACATCATAATATGGTGGGCGGAGTCATTTGGTGAGTTTTGAGTGAAATCCAATCGCTAGAAGTATGGAATACACCAACCACTCCAATTTGGAAAGAACTGCCGTTGAACTTGAATTGTCCAATTTCTCACACCTATTGATTTCGGATCGAGCCCAAAACTTGGGCAACATCATAATTTGGTGGGAGGAGTCATTTGGTGAGTTTTGAGTTAAATCCATTCGCTAGAAGTATAGAATACACCAACCAGTCCAATTAGTAACGAACTGCCGTTGAACTTGAATTGTCCAATTTGGAACACCTAAAGATCGAGCCCAAAACTTGGGCAACATCGTAATATGGTGGGAGGTGTCATTTGGGGAGTTTTGAGTGAAATCCAATCGCTAGAAGTGTGGAATACACCAACCACTCCAATTAGGAACGAGCTGCCGTTGAAATTGAATTGTCCAATTTGTCACACCTATTGATTTCGGAGCGAGCCCAAAACTTGGGCAACATCATAATGTGGTGGGAGGAGTCATTTGGTGAGTTTTGAGTGAAATCCAATCGCTAGAAGTATGGAATACACCAACCACTCCAATTAGGAACGAACTGCCGTTGAACTTGAATTGTCCAATTTGGAAGACCTATTGATTTCGGATCGAGCCCAAAACTTGGGCAACATCATAATATGGTGGGAGGAGTCATTTGGTGAGTTTTGAGTGTAATCCAATCGCAAGAAGTATGGAATACACCAACCACTCCAATTAGGAACGAACTGCCGTTGAACTTGAATTGTCCAATTTCTCAAACCTATTGATTTCGGATCGATCCCCAAACTTGGGCAACAACATAATATGGTGGGAGGAGTCATTTGGTGAGTTTTGAGTGAAATCCAATCGCTAGAAGTATGGAATACACCAACCACTCGAATTAGGAACGAACTGTCGTTGAACTTTAATTGTCCAATTTCTCACACCTATTGATTTCGGATCGAGGCCCAAACTTGGGCAACATCATAATATGGTGGGAGGAGTCATTTGGGGAGTTTTCAGTGAAATCCAACCGCTAGAAGTATGGAATACACCAACCACTCCAATTAGGAATGAACTGCCGTTGAACTTGAATTGTCCAATTTCTCACACCTATTGATTTCTGATCGAGCCCAAAACTTGGTTCAACATCATAATATGGTGGGAGGAGTCATTTGGTGAGTTTTGAGTGAAATCCAAACGCTAGAAGTATGGAATACACCAACCACTCCAATTTGGAACGAACTGCCGTTGAACTTGAATTGTCCAATTTGGAACACCTATTGATTTCGGATCGAGTCCAAACCTTGGGCAACATCATAATATGGTGGGAGGATTCATTTGGTGAGTTTTGAGTGAAATCCAATTGCTGGAAGTATGGAATACACCAACCACTCCAATTGGGAACGAACTGCCGTTGAACTTGAATTGTCCAATTTCTCACACGTATTGATTTCTGATCGAGCCCAAAACTTGGGCAACATCATAATATGGTGGGAGGAGTCATTTGGTGAGTTTTGAGAGAAATCCAATCGCTAGAAGTGTGGAATACACCAACCACTCCAATTAGGAACGAACTGCCGTTGAACTTGAATTGTCCAATTTCTCACACCTATTGATTTCGGATCGAGCCCCAAACTTGGGCAACATCATAATATGGTGGGAGGAGTCATTTGGTGAGTTTTGAGTGAAATCCAATCGCTAGAAGTATGGAATACACCAACCACTCCAATTAGGAACGAACTGCCGTTGAACTTGAATTGTCCAATTTCTCACACCTATTGATTTCGGATCGAGCCCCAAACTTGGGCAACATCATAATATGGTGGGAGGAGTCATTTGGTGAGTTTTGAGTGAAATCCAATCGCTAGAAGTATGGAATACACCAACCACTCCAATTTGGAACGAACTGCCGTTGAACTTGAATTGTCCAATTTGGAACACCTATTGATTTCGGATCGAGTCCAAACCTTGGGCAACATCATAATATGGTGGGAGGAGTCATTTGGTGAGTTTTGAGTGAAATCCAATTGCTGGAAGTATGGAATACACCAACCACTCCAATTGGGAACGAACTGCCGTTGAACTTCAATTGTCCAATTTCTCACACGTATTGATTTCTGATCGAGCCCAAAACTTGCGCAACATCATAATATGGTGGGAGGAGTCATTTGGTGAGTTTTGAGTGAAATCCAATCGCTAGAAGTATGGAATACACCAACCACTCCAATTAGGAACGAACTGCCGTTGAACTTGAATTGTCCAATTTCTCACACCTATTGATTTCGGATCGAGCCCAAAACTTGGGCAACATGATAATATGGTGGGAGGAGTCATTTGGTGAGTTTTGAGTGAAATCCAATCGCTAGAAGTATGGAATATACCAACCACTCCAATTACGAACGAACTGCCGTTGAACTTGAATTGTCCAATTTGGAACACCCATTGATTTTGGATCGAGCCCAAAACTTGGGCAACATCATAATATGGTGGGAGGAGTCATTTGGGGAGTTTTGAGTGAAATCCAAACGCTAGAAGTGTGGAACACACCAACCACTCCAATTGGGAACGAGCTGCCGTTGAAATTGAATTGTCCAATTTGTCACACCTATTGATTTCCGATCGAGCCCAAAACTTGGGCAACATCATAATATGGGGTGAGGAGTCATTTGGTGAGTTTTGAGTGAAATCCAATCGCTAGAAGTATGGAATACACCAACCACTCCAATTAGGAACGAACTGCGGTTGAACTTGAATTGTCCAATTTGGAACACCTATTGATTTCGGATCGAGCCCAAAACTTGGGCAACATCATAATATGGTGGGAGGAGTCATTTGGTGAGTTTTGAGTGTAATCCAATCGCTAGAAGTATGGAATACACCAACCACTCCAATTAGGAACGAACTGCCGTTGAACTTGAATTGTCCAATTTCTCAAACCTATTGATTTCGGATCGATCCCCAAACTTGGGCAACAACATAATATGGTGGGAGGAGTCATTTGGTGAGTTTTGAGTGAAATCCAATCGCTAGAAGTATGGAATACACCAACCACTCCAATTAGGAACGAATTATCGTTGAAATTGAATTGACCAATTTCTCGCACCTATTGATTTCGGATCGAGCCCAAAACTTGGGCAACATCATAATATGGTGGGAGGAGTCATTTGGTGAGTTTTGAGTGAAATCCAATCGCTAGAAGTATGGAATACACCAACCACTCCAATTAGGAATGAACTGTCGTTGAACTTGAATTGTCCAATTTCTCACACCTATTGATTTCTGATCGAGCCCAAAACTTGGTTCAACATCATAATATGGTGGGAGGAGTCATTTGGTGAGTTTTGAGTGAAATTCAATCGCTAGAAGTATGGAATACACCAACCACTCCAATTGGGAAGGAACTGCCGTTGAACTTGAATTGTCCAATTTGGAACACCTATTGATTTCGGTTCGAGCCCAAAACTTGGGCAACATCATAATATGGTGGGAGGAGTCATTTGGTGAGTTTTGAGTGAAATCCAATCGCTAGAAGTATGGAATACACCAACCACTCCAATTAGGAACGAACTGCCGTTGAAATTGAATTGTCCAATTTCTCACACGTATTGATTTCTGATCGAGCCCAAAACTTGGGCAACATCATAATATAGTGGGAGGAGTCATTTGGTGAGTTTTGAGAAAAATCCAATCGCTAGAAGTATGGAATACACCAACCACTCCAATTAGGAACGAACTGCCGTTGAACTTGAATTGTCCAATTTCTCACAACTATTGATTTCGGATCGAGTCCCAAACATGGGCAACATCATAATATGGTGGGAGGAGTCATTTGGTGACTTTTGAGTGAAATCCAATCGCTAGAAGTATGGAATACACCAACCACTCCAATTAGGAATGAACTGCCGTTGAACTTGAATTGTCCAATTTCTCACACCTATTGATTTCTGATCGAGCCCAAAACTTGGTTCAACATCATAATATGGTGGGAGGAGTCATTTGGTGAGTTTTGAGTGAAATCCAATCGCTAGAAGTATGGAATACACCAACCACTCCAATTAGGAACGAATTGTCGTTGAAATTCAATTGACCAATTTCTCACACATATTGATTTCGGATCGAGCCCAAAACTTGGGCAACATCATAATATGGTGGGAGGAGTCATTTGGTGAGTTTTGAGTGAAATCCAATCGCTAGAAGTATGGAATACACCAACCACTCCAATTTGGAACGAATTGCCGTTGAACTTGAATTGTCCAATTTGGAACACCTATTGATTTCGGATCTAGCCCAAAACTTGGGCAACATCATAATATGGTGGGAGGAGTCATTTGGTGAGTTTTGAGTGAAATCCAATCGCTAGAAGTATGGAATACACCAACCACTCCAATTAGGAACGAACTGCCGTTGAACTTGAATTGTCCAATTTCTCACACCTATTGATTTCGGATCGAGCCTAAAACTTGGGCAACATCATAATATGGTGGGACGAGTCATTTGGTTAGTTTTGAGTGAAATCCAATCGCTAGAAGTGTGGAATACACCAGCCACTCCAATTAGGAACGAACCGCCGTTGAACTTGAATTGTCCAATTTCTCACACCTATTGTTTTCGGATCGATCCCAAAACTTGGGCAACATCATAATATGGTGGGAGGAGTCATTGGGCGAGTTTTGAGAGAAATCCAATCGCTAGAAGTATGGAATACCCCAACCACTCCAATTAGGAACGAACTGCCGTTGAACTTGAACTGTCCAATTTGGAACACCTATTGATTTCGGATAGAGCCCAAAACTTGGGCAACATCATAATATGGTGGGAGGAGTCATTTGGTGAGTTTTGAGTGAAATCCAATCGCTAGAAGTATGGAATACACCAACCACGCCAATTTGGAACGAACTGCCGTTGAACTTGAATTGTCCAATTTGGAACACCTATTGATTTCGGATCGAGCCCAAAACTTGGGCAACATCATAATATGGTGGGAGGAGTCATTTGGTGAGTTTTGAGTCAAATCCAATCGCTAGAAGTGTGGAATACACCAACCACTCCAATTTGGAACGAACTGCCGTTGAACTTGAATTGTCCAATTTGGAACACCTATTCATTTCGGATCGAGCCCAAAACTTAGGCAACATCATAATATGGTGGGAGGAGTCATTTGGTGAGTTTTGAGTGAAATCCAATCGCTAGAAGTGTGGAATACAACAACCACTCCAATTAGGAACAAGCTGCAGTTGAAATTGAATTGTCCAATTTCTCACACCTATTGATTTCGGATCGAGCCCAAAACTTGGGCAACATCATAATATGGTGGGAGGAGTCATTTGGTGAGTTTTGAGTGAAATCCAATCGCTAGAAGTATGGAATACACCAACCACTCCAATTAGGAACGAACTGCCGTTGAACTTGAATTGTCCAATTTGGAACACCTATTGATTTCGGATCGAGCCCAAAACTTGGGCAACATCATAATATGGTGGGAGGAGTCATTTGGTGAGTTTTGAGTGAAATCCAATCGCTAGAAGTATGGCATACACCAACCACTCCAATTAGGAACGAACTGACGTTGAACTTGAATTGTCCAATTTCTCACACCTATTGATTTCGGATCGAGCCCAAAACTTGGGCAACATGATAATCTGGTGTTAGGAGTCATTTGGTGAGTTTTGAGTGAAATCCAATCGCTAGAAGTCTGGAATACACCAACCACTCCAATTAGGAACGAACTGCCGTTGAACTTGAATTGTCCAATTTCTCACACCAATTGATTTCTGATCGAGCCCAAAAGTTGGGCAACATGGTAATATGGTGGGAGGAGTAATTTGGTGAGCTTTGAGTGAAATCCAATCACTAGAAGTATGGAATACACCAACCACTCCAATTAGGAACGAACTGCCGCTGAACTTGAATTGTCCAATTTCTCACACCAATTGATTTCGGATCGAGCCCAAAAGTTGGGCAACATGGTAATATGGTGGGAGGAGTAATTTGGTTAGCTTTGAGTGAAATCCAATCACTAGAAGTATGGAATACACCAACCATTCCAATTAGGAACGAACTGCCGTTGAACTTGAATTGTCCAATTTCTCACACCTATTGATTTCGGATCGAGCCCCAAACTTGGGCAACATCATAATATGGTGGGAGGAGTCATTTGGTGAGTTTTGAGTAAAATCCAATCGCTAGAAGTATGGCATACACCAACCACTCCAATTAGGAACGAACTTCCGTTGAACTTGAATTGTCCAATTTCTCACACCTATTGATTTCGGATCAAGCCCCAAACTTGGGCAACATCATAATATGGTGGGAGGACTCATTTGGTGAGGTTTGAGTGAAATCCAGTCGCTAGAAGTATGGAATACACCAACCATTCCAATTAGGAACGAATTGCCGTTGAACTTGAATTGTCCAATTTCTCACACCTATTGATTTCGGATCGAGCCCAAAACTTCGGCAACATGATAATATGGTGGGAGGAGTAATTAGGTGAGTTTTGAGTGAAATCCAATCGCTAGAAGTATGGAATACACCAACCACTCCAATTAGGAACGAACTGCCGTTGAACTTGAATTGTCCAATTTCTCACACCAATTGATTTCGGATCGAGCTCAAAACTTGGGCAACACCATAATATGGTGGGAGGAGTCATTTGGTGAGTTTTGAGTGAAATCCAATCGCTAGAAGTATGGAATACACCAACCACTCCAATTAGGAACGAACTGCCGCTGAACTTGAACTGTCCAATTTCTCACACCTATTGATTTCGGATCGAGCTCAAAACTTGGGCAACACCATAATATGGTGGGAGGAGTCATTTGGTGAGTTTTGAGTGAAATCCAATCGCTAGAAGTATGGAATACACCAACCACTCCAATTAGGAACGAACTGCCGTTGAACTTGAATTCTCCAATTTCTCACACCTATTGATTTCGGATCGAGCCCCAAACTTGGGCAACATCATAATATGGTGGGAGGAGTCATTTCGTGAGTTTTGAGTGAAATCCAATCGCTAGAAGTATGGCATACACCAACCACTCCAATTAGGAACGAACTGCCGTTGAACTTGAATTGTCCAATTTCTCACACCTATTGATTTCGGATCGAGCCCAAAACTTGGGCAACAAGATAATCTGGTGTTAGGAGTCATTTGGTGAGTTTTGAGTGAAATCCAATCGCTAGAAGTATGGAATACACCAACCACTCCAATTAGGAAAGAACTTCCGTTGAACTTGAATTGTCCAATTTCTCACAGCTATTGAATTCGGATCGAGCCCAAAACTTGGGCAACATCATAATATGGTGGGAGGAGTCATTTGGTGAGTTTTGAGGGAAATCCAATTGCTAGATGTATGGAATAAACCAACCACCCCAATTAGGAACGAACTGCCGTTGAACTTGAATTTTCCAATTTCTCACACCTATTGATTTCGGATCGAGCCCAAAACTTGGCCAACACCATAATATGGTGGGAGGAGTCATTTGGTGAGTTTTGATTGAAATCCAATCGCTAGAAGTATGGAATACAACAACTACTCCGATTAGGAACGAACTGGCGTTGAAATTGAATTGACCAATTTCTCACTCCTATTGATTTCGGATCGAGCCCAAAACTTTGGCAACATCATAATATGGTGGGAGGAGTCATTTGGTGAGTTTTGAGTGAAATCCAATCGCTAGAAGTATGGAATACACCAACCATTCCAATTAGGAACGAACTGCCGTTGAACTTGAATTGTCCAATTTCTCACACCTATTGATTTGGGATCGAGCCCAAAACTTGGGCAACATCATAATATGGTGGGAGGACTCATTTGGTGAGTTTTGAGTGAAATCCAGCCGCTAGAAGTATGGAATACACCAACCATTCCAATTAGGAATGAATTGCCGTTGAACTTGAATTGTCCAATTTCTCACACCTATTGATTTCGGATCAACCCCCAAACTTGGGCAACATCATAATATGGTGGGAGGACTCATTTGGTGAGTTTTGAGTGAAATCCAGTCGCTAGAAGTATGGAATACACCAACCATTCCAATTAGGAATGAATTGCCGTTGAACTTGAATTGTCCAATTTCTCACACCTATTGATTTCGGATCAACCCCCAAAATTGGGCAACATCATAATATGGCGGGTGGAGTCATTTGGCGAGTTTTGATTGAAATCCAATCGCTAGAAGTATGGAATACACCAACCACTCCAATTAGGAACGAACTGCCGTTGAACTTGAATTGTCCAATTTCTCTCACCTATTGATTTCGGATCGAGCCCCAAACTTGGGCAACATCATAATATGGTGGGAGGAGTCATTTGCTGAGTTTTGAGTGAAATCCAATCGCTACAAGTATGGCATACACCAACCACTCCAATTAGGAACGAACTGCCGTCGAACTTGAATTGTCCAATTTCTCACACCTATTGATTTCGGATCGAGCCCCAAAATTGGGCAACATCATAATATGGCGGGAGGAGTCATTTGACGAGTTTTGATTGAAATCCAATCGCTAGAAGTATGGCATACACCAACCACTCCAATTAGGAACGAACTGCCGTTGAACTTGAATTGTCCAATTTCTCACACCTATTGATTTTGGATCGAGCCCAAAACTTGGGCAACATCATAATCTGGTGTTAGGAGTCATTTGGTGAGTTTTGAGTGAAATCCAATCGCTAGAAGTATGAAATACACCAACCACTCCAATTAGGAAAGAACTTCCGTTGAACTTGAATTGTCCAATTTCTCACACCTATTGATTTGGGATCGAGCCCAAAACTTGGGCAACATCATAATATGGTGGGAGGACTCATTTGGTGAGTTTTGAGTGAAATCCAGCCGCTAGAAGTATGGAATACACCAACCATTCCAATTAGGAATGAATTGCCGTTGAACTTGAATTGTCCAATTTCTCACACCTATTGATTTCGGATCAACCCCCAAACTTGGGCAACATCATAATATGGTGGGAGGACTCATTTGGTGAGTTTTGAGTGAAATCCAGTCGCTAGAAGTATGGAATACACCAACCATTCCAATTAGGAATGAATTGCCGTTGAACTTGAATTGTCCAATTTCTCACACCTATTGATTTCGGATCAACCCCCAAAATTGGGCAACATCATAATATGGCGGGTGGAGTCATTTGGCGAGTTTTGATTGAAATCCAATCGCTAGAAGTATGGAATACACCAACCACTCCAATTAGGAACGAACTGCCGTTGAACTTGAATTGTCCAATTTCTCTCACCTATTGATTTCGGATCGAGCCCCAAACTTGGGCAACATCATAATATGGTGGGAGGAGTCATTTGCTGAGTTTTGAGTGAAATCCAATCGCTACAAGTATGGCATACACCAACCACTCCAATTAGGAACGAACTGCCGTCGAACTTGAATTGTCCAATTTCTCACACCTATTGATTTCGGATCGAGCCCCAAAATTGGGCAACATCATAATATGGCGGGAGGAGTCATTTGACGAGTTTTGATTGAAATCCAATCGCTAGAAGTATGGCATACACCAACCACTCCAATTAGGAACGAACTGCCGTTGAACTTGAATTGTCCAATTTCTCACACCTATTGATTTTGGACCGAGCCCAAAACTTGGGCAACATCATAATCTGGTGTTAGGAGTCATTTGGTGAGTTTTGAGTGAAATCCAATCGCTAGAAGTATGAAATACACCAACCACTCCAATTAGGAAAGAACTTCCGTTGAACTTGAATTGTCCAATTTCTCACACCTATTGAATTCGGATCGAGCCCAAAACTTGGGCAACATGATAATATGGTGGGAGGAGTCATTTGGTGAGTTTTGAGGGAAATCCAATTGCTAGATGTATGGAATAAACCAACCACCCCAATTAGGAACGAGCTGCCGTTGAACTTGAATTTTCCAATTTCTCACACCTATTGATTTCGGATCGAGCCCAAAACTTGGGCAACATCATAATATGGTGGGAGGAGTCATTTGGTGAGTTTTGATTGAAATCCAATCGCTAGAAGTATGGAATACAACAACTACTCCGATTAGGAACGAACTGGCGTTGAAATTGAATTGACCAATTTCTCACTCCTATTGATTTCGGATCGAGCCCAAAACTTTGGCAACATCATAATATGGTGGGAGGAGTCATTTGGTGAGTTTTGAGTGAAATCCAATCGCTAGAAGTATGGAATACACCAACCATTCCAATTAGGAACGAACTGCCGTTGAACTTGAATTGTCCAATTTCTCACACCTATTGATTTGGGATCGAGCCCAAAACTTGGGCAACATGATAATATGGTGGGAGGAGTCATTTGGTGAGTTTTGAGAGAAATCCAATTGCTAGATGTATGGAATAAACCAACCACCCCAATTAGGAACGATCTGCCGTTGAACTTGAATTTTCCAATTTCTCACACCTATTGATTTCGGATCGAGCCCACAACTTGGGCAACATCATAATTTGGTGGGAGGAGTCATTTGGTGAGTTTTGAGTGAAATCCAATCGCTAGAAGTATGGAATACACCAACCACTCCAATTAGGAACGAACTGTCGTTGAAATTGAATTTACCAATTTCTCACACCTACTGATTTCGTATCGAGCCCAAAACTTGGGCAACATCATAATATGGGGGGAGGAGTCATTTGGTGAGTTTTGAGTGAAATCCAATCGCTAGAAGTATGGAATACACCAACCACTCCAATTAAGAACGAACTGCCGTTGAACTTGAATTGTCCAATTCGGAACACCTATTGATTTCGGATGGAGCCCAAAACTTGGACAACATCATAATATGGTGGGAGGAGTCATTTGGTGAGTTTCGAGTGAAATCCAAATGCTTGAAGTATGGAATACACCAACCACTCCAATTTGGAACGAATTGCCGTTGAACTTGAATTGTGCAATTTGGAACACCTATTGATTTCGGATCGAGCCCAAAACTTGGGCAACATCATAACACGGTTTGAGGAGTCATTTGGTGAGTTGTGAGTGAAATCCAATCGCTAGACGTATGGAATACACCAACCACTCCCATAAGGAACGAACTGTCGTCGAAATTGAATTTACCAATTTCTCACACCTATTGATTTTAGATCGAGCCCAAAACTTGGGCAACATCATAATATGGTGGGAGGAGTCATTTGGTGAGTTTTGAGTGAAATCCAATCGCTAGAAGTGTGGAATACACCAACCACTCCATTTAGGAATGAACTGCCGTTGAACTTGAATTGTCCAATTTGGAACACATATTGAATTCGGATGGAGCCCAAAACTTGGGCAACAACATAATATGGTGGGAGGAGTCATTTGGTGTGTTTTGAGTGAAATCCAATCGCTAGAAGAATGGAATACACCAACCACTCCAGTTGGGAACGAACTGCCGTTGAACTTGAATTGTCCAATTTGGAACACCTATTGATTTCGGATCGAGCCCAAAACTTGGGCAACATCATAATATGGTGGGAGGAGTCATTTGGTGAGTTTAGAGTGAAATCCAATCGCAAGAAGTATGGAATACACCAACCACTCCAATTAGGAACGAACTGCCGTTGAAATTGAATGGTCCAATTTCTCACACCTATTGATTTCGGATCGAGCCCAAAACTTGGGCAACATCATAATTGGTCGGAGGAGTCATTTGGAGAGTTTTCAGTGCAATCCAATCGCTAGAAGTATGGAATACACCAACCACTCCGATTAGGAACGAACTGCCGTTGAACTTGAATTGTCCAATTTGGAACACCTATTGATTTCGGATCGAGCCCAAAACTTGGGCAACATCATAATATGGTGGGAGGAGTCATTTGGTTAGTTTTGATTTAAATCCAATCGCTAGAAGTATGGAATACAACAACCACTCCATTTAGGAATGAACTGCCGTTGAACTTGAATTGTCCAATTTGGAACACGTATTGAATTTGGATAGAGCCCAAAACTTGGGCAACAACATAATATGGTGGGAGGAGTCATTTGGTGTGTTTTGAGTGAAATCCAATCGCTAGAAGTATGGAATACACCAACCACTCCAGTTAGGAACGAATTGCCGTTGAACTTGAATTGTCCAATTTGGAACACCTATGGATTTCGGATCGAGCCCAAAACGTGGACAACATCATAATATGGTGGGAGGAGTCATTTGGTGAGTTTTGAGTGAAATTCAATCGCTAGAAGTATGTAATACACCAACCATTCCAATTAGGAACGAACTGCCGTTGAACTTGAATTGTCCAATTTGGAACACCTATTGATTTCGGATCGAGCCCAAAACTCGGGCAACATCATAATATGGTGGGAGGAGTCATTTGTTGAGTTTTGAGTGAAATCAAATCGCTAGAAGTATGGAATACACCAACCACTCCAATTAGGAACGAACTCCCGTTGAACTTGAATTGTCCAATTTGGAACACCTATTGATTTCGGATCAAGCCCAAAACTTGGGCAATATCATAATATGGTGGGAGAAGTCATTTGGTGACTTTTGAGTGAAATCCAATCGCTAGACGTATGGAATACACCAACCACTCCAATTAGGAACGAACTGTCGTTGAAATTGAATTTACCAATTTCTCACACCTATTGATTTCGGATCGAGCCCAAAACTTGGGCAACATCATCATATGGTGGGAGGAGTCATTTGGTGAGTTTTGAGTGAAATCCAATCGCTAGAAGTATGGAATACACCAACCACTCCGATTAGGAACGAACTGCCGTTGAACTTGAATTGTCCAATTTGGAACACCTATTGATTTCGGATCGAGCCCAAAACTTGGGCAACATCATAATATGGTGGGAGGAGTCATTTGGTTAGTTTTGATTTAAATCCAATCGCTAGAAGTATGGAATACAACAACCACTCCATTTAGGAATGAACTGCCGTTGAACTTGAATTGTACAATTTGGAACACGTATTGAATTTGGATAGAGCCCAAAACTTGGGCAACAACATAATATGGTGGGAGGAGTCATTTGGTGTGTTTTGAGTGAAATCCAATCGCTAGAAGTATGGAATACACCAACCACTCCAGTTAGGAACGAATTGCCGTTGAACTTGAATTGTCCAATTTGGAACACCTATGGATTTCGGATCGAGCCCAAAACGTGGACAACATCATAATATGGTGGGAGGAGTCATTTGGTGAGTTTTGAGTGAAATTCAATCGCTAGAAGTATGTAATACACCAACCATTCCAATTAGGAACGAACTGCCGTTGAACTTGAATTGTCCAATTTGGAACACCTATTGATTTCGGATCGAGCCCAAAACTCGGGCAACATCATAATATGGTGGGAGGAGTCATTTGTTGAGTTTTGAGTGAAATCAAATCGCTAGAAGTATGGAATACACCAACCACTCCAATTAGGAACGAACTCCCGTTGAACTTGAATTGTCCAATTTCTCACACCTATTGATTTCGGATCAAGCCCAAAACTTGGGCAATATCATAATATGGTGGGAGAAGTCATTTGGTGACTTTTGAGTGAAATCCAATCGCTAGACGTATGGAATACACCAACCACTCCAATTAGGAACGAACTGTCGTTGAAATTGAATTTACCAATTTCTCACACCTATTGATTTCGGATCGAGCCCAAAACTTGGGCAACATCATCATATGGTGGGAGGAGTCATTTGGTGAGTTTTGAGTGAAATCCAATCGCTAGAAGTATGGAATACACCAACCACTCCAATTAGGAACGAACTGCCGTTGAACTTGAATTGTCCAATTTGGAACACCTATTGATTTCGGATCGAGCCCAAAACTTGGGCAACATCATACTATGGTGGGAGGAGTCATTTGGTGGGTTTTGAGTGAAATCCAATCGCTAGAAGTATGGAATACACCAACCAATCTAATTAGGAACGAACTGCCGTTGAACTTGAATTGTCCAATTTGGAACACCTATTGATTTCGGATTGAGCCCAAAACTTTGGCAACATCATAATATGGTGGGAGCAGTCATTTGGTTAGTTTTGAGTGAAATCCAATCGCTAGAAGTATGGAATACACCAACCACTCCAATTAGGAACGAAGTGCCGTTGAACTTGAATTGTCCAATTTGGAACACCTATTGATTTCGGATCGAGCCCAAAACTTGGGCAACATCGTAATATGGTGGGAGGAGTCATTTTGTGAGTTTTGAGTGAAATCCAATCGCTAGAAGTGTGGAATACACCAACCACTCCAATTAGGAACGAGCTGCCGTTGAAATTGAATTGTCCAATTTCTCACACCTATTGATTTCGGATCGAGCCCAAAACTTGGGCAACAACATAATATGGTGGGAGGAGTCATTTGGTGAGTTTTGAGTGAAATCCAATCGCTAGAAGTATGGAATACACCAACCATTCCAATTAGGAACGAACTGCCGTTGAAATTGAATTGTCCAATTTCTCACACGTATTGATTTCTGATCGAGCCCAAAACTTGGGCAACGTCATAATATGGTGGGAGGAGTCATTTGGTGAGTTTTGAGTGAAATCCAATCGCTAGAAGTATGGAATACACCAACCACTCCAATTAGGAACGAACTGTCGTTGAAATTGAATTGACCAATTGCTCACGCCTATTGATTTCGGATCGAGCCCAAAACTTGGGCAACATCATAATATGGTGTGGGGAGTCATTTGGTGAGTTTTGAGTAAAATCCAATCGCTAGAACTATGGAATACACCAACCACTCCAGTTGGGAACGAACTGCCGTTGAACTTGAATTGTCCAATTTGGAACACCTATCGATTTCGGATCGAGCCCAAAACTTGGGCAACACCATAATATGGTGTGGGGAGTCATTTGGTGAGTTTTGAGTAAAATCCAATCGCTAGAAGTGTGGAATACACCAACCACTCCAATTAGGAACGAACTTTCGTTGAAATTGAATTGACCAATTTCTCACACCTATGGATTTCGGATCGAGCCCAAAACTTGGGCAACATCGTAATATGGTGGGAGGAGTCATTTTGTGAGTTTTGAGTGAAATCCAATCGCTAGAAGTATGGAATACACCAACCACTCCAATTAGGAAAGAACTGTCGTTGAAATTGAATTGACCAATTTCTCACACCTATTGAATTCGGATCGAGCCCAAAACTTGGGCAACATCATAATATGGTGGGAGGAGTCATTTGGTGAGTTTTGAGTGAAATCCAATTGCTAGAAGTATGGAATACACCAACCACTCCAATTAGGAACGAACTGTCGTTGAAATTGAATTGACCAATTGCTCACACCTATTGATTTGGGATCGAGCCCAAAACATGGGCAATATAATAATATGGTGTGGGGAGTCGTTTGGTGAGTTTTGAGTAAAATCCAATCGCTAGAACTATGGAATACACCAACCACTCCAGTTGGGAACGAACTGCCGTTGAACTTGAATTGTCCAATTTGGAACACCTATTGATTTCGGATCGAGCCCAAAACTTGGGCAACACCATAATATGGTGTGGGGAGTCATTTGGTGAGTTTTGAGTAAAATCCAATCGCTAGAAGTATGGAATACACCAACCAAACCAATTAGGAACGAACTGCCGTTGAACTTGAATTGTCCAATTTGGAACACCTATTAATTTCGGATCGAGCCCAAAACTTGGGCAACGTCATAATATGGTGGGAGGAGTCATTTGGTGAGTTTTGAGTGAAATCCAATTGCTAGAAGTATAGAATACACCAACCACTCCAATTAGGAACGAACTGTCGTTGAAATTGAATTGACCAATTGCTCACACCTATTGATTTCGGATCGAGCCCAAAACTTGGGCAACATCATAATATGGTGTGGGGAGTCATTTGGGGAGTTTTGAGTAAAATCCAATCGCTAGAACTATGGAATACACCAACCACTCCAGTTCGGAACGAACTGCCGTTGAACTTGAATTGTCCAATTTGGAACACCTATTGATTTCGGATCGAGCCCAAAACTTGGGCAACACCATAATATGGTGTGGGGAGTCATTTGGTGAGTTTTGAGTGAAATCCAATCGCTAGAAGTATGGAATACACCAACCACTCCAGTTAGGAACGAACTGCCGTTATACTTGAATTTTCCAATTTGGAACACCTATTGATTTCGGATAGAGCCCAAAACTTGGGCAACATCATAATATGGTGGGAGTCATTTGATGAGTTTTGAGTGAAATCCAATCGCTAGAAGTATGGAATACACCAACCACTCCAATTAGGAACGAACTGCCGTTGAACTTGAATTGTCCAATTTGGAACACCTATTGATTTCGGATCGAGCCCAAAACTTGGGCAACGTCATAATATGGTGGGAGGAGTCATTTGGTGAGTTTTGAGTGAAATCCAATCGCTAGAAGTATGGAATACACCAACCACTCCAATTAGGAACGAACTGCCGTTGAACTTGAATTGTCCAATTTCTCACACCTATTGATTTCGGATCGAGCCCAAAACTTGGGCAACATCATAATATGGTCGGAGGAGTCATTTGGTGAGTTTTGAGTGAAATCCAATCGCTATAAGTATGGAATACACCAACCACTCCAATTAGGAACGAAGTGCCGTTGAACTTGAATTGTCCAATTTGGAACACCTATTGATTTCGGATCGAGCCCAAAACTTGGGCAACATCATAATATGGTGGGAGGAGTCATTTGGTGAGTTTTGAGTGAAATCCAATCGCTAGAAGTGTGGAATACACCAACCACTCCAATTAGGAACGAACTGCCGTTGAAATTGAATTGTCTAATTTCTCACACCTATTGATTTCGGATCGAGCCCAAAACTTGGGCAACATCATAATATGGTGGGAGGAGTCATTTGGTGAGTTTTGAGTTAAATCCAATCGCTAGAAGTGTGGAATACACCAACCACTCCAATTAGGAAAGAACTGTCGTTGAAATTGAATTGACCAATTTCTCACACCTATTGAATTTGGATCGAGCCGAAAACTTGGGCAACATCATAATATGGTGGGAAGAGTCATTTGGTGGGTTTTTAGTGAAATCCAATCGCTAGAAGTATGGAATACACCAACCACTCCAATTAGGAACGAACTGCCGTTGAACTTGAATTGTCCAATTTCTCACACTTATTGATTTCGGATCGAGCCCCAAACTTGGGCAACATAATAATATGGTGGGAGGAGTCATTTGGTGAGTTTTGAGTGAAATACAATCGCTAGAAGTATGGAATACACCAACCACTCCAATTAGGAACGAACTGCCGTTGAACTTGAATTGTCCAATTTGGAAAACCTATTGATTTCGGATCGAGCCCAAAAGTTGGGCAACATCATAATATGGTGGGAGGAGTCATTTGGTGAGTTTTGAGTGAAATCAAATCGCTAGAAGTATGGAATACATCAACCACTCCAATTAGGAACGAACTGCCGTTGTACTTGAATTGTCCAATTTCTCACACCTATTGATTTCGGATGAAGCCCCAAACTTGGGGAACATCATAATATGGTTGGAGGAGCCATTTGGTGAGTTTTGAGTGAAATCCAATCGCTAGAAGTATGGAACACCAACCAAACCAATTAGGAACGAAATGCCGTTGAACTTGAATTGTCCAATCTGGAACACCTATTGGTTTCAGATAGAGCCCAGAACTTGGGCAACATCATAATATGGTGGGAGGAGTCATTCGGTGAGTTTTGAGTGAAATCCAATCGCTAGAAGTACGGAATACACCAACCACTCCAATTAGGAACGAACTGCCGTTGAACTTGAATTGTCCAATTTCTCACACTTATTGATTTCGGATCGAGCCCCGAACTTGGGCAACATCATAATATGGTGGGAGGAGTCATTTGGTGAGTTTTGAGTGAAATACAATCGCTAGAAGTATGGAATACACCAACCACTCCAATTAGGAACGAACTGCCGTTGAACTTGAATTGTCCAATTTGGAAAACCTATTGATTTCGGATCGAGCCCAAAAGTTGGGCAACATCATAATATGGTGGGAGGAGTCATTTGGTGAGTTTTGAGTGAAATCCAATAGCTAGAAGTGTGGAATACACCAACCACTCCAATTAGGAACGAACTGCCGTTGGAACACCTATTGATTTTGGATCGAGCCCAAAACTTGGGCAACATCATAATATGGTGGGAGGAGTCATTTGGTGAGTTTTGAGTGAAATCCAATCGCTAGATGTATGGTATACACCAACCACTCCAATTATGAACGAACTGTCGTTGAAATTGAATTGACCAATTTCTCACACCTATTGAATTCTGATCGAGCCCAAAACTTGGGCAACATCATAATACGGTGGGAGGAGTCATTTGGTGAGTTTTGAGTGAAATCCAATCGCTAGAAGTATGGAATACACCAACCACTCCAGTTAGGAACGAACTGCCGTTCAACTCGAATTGTCCAATTTGGAACACCTATTGATTTCGGCTCGAGCCCAAAACTTGGGCAATATCATAATATGGTGGGAGGAGTCATTTGGTGAGGTTTGAGTGAAATCCAATCGCTAGAAGTATGAAATATACCAACCACTCCAGTTAGGAACGAACTGCCGTTATACTTGAGTTTTCCAATTTCGAACACCTATTGATTTCGGATCGAGCCCAAAACTTGGGCAACATCATAATATGGTGGGAGGAGTCATTTGGTGAGTTTTGAGTGAAATCCAATCGCTAGAAGTATGAAATACACCAACCACGCCAATTAGGAATGAACAGCCGTTGTACTTGAATTGTCCAATTTGGAACACTTATTGATTTCGGATCGAGCCCCAAACTTGGGCAACATCATAATATGGTGGGAGGAGTCATTTGGTGAGTTTTGAGTGAAATACAATCGCTAGAAGTATGGAATACACCCACCACTCCAATTAGGAATGAACTGCCGTTGAACTTGAATTGTCCAATTTGGAAACCCTATTGATTTCGGATCGAGCCCAAATCTTGGGCAACAGCATAATATGGTGGGAGGAGTCATTTGGTGAGTTTTGAGTGAAATCCAATAGCTAGAAGTGTGGAATACACCAACCACTCCAATTAGGAACGAACTGCCGTTGAAATTGAATTGGCCAATTTCTCACACCTATTGAATTCTGATCGAGCCCAAAACTTGGGCCACATCATAATACGGAGGGAGGAGTCATTTGGTGAGTTTTGAGTGAAATCCAATCGCTAGAAGTATGGAATACACCAACCACTCCAATTAGGAACGAATTGCCGTTGAACTTGAATTGTCCAATTTGGAAAACCTATTGACTTCGGATCGAGCCCAAAACTTGGGCAACATCATAATATGGTGGGAGGAGTCATTTGGTGAGTTTTGAGTGAAATCCAATAGCTAGAAGTGTGGAATACACCAACCACTCCAATTAGGAACGAACTGCCGTTGAACTTGAATTGTCCAATTTGGAACACCTATTGATTTTGGATCGAGCCGAAAACTTGGGCAACATCATAATATGGTGGGAGGAGTCATTTGGTGAGTTTTGAGAGAAATCCGATCGCCAGATGTATGGAATACACCAACCACTCCAATTATGAACGAACTGTCGTTGAAATTGAATTGACCAATTTCTTACACCTATTGAATTCTGATCGAGCCCAAAACTTGGGCAACATCATAATATGGTGGGAGGAGTCATTTGGTCAGTTTTGAGTGAAATCGAATCGCTAGAAGTATGGAATACACCAACCACTCCAATTAGGAACGAACTGCCGTTGTACTTGAATTGTCCAATTTGGAACACCTATTGATTTCGGATCGAGCCCAAAACTTGGGCAACATCATAATATGGTTGAGGAGTCATTTGGTGAGTTTTGAGTGAAATCCAATCGCTAGAAGTACGGAATACACCAACCACTCCAATTAGGAACGAACTGCCGTTGAACTTGAATTGTCCAATTTCTCACACCTATTGATTTCGGATTGAGCCCAAAACTTGGGCAACATCATAATATGGTGGGAGGAGTCATTTGGTGAGTTTTGAGTGAAATCCAATCGCTAGAAGTATGGAATATACCAACCACTCCAATGAGGAACGAACTGCCGTTGAACTTGAATTGTCCAATTTCTCACACCTATTGATTTCGGATCAAGCCCCAAACTTGGGCAACATCATAATATGGTGGCAGAAGTCATTTGGTGAGTTTTGAGTGAAATCCAATCGCTAGAAGTACGGAATACACCAACCACTCCAATTAGGAACGAACTGCCGTTGAACTTGAATTGTCCAATTTGGAACACCTATTGATTTCGGCTCGAGCCCAAAACTTGGGCAACATCATAATATGGTGGGATTAGTCATTTGGTTAGTTTTGAGTGAAATCCAATCGCTAGAAGTATGGAATACACCAACCACTCCAATTAGGAACGAACTGCCGTTGAACTTGAATTGTCCAATTTCTCACACCTATTGATTTCGGATTGAGCCCAAAACTTGGACAACATCATAATATGGTGGGAGGAGTCATTTGGTTAGTTTTGAGTGAAATCCAATCGCTAGAAGTATGGAATACACCAACCACTCCAAGTAGGAACGAACTGCTGTTGAACTTGAATTGTCCAATTTTGAACACCTATTGATTTCGGATCGAGCCCAAAACTTGGGCAACATCATAATATGGTGGGAGGAGTCATTTGGTGAGTTTTGAGGGAAATCCAATCGCTAGAAGTATGGAATACACCAACCACTCCAATTAGGAACGAACTGCCGTTGAGCTTTAATTGTCCAATTTCTCACACCTATTGATTTCGGCTCGAGCCCAAAACTTGGGCAACGTCATAAAATGGTGGGAGGAGTCGTTCGGTTAGTTTTGAGTGAAATCCAATCGCTAGAAGTATGGAATCCACCAACCACTCCAATTAGGAACGAACTGCCGTTGAACTTGAATTGTCCAATTTGGAACACCTATTGATTTCGGATCCAGCCCAAAACTTGGGCAACATCATAATATGGTGGGAGGAGTCATTTGGTGAGTTTTCAGTGAAATCCAATCGCTAGAAGTGTGGAATACACCAACCACTCCAATTAGGAATGAACTGCCGTTGAACTTGAATTGTCCAATTTCTCACACCTATTGATTTCGGATCGAG
This sequence comes from Prunus avium, assembly GCF_965620075.1. NCBI lineage: Eukaryota > Viridiplantae > Streptophyta > Magnoliopsida > Rosales > Rosaceae > Prunus > Prunus avium. Next base: position 16,634,085 of record NC_142289.1, on the reverse strand, counting down.
CCCTAAACTTGGGCAACATCATAATATGGTGGGAGGAGTCATTTGGTGAGTTTTGAGTGAAATCCAATCGCTAGAAGTATGGAATACACCAACCACTCCAATTAGGAACGAACTGCCGTTGAACTTGAATTGTCCAATTTCTCACACCTATTGATTTTGGCTCGAGCCCAAAACTTGAGCAACATCATAATATGGTGGGAGGAGTCATTTGGTTAGTTTTGAGTGAAATCCAATCGCTAGAAGTATGGAATACACCAACCACTCCAATTAGGAACGAACTGCCGTTGAACATGAATTGTCCAATTTGGAACACCTATTGATTTCGAATCGAGCCCAAATCTTGGGCAACATCATAATATGGTGGGAGGAGTCATTTGGTGAGTTTTGAGTGAAATCCAATCGCTAGAAGTATGGAATACACCTACCACTCCAATTAGGAACAAACTGTCGTTGAACTTGAATTGTCAAATTTCTCACACCTATTGATTTCGGCTCGAGCCCAAATCTTGGGCATCAGCATAATATGGTGGGAGGAGTCATTTGGTGAGTTTTGAGTGAAATCCAATCGCTAGAAGTGTGGAATACCCCAACCACTCCAATTAGGAACGAACTGCCGTTGAACTTGAATTGTCCAATTTCTCACACCTATTGATTTCGGCTCGAGCCCAAAACTTGGGCAACATCATAATATGGTGGGAGGAGTCGTTCGGTTAGTTTTGAGTGAAATCCAATCGCTAGAAGTATGAAATACACCAACCACTACAATTAGGAACGAACTTCCGTTGAACTTGAATTGTCCAATTTCTCACACCTATTGATTTCGGATCGAGCCCAAATCTTGGGCATCAGCATAATATGGTGGGAGGAGTCGTTTGGTGAGGTTTGAGTGAAATCCAATCGCTAGAAGTGTGGAATACCCCAACCACTCCAATTAGGAACGAACTGCCGTTGAACTTGAATTGTCCAATTTCTCACACCTATTGATTTCGGATGGAGCCCCAAACTTGGGCAACATCATAATATGGTGGGAGGAGTCATTTGGTGAGTTTTGAGTGAAATCCAATCGGTAGAAGTATGGAATACACCAACCACTCCAATTAGGAACGAACTGCCGTTGAACTTGAATTGTCCAATTTGGAACACCTATTGATTTCGGATCGAACCCCAAACATGTGCAACATCATAATATGGTGGGCGGAGTCATTTATTGAGTTTTGAGTGAAATCCAATCGCTAGAAGTATGGAATACACCAACCACTCCAATTAGGAACGAATTGCCGTTGAACTTGAATTGTCTAATTTGGAACACCTATTGATTTCGGATCGAGCCCAAAACTTGGGCAACATCATAATATGGTGGGAGGAGTCATTTGGTGAGTTTTGAGTGACATTCAATCGCTAGAAGTATGGAATACACCAACCCCTCCAATTAGGAACGAACTGCCGTTGAACTTGAATTGTCCAATTTGGAACACCTATTGATTTCGGATCGAGCCCAAAACTTGGGCAACATCATAATATGGTGGGAGGACTCATTTGCTGAGTTTTGAGTGAAATCCAATCGCTAGAAGTATGGAACACACCAACCACTCCAATTAGGAACAAACTGCCGTTGAACTTGAATTGTCCAATTTGGAACACCGATTGATTTCGACTCGAGCCCAAAACTTGGGCAACATCATAATATGGTGGGAGGAGTCATTTGGTTAGTTTTGAGTGAAATCCAATGGCTAGAAGTATGGAATACACCAACCACTCCAACTAGGAACGAACTGCCGTTGAACTTGAATTGTCTAATTTGGAACACCTATTGATTTCGGATCGAGCCCAGAACTTGGGCAATATCATAATATGGTGCGAGGAGTCATTTGGTTTGTTTTGAGTGAAATCCAATCGCTAGAAGTATGGAATACACCAACCACTCCAACGACGAACGAACTGCCGTTGAACTTGAATTGTCCAATTTGGAACACCTATTGATTTCGGATCGAGCCCAAAACTTGGGCGACATCATAATATGGTGGGAGGAGTCATTTGGTGAGTTTTGAGTGAAATCCAATCGCTAGAAGTATGGAATACACCAACCACTCCAGTTAGGAACGAACTGCCGTTGAACTTGAATTGTGCAATTTCTCACACCTATTGATTTCGGATCGAGCCCAAAACTTGGGCAACATCATAATACGGTGGGAGGAGTCATTTGGTGACTTTTTAGTGAAATCCAATCGCTAGAAGTGTGGAATACACCAACCACTATAATTAGGAACGAACTGCCGTTGAACTTGAATTGTCCAATTTCTCACACCTATTGATTTCGGATCGAGCCCCAAACTTGGGCAACATAATAAATTGGTGGGAGGAGTCATTTGGTGAGTTTTGAGTGAAATCCAATCCCTAGAAGTATGGAATACACCAACCCCTCCAATTAGGAACGTACTGCCGTTGAACTTGAATTGTCCAATTTGGAACACCTATTGATTTCGGATCGAGCCCAAAACTTGGGCAACATCATAATATGGTGGGAAGAGTCATTTGGTGAGTTTTGAGTGAAATCCAATCGCTAGAAGTATGGAATACACCAACCACTCCAATTAGGAACGAACTGCCGTTGAACTTGAATTGTCCAATTTGGAACACCTATTGATTTCGGATCGAGCCCCAAACTTGGGCAACATCATAATATGGTGGTAGGAGTCATTTGGTGAGTTTTGAGTGAAATACAATTGCTAGAAGTATGGAATACACCAAACACTCCAATTAGGAACGAACTGCCGTTGAACTTGAATTGTCCAATTTCTCACACCTATTGATTTCGGCTCGAGCCCAAAACTTGGGCAACATCATAATATGGTGGGAGGAGTCGTTTGGTTAGTTTTGAGTGAAATCCAATCGCTAGAAGTATGGAATACACCAACCACTCCAATTAGGAACGTACTGCCGTTGAACTTGAATTGTCCAATTTGGAACACCTATTGATTTCGGATCGAGCCCAAAACTTGGGCAACATCATAATATGGTGGGAAGAGTCATTTGGTGAGTTTTGAGTGAAATCCAATCGCTAGAAGTATGGAATACACCAACCACTCCAATTAGGAACGAACTGCCGTTGAACTTGAATTGTCCAATTTCTCACACCTATTGATTTCGGATCGAGCCCAAAACTTGGGCACATCATAATACGGTGGGAGGAGTCATTTAGTGAGTTTTGAGTGAAATCCAATCGGTAGAAGTATGTAATACACCAACCACTCCAATTAGAAACGAACTGTCGTTGAACTTGAATTGTCCAATTTGGAACACCTATTGATTTCGGATCGAGCCCAAAACTTGGGCAAAATCATAATATGGTGGGAGGAGTCATTTGGTGAGTTTTGAGTGAAATCCAATCGCTAGAAGTATGGAATACACCAACCACTCCAATTAGGAACGAACTGCCGTTGAACTTGAATTGTCCAATTTCTCACACCTATTGATTTCGGATCAAGCCCAAACCTTGGGCAACATCATAATACGGTGGGAGGAGTCATTTGGTGAGTTTTGAGTGAAATCCAATCGCTGGAAGTACGGAATACACCAACCACTACAAATAGGAACGAACTGCCATTGAACTTGAATTGTCCAATTTCTCACACCTATTGATTTCGGATCGAGCCCAAAAGTTGGGCAACATCAAAATATGGTGGGAGGAGTCATTTGGTGAGTTTTGAGTGAAATCCAATCGGTAGAAGTATGTAATACACCAACCCCTCCAATTAGAAACGAACTGCCGTTGAACTTGAATTGTCCAATTTCTCACACCTATTGGTTTCGGATCGAGCCCAAAACTTGTTCAACATCATAATACGGTGGGAGGAGTCATTTGGTGAGTTTTGAGTGAAATCCAATCGCTAGAAGTATGGAGTACACTAACCACTCCAATTAGGAACGAACTGCCGTTGAACTTGAATTGTCCAATTTCTCACACCTATTGATTTCGGCTCGAACCCAAAACTTGGGCAACATCATAATATGGTGGGAGGAGTCATTTGGGGAGTTTTGAGTGAAATCCAATTGCTAGAATTATGGAATACAGCAACCACTCCAATTAGGAACGAACTGCCGTTGAACTTGAATTGTCCAATTTCTCACACCTATTGATTTCGGCTCGAACCCAAAACTTGGGCAACATCATAATATGGTGGGAGGAGTCATTTGGGGAGTTTTGAGTGAAATCCAATCGCTAGAAGTATGGAATACACCAACCACTACAATGAGGAACGAACTGCCGTGGAACTTGAATTATCCAATTTGGAACACCTGTTGATTACGGATCGAGCCCAAAACTTGGGCGACATCATAATATGGTGGGAGGAGTCATTTGGTGAGTTTTGAGTGAAATCCAATCGCTTCAAGTATGGAATACACCAACCACTCCATTTAGGAACGAACTGCCGTTGAACTTGTATTGTCCAATTTCTCACACCTATTGATTTCGGATCGAGCCCCAAACTTGGGCAACATCATAATATGGTGGGAGGAGTCATTTGGTGAGTTTTGAGTGAAATCCAATCGCTAGAAGTACGGAATACACCAACCACTCCAATTAGGAACGAACTGCCCTTGAACTTGAATTGTCCAATTTCTCACACCTATTGATTTCGGATCGAGCCCAAATCATGGGCAACATCATAATATGGTGGGAGGAGTCATTTGGTGAGTTTTGAGTGAAATCCAATCCCTAGAAGTATGGAATACACCAACCACTCCAATTAGGAACGAATTGCCCTTGAACTTGAATTGTCCAATTTCTCACACCTATTGATTTCGGATCGAGCCCAAAACTTGGGGAACATCATAATATGGTGGGAGGAGTCACTTGGTGAGTTTTGAGTGAAATCCAATTGCTAGAATTATGGAATACAGCAACCACTCCAATTAGGAACGAACTGCCGTTGAACTTGAATTGTCCAATTTCTCACACCTATTGATTTCGGCTCGAACCCAAAACTTGGGCAACATCATAATATGGTGGGAGGAGTCATTTGGTTTGTTTTGAGTGAAATCCAATCTCTAGAAGTATGGAATACACCAACCACTCCAATTAAGAACGAACTGCCGTTGAATTTGAATTGTCCAATTTGGAACACCTATTGATTTCGGATCGAGCCCAAATCTTGGGCAACATCATAATATGGTGGGAGGAGTCATTTGGTGAGTTTTGAGTGAAATCCAATCGCTAGAAGTATGGAATACACCAACCAATCCAATTAGGAATGAACTGCCGTTGAACTTGAATTGTCCATTTTCTCACACCTATTGATTTCGGATCGAGCCCAAAACTTGGGCAATATCATCATATGGTGGAAGGAGTCGTTCGGTGAGTTTTGAGTGAAATCCAATCGCTAGAAGTATGGAATACACCAGTCACTCCAATTAGGAACGAACTGCCGTTGAATTTGAATTGTCCAATTTGGAACACCTATTGATTTCGGATCGAGCCCAAAACTTGGGCGACATCATAATATGGTGGGAGGAGTCATTTGGTGAGTTTTGAGTGAAATCCAATCGCTTGAAGTATGGAATACACCAACCACTCCATTTAGGAACGAACTGCCGTTGAACTTGAATTGTCCAAATTCTCACACCTATTGATTTCGGATCGAGCCCCAAACTTGGCCAACATCATAATATGATGGGAGGAGTCATTTGGTGAGTTTCGAGTGAAATCCAATCGCTAGAAGTATGGAATACACCAACAACTCCAATTACGAACGAACTGCCATTGAACTTGAATTGTGCAATTTGGAACACCTATTGATTTCGGATCGAGCCCCAAACTTGGGCAACATCATAATATGGTGGGAGGAGACATTTGGTGAGTTTTGAGTGAAATCCAATCGCTAGAAGTATGGAATACACCAACCACTCCAATTAGGAATGAACTGCCGTTGAACTTGAATTGCCCAATTTGTCACACCTATTGATTTCGGATCGAGCCCAAAACTTGGGCGAGATCATAATATGGTGGGTGGAGTCATTTGGTGAGTTTTGAGGGAAATCCAATCGCTAGAAGTATGGAATACACCAACCACTATAATTTGGAACGAACTGCCGTTGAACTTGAATTATGCAATTTGGAACACCTATTGATTTCGGATCGAGCCCAAAACTTGGGCAACATCATAATACGGTGGGAGGAGTCATTTGGTGACTTTTGAGTGAAATCCAATCGCTAGAAGTATGGAATACACCAACCAATCCAATTAGGAACGAACTGCCGTTGAACTTGAATTGTCCAATTTGGAACACCTATTGATTTCGGATCGAGCCCAAAACATGGGCAACATCATAATATGGTGGGAGGAGTCATTTGGTTAGTTTTGAGTGAAATCCAATCGCAAGAAGTATGGAATACACCAACCACTCCAATTAGGAACGAACTGCCGTTAAACTTGAATTGTCCAATTTCGAACACCAATTGATTTCGGATCGAGCCCAAATCTTGGGCAACATCATAATATGTTGGGAGGAGTCATTTGGTGAGTTTTGAGTGAAATCCAATCCCTAGAAGTATGGAATACACCAACCACTCCAATTAGGAACGAACTGCCGTTGAACCTGAATTGTCCAATTTCTCACACCTATTGATTTCTGATCGAGCCCCAAACTTGTACAACATCATAATATGGTGGGAGGAGTCATTTGGTGAGTTTTGAGTGAAATCCAATCGCTAGAAGTAGGGAATACACCAACCACTCCAATTAGGAACGAACTGCCGTTGAACTTGAATTGTCCAATTTCTCACACCTATTGATTTCGGATCGAACCCCAAACTTGGGCAACATCATAATATGGTGGGAGGAGTCATTTGGCGAGTTTTGAGTGAAATCCAATCGCTAGAAGTATGGAATACACCAACCACTCCAATTAGGAACGAACTGCCGTTGAACTTGAATTGTCTAATTTGGAACACCTATTGATTTCGGATCGAGCCCAAAACTTGGGCAATATCGTAACATGGTGGGACGATTCATTTGGTGAGTTTTGAGTGAAATCCAATTGCTAGAAGTATGGAATACACCAACCACTACAATGAGGAACGAACTGCCGTGGAACTTGAATTGTCCAATTTGGAACACCTATTGATTTCGGATCGAGCCCAAAACTTGGGCAACATCATAATATGGTGGGAGGAGTCATTTGGTGAGTTTTGAGTGAAATCCAATCGCTAGAAGTATGGAATACACCAACCCCTCCAATTAGGAACGAACTGCCGTTGAACTTGAATTGTCCAATTTGGAACACCTATTGATTTCGGATCGAACCCCAAACTTGGGCAACATCATAATATGGTGGGAGGAGTCATTTGGTGAGTTTTGAGTGAAATCCAATCGCTAGATGTATGGAATACACCAACCACTCCAATTAGGAACGAACTGCCGTTGAACTTGAATTGTCCAATTTGGAATGCCTTTTGATTTCGGATCGAGCCCAAAACTTGGGCGACATCATAATATAGTGGGAGGAGTCATTTGGTGAGTTTTGAGTGAAATCCAATCGCTAGAAGTATGGAATACACCAACCACTCCATTTAGGAACGAACTGCCATTGAACTTGAATTGTCCAAATTCTCACACCTATTGATTTCGGATCGAGCCCCAAACTTGGGCAACATCATAATGTGGTGGGTGGAGTCATTTTGTGAGTTTTGGGTGAAATCCAATCGCTAGAAGTATGGAATACACCAACCACTCCAATTTGGAACGAACTGCCGTTGAACTTGAATTGTCCAATTTCTCACACCTATTGATTTCGGATCGAGCCTAAAACTTGGGGAACATCATAATATGGTGGGAGGAGTCATTTGGTGAGTTTTGAGTGAAATCCAATCACTAGAAGTATGGAATACACCAACCACTCCAATTAGGAACGAACTGTCGTTGAACTTGAATTGTCTAATTTGGAACACCTATTGATTTCGGATCGAGCCCAAAACTTGGGCAATATCATAACATGGTGGGAGGATTCATTTGGTGAGTTTTGAGTGAAATCCAATTGCTAGAAGTATGGAATACACCAACCACTACAATGAGGAACGAACTGCCGTGGAACTTGAATTGTCCAATTTGGAACACCTATTGATTTCGGATCGAGCCCAAAACTTGGGCAACATCATAATATGGTGGGAGGAGTCATTTGGTGAGTTTTGAGTGAAATCCAATCGCTAGAAGTATGGAATACACCAACCCCTCCAATTAGGAACGAACTACCATTGAACTTGAATTGTCCAATTTGGAACACCTATTGATTTCGTATCGAGCCCAAAACTTGGGCAACATCATAATATGGTGGGAGGAGTCATTTGGTGAGTTTTGAGTGAAATCCAATCGCTAGAAGTACGGAATACACCAACCACTCCAATTAGGAACGAACTACCATTGAACTTGAATTGTCCAATTTGGAACACCTATTGATTTCGGATCGAGCCCCAAACTTGGGCAACCTCATAATATGGTGGGAGGAGACATTTGGTGAGTTTTGAGTGAAATCCAATCGCTAGAAGTATGGAATACACCAATCACTACAATTAGGAATGAACTGCCGTTGAACTTGAATTGCCCAATTTCTCACACCTATTGATTTCGGATCGAGCCCAAAACTTGGGCGAGATCATAATATGGTGGGTGGAGTCATTTGGTGAGTTTTGAGTGAAATCCAATCGCTAGAAGTATGGAATACACCAACCACTCCAATTTGGAACGAACTGCCGTTGAACTTGAATTATCCAATTTGGAACACCTATTGATTTCGGATCGAGCCCAAAACTTGGGCAACATCATAATATGGTGGGAGGAGTCATTTGGTGAGTTTTGAGTGAAATCCAATCGCTAGAAGTATGGAATACACCAACCAATCCAATTAGAAACGAACTGCCGTTGAACTTGAATTGTCCAATTTGGAACACCTATTAATTTCGGATCGAGCCCAAAACTTGGGCAACGTCATAATATTGTGGGAGGAGTCAATTGGTGAGTTTTGGGTGAAGTCCAATAGCTAGAAGTATGGAATACAACAACCACTCCAATTAGGAACGAACTGCCGTTGAACTTGAATTGTCCAATTTCTCACACCTATTGATTTCGGATCAGGCCCAAAACTTGGGCAACATCATAATATGGTGGGAGGAGTCATTTGGTTAGTTTTGAGTGAAATCCAATCGCTAGAATTATGGAATACACCAACCAGTCCAATTAGGAACGAACTGCCGTTGAACTCTAATTGTCAAATTTGGAAGACCTATTGATTTCGGATCGAGCCCAAAACTTGGGCAACATCATAATATGGTGGGAGGAGTCATTTGGTAAGTTATGAGTGAAATCCATTCGCTAGAAGTATGGAATACACCAACCACTGCAATTAGAAACGAACTGCCGTTGAACTTGAATTGTCCAATTTGGAACACCTATTGATTTCGGATCGAGCCCAAAACTTGGGCAACGTCATAATATTGTGGGAGGAGTCAATTGGTGAGTTTTGGGTGAAGTCCAATCGCTAGAAGTATGGAATACACCAACCAGTCCAATTAGGAACGAACTGCTGTTGAACTCTAATTGTCAAATTTGGAAGACCTATTGATTTCGGATCGAGCCCAAAACTTGGGCAACATTATAATATGGTGGGAGGAGTCATTTGGTTAGTTCTGAGTGAAATCCAATCGCTAGAGGTATGGAATACACCAACCACTGCAATTAGAAACGAACTGCCGTTGAACTTGAATTGTCCAATTTCTCACACCTATTGATTTCGGATCAAGCCCAAAACTTGGGCAACATCATAATATGGTGGGAGGAGACTTCTGGTTACTTTTGAGTGAAATCCAATTACTAGAAGTATGGAATACACCAACCACTCCAATTAGGAAAGAACTGCCGTTGAACTTGAATTGTCCAATTTCTCACACCTATTGATTTCGGACCGAGCCCCAAACTTGGGCAACATCATAATATGGTGGGAGGAGTCATTTGGTGAGTTTTGAGTGAAATCCAATCGCTAGAATTATGGAATACAGCAACCACTCCAATTAGGAACGAACTGCCGTTGAACTTGAATTGTCCAATTTCTCACACCTATTGATTTCGGATCGAGCCCCAAACTTGGGCAACATCATAACATGGTGGGAGGAGTCATTTGGTGAGTTTTGAGTGAAATCCAATCGCTAGATGTATGGAGTACACCTACCATTCCAATTAGGAACGAACTGCCGTTGAACTTGAATTGTCCAATTTGGAACAACTATTGATTTCGGATCGAGCCCAAAACTTGGGCAACATCGTAATATGGTGGGAGGAGTCATTTGGTGAGTTTTGAGTGAAATCCAATCGCTAGAAGTATGGAATACACCAACCACTCCAATCAGGAACGAACTGCCGTTGAACTTGAATTGTCCAATTTCTCACACCTATTGATTTCGGATCGAGCCCAAAACTTGGTTAACATCATAATATGGTGGGAGGAGTCATTTGGTGAGTTTTGAGTGAAATCCAATCGCTAGAAGTATGGAATACACCAACCACTCCAATTAGGAACGAACTGCCGTTGAAATTGAATTGTCCAATTTCTAACACCTATTGGTTTCGGATCAAGCCCAAAACTTGGGCAACATTATAATTGGTGGGAGGAGTCATTTGGTGAGTTTTGAGTGAAATCCAATCGCTAGAAGTGTGGAATACACCAACCACAGCAATTAGGAACGAACTGCCGTTGAACTTGAATTGTCCAATTTGGAACACCTACTGATTTCGGATCGAGCCAAAAACTTGGGCAACATCATAATATGGTGGGAGGAGTCATTTGGTGAGTTTTGAGTGAAATCCAATCGCTAGAAGTATGGAATACACCAACCACTCCAATTAGGAAAGAATTGCCGTTGAAATTGAATTGACCAATTTCTCACACCTATTGAATTCGGATCGAGCCCAAAACTTGGGCAACATCATAATATGGTGGGAGGAGTCATTTGGTGAGTTTTGAGTGAAATCCAATAGCTAGAACTGTGGAATACACCAACCACAGCAATTATGAACGAGCTGCCGTTGAACTTGAATTGTCCAATTTGGAACACCTACTGATTTCGGATCGAGCCCAAAACTTGGGCAACATCATAATACTGTGGGAGGAGTCATTTGGTGAGTTTTGAGTGAAATCCAATCGCTAGAAGTGTGGAATACACCAACCACAGCAATTATGAACGAGCTGCCGCTGAACTTGAATTGTCCAATTTGGAACACCTACTGATTTCGGATCGAGCCCAAAACTTGGGCAACATCATAATATTGTGGGAGGAGTCATTTGGTGAGTTTTGAGTGAAATCTAATCGCTAGAAGTATGGAATACACCAACCACTCCAATTAGGAACGAACTTCCGTTGGAATTGAATTGTCCAATTTCTCACACCTATTGATTTCGGATCGAGGCCAAAACTTGGGCAACATCATAATATGGTGGGAGGAGTTGTTTGGTGAGTTTTGAGTGAAATCCGATCGCTAGAATTATGGAATACACCAACCACTCCAATTAGGAACGAACTGCCGTTGAACTTGAATTGTCCAATTTCTCACACCTATTGATTTCGGATCAAGCCCAAAACTTGGGCAACATCATAATTGGTGGGAGGAGTCATTTGGTGAGTTTTGAGTGAAATCCAATCGCTAGAAGTATGGAATACACCTACCACTCCAATTAGGAACGAACTGCCGTTGAACTTGAATTGTCCAATTTCTCACACCTATTGATTTCGGATCGAGCCCAAAACTTGGGCAACATCAAAATATGGTGGGAGGAGTCATTTGCTGAGTTTTGAGTGAAATCCAATCGCTAGAAGTATGGAATACACCAACCACTCCAATTAGGAACGAACCGCCGTTGAACTTGAATTGTCCAATTTCTCACACCTATTGATTTCGGATCGAGCCCAAAACTTGGGCAACATGATAATATGGTGGGAGGAGTCATTTGGTGAGTTTTGAGTGAAATCCAATCGCTAGAAGTATGGAATACACCAACCACTCCAATTAGGAACGAATTGTCGTTGAAATTGAATTGGCCAATTTCTCACACCTATTGATTTCGGATCGAGCCCAAAACATGGGCAACATCATAATATGGTGGGAGGAGTCATTTGGTGAGTTTTGAGTGAAATCCAATCGCTAGAAGTATGGAATACACCAACCAATCCAATTAGGAACGAACTGCCGTTGAACTTGAATTGTCCAATTTCTCACACCTATTGATTTCGGATCAAGCCCAAAACTTGGGCAACATCATAATGTGGTGGGAGGAGTCATTTGTGAGTTTTGAGTGAAATCCAATCGCTAGAAGTATGGAATACACCAACCACTCCAATTATGAACGAACTGCCGTTGAAATTGAATTGTCCAATTTCTCACACATATTGATTTCTGATCGAGCCCAAAACTTGGGCAACATCATAATATGGTGGGAAGAGTCATTTGATGAGTTTTGAGTGAAATCGAATCGCTAGAAGTATGGAATACACCAACCACTCCCATTAGGAACGAACTGCCGTTGAACTTGAATTGTCCAATTTCTCACACCTATTGATTTCGGATCGAGCCCAAAACTTGGGTAACATCATAATATGGTGGGAGGAGTCATTTGGTGAGTTTTGAGTGAAATCCAATCGCTTGAAGTATGGAATACACCAACCGCTCCAATTTGGAACGAACTGCCGTTGAACTTGAATTGTCCCATTTCTCACACCTATTGATTTCGGATCGAGCCCAAAACTTGGGCAACATCATAATATGGTGGGAGGAGTCATTTGGTGAGTTTTTAGTGAAATCCAATCGCTAAAAGTATGGAATACACCAACCACTCCAATTATAAACGAACTGCCGTTGAAATTGAATTGTCCAATTTCTCACACATATTGATTTCTGATCGAGCCCAAAACTTGGGCAACATCATAATATGGTGGGAGGAGTCATTTGGTGAGTTTTGAGTGAAATCCAATCACTAGAAGTACGGAATACACCAACCACTCCAATTTGGAACGAACTGCCGTTGAACTTGAATTGTCCAATTTCTCACACCTATTGATTTCGGATCGAGCCCAAAACTTGGGCAACATCATAATATGGTGGGAGGAGTCATTTGGTGAGTTTTGAGTGAAATCCAATCGCTAGAAGTATGGAATATACCAACCACTCCAATTAGGAACGAACTGCCGTTGAACTTGAATTGTCCAATTTGGAACATCTATTGATTTCGGATCGAGTCCAAAACTTGGGCAACGTCATAATATGGTGGGAGGAGTCATTTGGTTAGTTTTGAGTGAAATCCAACCGCTAGAAGTATGGAATACACCAACCAATCCAATTAGGAACGAACTGCCGTTGAACTTGAATTGTCCAATTTCTCACAACTATTGATTTCGGATCGAGCCCAAATCAGGGGCAACATCATAATATGGTGGGAGGAGTCATTTGGTGAGTTTTGAGTGAAATCCATTCGCTAGAAGTATGGAATACACCAACCACTCCAATTAGGAACGAACTGCCGTTGAACTTGAATTGTCCAATTTGGAACACCTATTGATTTCGGATCGAACCCCAAACTTGTGCAACATCATAATATGGTGGGAGGAGTCATTTGGTGAGTTTTGAGTGAAATCCAATCGCTAGAAATATGGAATACACCAGCCACTCCAATTAGGAACGAACTGCCGTTGAACTTGAATTGTCCAATTTGGAACACCTATTGATTTCAGATCGACCCAAAACTGGGGCAACATCACAATATGGTGGGAGGAGTCATTTGGTGAGTTTTGAGTGAAATCCAATCGCTAGAAGTATGGAATACACCAACCAATCCAATTAGGAACGAACTGCCGTTGAACTTGAATTGTCCAATTTCTCACAACTATTGATTTCGGATCGAGCCCAAATCAGGGGCAACATCATAATATGGTGGGAGGAGTCATTTGGTGAGTTTTGAGTGAAATCCATTCGCTAGAAGTATGGAATACACCAACCACTCCAATTAGGAACGAACCGCCGTTGAACTTGAATTGTCCAATTTCTCACACCTATTGATTTCGGATCGAGCCCCAAACTTGGGCAACATCATAATATGGTGGGAGGAGTCATTTGGAGAGTTTTGAGTGAAATCCAATCGCTAGAAGTATGGAATACACCAACCACTCCAATTAGGAACGAACTGCCGTTGAACTTGAATTGTCCAATTTGGAACACCTATTGATTTCGGATCGGGCCCAAAACTTGGGCAACACCATAATATGGTGGGAGGAGTCATTTGGTGAGTTTTGAGCGAAATCCAATCGCTAGAAGTATGGAATACACCAACCACTCCAATTAGGAACGAACTGCCGTTGAACTTGAATTGTCCAATTTCTCACACCTATTGATTTCGGATCGAACCCCAAACTTGTGCAACATCATAATATGGTGGGAGGAGTCATTTGGTGAGTTTTGAGTGAAATCCAACCGCTAGAAGTATGGAATACACCAACGACTCCAATTAAGAACGAACTGCCGTTGAACTTGAAATGTCCAATTTGGAACACCTATTGATTTCGGATCGGGCCCAAAACTTGGGCAACATCATAATATGGTGGGAGGGGTCATTTGGTGAGTTTTGAGTGAAATCCAATCGCTAGAAGTATGGAATACACCCATCACTCCAATTAGGAACGAACTGCCGTTGAACTCTAATTGTCCAATTTCGAACACCTATTGATTTCGGATCGAGCCCAAATCTTGGGCAACATCATAATATGGATCGAGGAGTCATTTGGTGAGTTTTGAGTGAAATCCAATCGCTAAAAGTATGGAATACACCAACCACTCCAATTAGGAACGAACTGCCGTTGAACTTGAATTGTCCAATTTCCCACACCTATTGATTTCGGATCGGGACCAAAACTTGGGCAAGATCATAACATGGTGGGAGGAGTCATTTGGTGAGTTTTGAGTGAAATCCAATCGCTAGAAGTATGGAATACACCAACCACTCCAATTGGGAACGAACTGCCGTTGAACTTGAATTGTCCAATTTGGAACACCTATTGATTTCGGATCGAGCCCAAATCTTGGGCGACATCATAATATGGTGGGAGGAGTCATTTGGTGAGTTTTGAGTGAACTCCAATCGATAGAAGTATGGAATACACCCACCACTCCAATTAGGAACGAACTGCCGTTGAACTTGAATTGTCCAATTTCGAACACCTATTGATTTCGGATCGAGCCCAAATCCTGGGCAACATCATAATATGGTGGGAGGAGTCATTTGGTGAGTTTTGAGTGAAATCCAATCGCTAAAAGTATGGAATACACCAACAACTCCAATTAGGAACGAACTGCCGTTGAACTTGAATTGTCCAATTTCTCACACCTATTGATTTCGGATCGGGCCCAAAACTTGGGCAACATCATAATATGGTGGGAGGAGTCATTTGGTGAGTTTTGAGTGAATTCCAATCGCAAGAAGTATGGAATACACCAACCACTCCAATTAGGGACGAACTGCCGTTGAACTTCAATTGTCCACTTTCGAACACCTATTGATTTCGGATCGAGCCCAAATCTTGGGCAACATCGTAATATGGTGGGAGGAGTCATTTGGTGAGTTTTGAGTGAAATCCAATCGCTTGAAGTATGGAACACACCTACCACTCCAATTAGGAACGAACTGCCGTTGAACTTGAATTGTCCAATTTCTCACATCTATTGATTTCGGATCGGGCCCAAAGCTTGGGCAACATCATAATATGGTGGGAGGAGTCATTTGGTGAGTTTTGAGTGAAATCCAATCGCTAGAAGTATGGAATACACCAACCACTCCAATTAGGAACGAACTGCCCTTGAACTTGAATTGTCCAATTTCTCACACCTATTGATTTCGGATCGGGCCCAAAACTTGGGAAACATCATAATATGGTAGGAGGAGTCATTTGGTGAGTTTTGAGTGAAATCCAATCGCTTGAAGTATGGAATACACCAACCACTCCAATTAGGAACGAACTGCCGTTGAACTTGAATTGTCTAATTTCTCCCACCTATTGATTTCGGATCGAGACCAAAACTTGGGCAACATCATAATATGGTGGGAGGGGTCATTTGGTGAGTTTTGAGTGAAATCCAATCGCTAAAAGTATGGAATACACCAACAACTCCAATTAGGAACGAACTGCCGTTGAACTTGAATTGTCCAATTTCTCACACCTATTGATTTCGGATCGGGCCCAAAACTTGGGCAACATCATAATATTGTGGGAGGAGTCATTTGGTGAGTTTTGAGTGAATTCTAATCGCAAGAGGTATGGAATACACCAACCACTCCAATTAGGGACGAACTGCCGTTGAACTTCAATTGTCCAATTTCGAACACCTATTGATTTCGGATCGAGCCCAAATCTTGGGCAACATCGTAATATGGTGGGAGGAGTCATTTGGTGAGTTTTGAGTGAAATCCAATCGCTTGAAGTATGGAATACACCAACCACTCCAATTAGGAACGAACTGCCGTTGAACTTGAATTGTCCAATTTCTCACACCTATTGATTTCGGATCGGGCCCAAAACTTGGGCAACATCATAATATGGTGGGAGGAGTCATTTGGTGAGTTTTGAGTGAAATCCAATCGCTAAAAGTATGGAATACACCAACCACTCCAATTAGGAACGAACTGCCGTTGAACTTCAATTGTCCAATTTCGAACACCTATTGATTTCGGATCGAGCCCCAAACTTGGGCAACATCATAATATGGTGGGAGGAGTCATTTGCTGAGTTTTGAGTGAAATCCAATCGCTAAAAGTATGGAATACACCAACCACTCCAATTAGGAACGAACTGCCGTTGAACTTGAATTGTACAATTTGGAACACCTATTGATTTCGGATCGAGTCCAAAACTTGGGCAACATCATAATGTGGTGGGAGGAGTCATTTGGTGAGTTTTGATTGAAATCCAATCGCTAGAAGTATGGAATACACCAACCACTCCAATTATGAACGAACTGCCGTTGAAATTGAATTGTCCAATTTCTCACACATATTGATTTCTGATCGAGCCCGAAACTTGGGCAACATCATAATGGTGGGAGGAGTCATTTGGTGAGTTTTGAGTGAAATCCAATCGCTAGAAGTACGGAATACACCAACCACTCCAATTAGGAACGAACTGCCGTTGAACTTGAATTGTCCCATTTCTCACACGTATTGATTTCGGATCGAGCCCAAAACTTGGGCAACATCATAATATGGTGGGAGGAGTCATTTGGTGAGTTTTGAGTGAAATCCAATCACTAGAAGTATGGAATATACCAACCCCTCCAATTATGAACGAACTGCCGTTGAAATTGAATTGTCCAATTTCTCACACATATTGATTTCTGATCGAGCCCAAAACCTGGGCAACATCATAATATGGTGGGAGGAGTCATTTGGTGAGTTTTGGGTGAAATCCAATCACTAGAAGTACGGAATACACCAACCACTCCAATTTGGAACGAACTGCCGTTGAACTTGAATTGTCCAATTTCTCACACCTATTGATTTCGGATCGGGCCCAAAACTTGGGCAACATCATAATATTGTGGGAGGAGTCATTTGGTGAGTTTTGAGTGAATTCTAATCGCAAGAGGTATGGAATACACCAACCATTCCAATTAGGGACGAACTGCCGTTGAACTTCAATTGTCCAATTTCGAACACCTATTGATTTCGGATCGAGCCCAAATCTTGGGCAACATCGTAATATGGTGGGAGGAGTCATTTGGTGAGTTTTGAGTGAAATCCAATCGCTTGAAGTATGGAATACACCAACCACTCCAATTAGGAACGAACTGCCCTTGAACTTGAATTGTCCAATTTCTCACACCTATTGATTTCGGATCGGGCCCAAAACTTGGGAAACATCATAATATGGTAGGAGGAGTCATTTGGTGAGTTTTGAGTGAAATCCAATCGCTAGAAGTATGGAATACACCAACCACTCCAATTAGGAACGAACTGCCGTTGAACTTGAATTGTCTAATTTCTCCCACCTATTGATTTCGGATCGAGACCAAAACTTGGGCAACATCATAATATGGTGGGAGGAGTCATTTGGTGAGTTTTGAGTGAAATCCAATCGCTAAAAGTATGGAATACACCAACAACTCCAATTAGGAACGAACTGCCGTTGAACTTGAATTGTCCAATTTGGAACACCTATTGATTTCAGATCGACCCAAAACTTGGGCAACATCACAATATGGTCGGAGGAGTCATTTGGTGAGTTTTGAGTGAAATCCAATCGCTAGAAGTATGGAATACACCAACCACTCCAATTAGGAACGAACTGCCGTTGAACTTGAATTGTCCAATTTCTCACACCTATTGATTTCGGATCGAGCCCAAATCATGGGCAACATCATAATATGGTGGGAGGAGTCATTTGGTGAGTTTTGAGTGAAATCCAATCGCTAGAAGTATGGAATACACCAACCACTCCAATTAGGAACGAACTGCCGTTGAACTTGAATTGTCCAATTTCTCACACCTATTGATTTCGGCTCGAGCCCAAAACTTGGGCAACACCATAATATGGTGGGAGGAGTTGTTCGGTTAGTTTTGAGTGAAATCCAATCGCTAGAAGTATGGAATACACCAACCACTCCAATTAGGAACGAACTGCCGTTGAACTTGAATTGTCCAATTTCTCACACCTATTGATTTCGGATCGGTCCCTAAACTTGGGCAACATCATAATATAGTGGGAGGAGTCATTTGGTGAGTTTTGAGTGAAATCCAATCGCTAGAAGTATGTAATACACCAACCACTCCAATTAGGAACGAACTGCCATTGAACTTCAATTGTCCAATTTCGAACACCTATTGATTTCGGATCGAGCCCAAACTTGTGCAACATCGTAATATGGTGGGAGGAGTCATTTGGTGAGTTTTGAGTGAAATCCAACCGCTAGAAGTATGGAATACACCAACCACTCATATTAGGAACGAACTGCCGTTGAACTTGAATTGTCCAATTTGGAACACCTACTGATTTCGGATCGGGCCCAAAACTTGGGCAACATCATAATATGGTGGGAGGGGTCATTTGGTGAGTCTTGAGTGAAATCCAATCGCTAGAAGTATGGAATACACCCACCACTCCAATTAGGAACGAACTGCCGTTGAACTTGAATTGTCCAATTTCGAACACCTATTGATTTCGGATCGAGCCCAAATCTTGGGCAACAACATAATATGGTGGGAGGAGTCATTTGGTGAGTTTTGAGTGAAATCCAATCGCTAAAAGTATGGAATACACCAACCACTCCAATTACGAACGAACTGCCGTTGAACTTGAATTGTCCAATTTCTCACACCTATTGATTTCGGATCGGGACCAAAACTTGGGCAAGATCATAATATGGTGGGAGGAGTCATTTGGTGAGTTTTGAGTGAAATCCAATCGCTAGAAGTATGGAATACACCAACCACTCCAATTAGGAACGAACTGCCGTTGAACTTCAATTGTCCAATTTCTCACACCTATTGATTTCGGATCGAACAGCAAACTTGTGCAACATCATAATATGGTGGGAGGAGTCATTTGGTGAGTTTTGAGTGAAATCCAACCGCTAGAAGTATAGAATACACCAACCACTCCAATTAGGAACGAACTGCCGTTGAACTTTTATTGTCCAATTTGGAACACCTATTGGTTTCGGATCGAGCCCAAATCTTGGGCAACATCATAATATGGTGGGAGGAGTCATTTGGTGAGTTTTGAGTGAAATCCAATCGCTAGAAGTATGGAATACACCCACCACTCCAATTAGGAACGAACTGCCGTTGAACTTGAATTGTCCAATTTCGAACACCTATTGATTTCGGATCGAGCCCAAATCATGGGCAACATCATAATATGGTGGGAGGAGTCATTTGGTGAGTTTCGAGTGAAATCCAATCGCTAGAAGTATGGAATACACCAACCACTCCAATTAGGAACGAATTGCCGTTGAACTTGAATTGTCCAATTTGGAACGCCTATTGACTTCGGATCGAGCCCAAATCTTGGGCGGCATCATAATATGGTGGGAGGAGTCATTTGGTGAGTTTTGAGTGAAATCCAATCGCTAAAAGTATGGAATACACCAACCACTCCATTTTGGAACGAACTGCCGTTGAACTTGAATTGTCCAATTTGGAACACCTATTGATTTCGGATCGAGCCCAAAACTTGGGCAACAACATAATATGGTGGGAGGAGTCATTTGGTGAGTTTTGAGTGAAATCCAATCGCTAGAAGTATGGAATACACCAACCACTCCAATTAGGAACGAACTGCCTTTGAACTTGAATTGTCCATTTTCTCACACCTATTGATTTCAGATCGAGCCCAAAACTTGGGCAACATCATAATATGGTGGGATGAGTCATTTGGTGAGTTTTGAGTGAAATCCAATCGCTAGAAGTATGGAATACACCAACCACTCCAATTAGGAACGAACTGCCGTTGAACTTGAATTGTCCAATTTCTCACAGCTATTGATTTCGGATCGAGCCCCAAACTTGGGCAACATCATAATATGGTGGGAGGAGTCATTTGCTGAGTTTTGAGTGAAATCCAATCGCTAGAAGTATGGAATACACCAACCACTCCAATTAGGAACGAACTGCCGTTGAACTTGAATTGTCTAATTTGGGACACCTATTGATTTCGGCTCGAGCCCAAAACTTGGGCAACATCATAATATGGTGGGAGGAGTCGTTTGGTTAGTTTTGAGTGAAATCCAATCGCTAGAAGTATGGAATACACCAACCACTCCAATTAGGAACGAACTGCCGTTGAACTTGAATTGGCCAATTTCTCACACCTATTGATTTCGGATCGAACCCCAAACTTGTGCAACATCATAAAATGGTGGGAGGAGTCATTTGGTGAGTTTTGAGTGAAATCCAATCGCTAGAAGTGTGGAATACACCAACCCCTCCGATTAGGAACGAACTGCCGTTGAACTTGAATTGTCCATTTTCTCACACCTATTGATTTCGGATCGAGACCAAAACTTGGGCAACATCATAATATGGTGGGAGGAGTCATTTGGTGAGTTTTGAGTGAAATCCAATCGCTAGAAGTATGGAATACACCAACCACTCCAGTTAGGAACGAACTGCCGTTGAACTTGAATTGTCCAATTTCTCACACCTATTGATTTCGGCTCGAGCCCAAAACTTGGGCAACATCATAATATGTTGGGAAGAGTCGTTTGGTTAGTTTTGAGTGAAATCCAATCGCTAGAAGTATGGAATCCACCAACCACTCCAATTAGGAACGAACTGCCGTTGAACTTGAATTGTCCAATTTCTCACACCTTTTGATTTCGGATTGAGCCCAAAACATGGGCGACAACATAATATGGTGGGAGGAGTCATTTGATGAGTTTTGAGTGAAATCGAATCGCTAGAAGTATGGAATACACCAACCACTCCAATTAGGAACGAACTGCCGTTGAACTTGAATTGTCCAATTTCTCACACCTATTGATTTCGGATCGAACCCCAAACTTGTGCAACATCATAATATGTTGTGAGGAGTCATTTGGTGAGTTTTGAGTGAAATCCAATCGCTAGAAGTACGGAATACACCAACCACTCCAATTAGGAACGAACTGCCGTTGAACTTGAATTGTCCAATTTCGAACACCTATTGATTTCGGATCGAGCCCAAAACATGGGCAATATCATAATATGGTGGGAGGAGTCATTTGGTGAGTTTTGAGAGAAATCCAATCGCTAGAAGTATGGAATACACCAACCACTCCAATTAGGAACGAACTGCCGTTGAACTATAATTGTCAAATTTGGAAGAACTATTGATTTCGGATCGTGCCAAAAACTTGGGCAACATCATAATATGTGGGAGGAGTCATTTGGTCAGTTTTGAGTGAAATCCAATGGCTAGAAGTATGGAATACGCCAACCACTAAAATTTGGAACGAACTGCCGTTGAACTTGAATTGTCCAATTTGGAACACCTATTGATTTCGAATCGAGCCCAAAACTTGGGCAACATCATAATATGGTGGGAGGAGTCATTTGGTGAGTTTTGAGTGAAATCCAATCACTAGAAGTATCGAATACACCAACCACTCCAATTAGGAACGAACTGCCGTTGAACTTGAATTGTCCAATTTCTCACACCTATTGATTTCGGACCGAGCCCCAAACTTGGGCAACATCATAATATGGTGGGAGGAGTCATTTGGTGAGTTTTGAGTGAAATCCAATCGCTAGAAGTATGGAATACACCAACCACTCCAATTAGGAACGAACTGCCGTTGAACTTGAATTGTCCAATTTCTCACACCTATTGATTTCGGATCGAGCCCAAAACTTGGGCAACATCATAATATGGTGGGAGGAGTCCATTGGTGAGTTTTGAGTGAAATCCAATCGCTAGAAGTATGGAATACAGCTACCACTCCAATTAGGAACGAACTGCCGTTGAACTTGAATTGTCCAATTTCTCACACCTATTGATTTCGGATCGAGCCCAAAACTTGGGCAACATCATAATATGGTGGGAGGAGTCATTTGGTTAGTTTTGAGTGAAATCCAATCGCTAGAAGTATGGAATACACCAACCAGTCCAATTAGGAACGAACTGCCGTTGAACTATAATTGTCAAATTTGGAAGAACTATTGATTTCGGATCGAGCCCAAAACTTAGGCAACATCATAATATGTGGGAGGAGTCATTTGGTGAGTTTTGAGTGAAATCCAATGGCTAGAAGTATGGAATACACCAACCGCTGAAATTAGGAACGAACTGCCGTTGAACTTGAATTGTCCAATTTGGAACAACTATTGATTTCGAATCGAGCCCAAAACTTGGGCAACATCAAAATATGGTGGGAGGAGTCATTTGGTGAGTTTTGAGTGAAATCCAATCACTAGAAGTATGGAATACACCAACCACTCCAATTAGGAACGAACTGCCGTTGAACTTGAATTGTCCAATTTCTCACACCTATTGATTTCGAATCGAGCCCAAAACATGGGCAACATCATAATATGGTGGGAGGAGTCATTTGGGGAGTTTTGAGTGAAATCCAATCGCTAGAAGTATGGAATACACCAACCACTCCAATTAGGAACGAACTGCCGTTGAACTTGAATTGTCCAATTTCGAACACCAATTGATTTCGGATCGAGCCCAAAACTTGGGCAACATCATAATATGGTGGGAGGAGTCATTTGGTGAGTTTTGAGTGAAATCCAATCTCTAGAAGTATGGAATACACCAACCACTCCAATTAGGAACGATCTGCCGTTGAACTTGAATTGTCCAATTTCTCACACCTATTGATTTCGGATCGAGCCCAAACTTGGGCAACATGCAAATATGGTGGGAGGAGTCATTTGGTGAGTTTTGAGAGAAATCCAATCGCTAGAAGCGTGGAATACACCGACCACTCCAATTAGGAACGAATTGCCGTTGAACTTGAATTGTCCAATTTCTCACACCTATTGATTTCGGATCGAGCCCCAAACCTGGGCAACATCATAATATCTTGAGAGGAGTCATTTGGTGAGTTTTGAGTGAAATCCAATCGCTAGAAGTATGGGATACACCAACCACTCCAATTAGGAACGAACTGCCATTGAACCTTTATTGTCCAATTTGGAACACCTATTGATTTCGGATCGAGCCCAAAACTTGGGTGATCAGTTCATAATTGTATATCATTTTGTACCCCTCTGGCTTATGATTTGGTTATGTTGTTGAGTTAAACTTGTGCTTTTAATCCCTTTTCTGTTTATCATTCAGTTCATTGGGCCTTAGATAGCAATGGTGGCTTTGGATAGGAAAAGATGCAAAATGGTGTAAAAACGAGCAGACTGAGTTAGCAATTTTCTTCGGCCTTAGCTTCCTCCTCCTAACATGTATTGGCCCAATTATTATGTGGTTGGAAAGACGAGATTCTGAGCTGCAAGATGGACTGCTAAAACGTATCAATTGATGAAGTCAAGCCCAATCCATGGGCCCATCAAAATGCACACCATACATTCCAGTCTATTTTCGGCAGTCAACTTGCAAGGCCCAAAACGTACACTTATACTGCTCAGATGGGAATGCATTCTTCATCAAAGTTGTTCCAATGGGTGTCTATTATGACATATCCAAATATGAGCCCCATTGCATACATATTGAAATCTCAGGCCTTCATACACCAAGCCTGGTTCAGCAGCATCTTTTATTTCCAGCAACCAAAAGAAAACCCACATGGGTTGGCAGCAAAAGGCAGCCACAATTGAACACCCATGTGAAGAAAGCTTGAGGTGCAGCAAAAGAAGTATGGGATGGGATTGATTCCAACCACACTAACATAGACAAGATGAAGTGGGAGTTATGGGTTGTATTAAATGAGGAATGGTGGTGTTGGATTTCATCATGATGTTCCTCCCTCTTAGCCCTATAAATAGAGGAGTCTTCAAGCTACAAACTCAATTCAGCCATCCTCCACACTTCCATCATTCCATCAACACATCCAGAAATCATCCTCATACATTTCCACAACCCCAAACACTCAAGCAATCAACCCAATACTCTAAACTGCCCCAAAATCACCAAAACAGCTCCAGAAAACCTCCCTTCCATTTCCCTACGAATTTCCTCTTTCTCAGCCATCACCACTCACTCAAACTCATCCCAAATCACCTCCATATCCTTCATACATCCTTCTAGACGTGGAGAAGCTCTTGCAGAAGCATTGGACACCACAAGAACTTCAAAAAAGGGTTTTTCTACTCTTATGGCATTCATTATGTTTTCCCATTTCTGTTTTAGTTTCTTTTCCATTATGAGTAGCTAAATCCATAACTAGGGCTTCGATGTAACCTAACATGAATATTCTGGGTTTATAAGTTTGAAGTTTGGAGTTTCAAGTTTGATTCATGATTCATGTTCTTATTCATTATGCTTATAAGTTAACATGCTTGTTTGAATGATTGATCACCATTAGAACTTGTTTGTTAACTATCTTGGTTTGAATTAAGAGTAGACACCATGCTTTAATTCGAATTGAACTATGAATAGGAAGAGTATGTATGGACATTCGACAACAGGGATTAGATACATGCTTGGTTGTTTAAATTGTTCTTCTATGCTTAATGGGTTCCTAATGCTTAATTTTAGGTTAGACAACAAATGATCAAATTAGAGAATTAGGAACACAAGATTAGGACCAAACACCATGGCCTAATCATACTTTAGCTAGAATCAATCTTTGAATCTGAATTAGACTTGTTACTTGACTCCTTATAACCCAGAATTGAATTGTTATGGTGATTCGAATGCCCTAGTCTCCAAATCTGTTTTCCATCTCTTAAAACCACTCTTTGTTACATTTGTTTACTTGTTTTTGTTTGCAATTTCATTTTGCTTATTTTGTTCAACAATCACAACCACTCTTGCTTTAAATTCTGTTTTAGACATAACCTCCTACTTTCTTGAATTTGGTAAGCTAAGTACATAACTAGTTTTAACTTCTCAGTCTTCGTGGGTACGACCTCGTACTTGTCTTGCTATACCACTAATTGCCCCGTACAATTGCGAGTTAACATAATAATTAACAACATTGGGCAACATCATAATATGGTGGGAGGAGTCATTTTGTGAGTTTTGAGTGAAATCCATTCGCTAGAAGTATGGAAGACACCAACCACTCCAATTAGGAACGAACTGCCGTTGAACTTGAATTGTCCAATTTCTCACACCTATTGATTTCGGATCGAGCCCCAAACTTGGGCAACATCATTGATCGGTGCATATTTCCATATTATTTTGTACCCTTTTAACTTATGATTTGGTTATGTTTTTGAGTTAAACTTGTGCTTTTAATAAGTTTTGTGTTTGTTTCAGTGTTATAAGCTTGAGACTCACTAATTGCATTTTGGAGACAAATTAGCTCAAAACGGTGTCTGCAGATCAGTCAACTTCACGGATTGGACTGTACTTGCTCAAGAAGAACCAGATGATGAGCCATACATCATTGGAAAGATACGGAAGTCTAGTTTCTGTAGAATTTTACGGTTCATGATTCCGAGTCTTCTAGAGAAAGTTATACATGTTTTGGCAACTTAAGGTCAAATTCGGCAGCATCTGCGTTACTGGGCCAAAAATCACATTTGAAGGCCTTCCAGATTTTTCCTTGAGTTGGGCTGCATATGCTTGGAAAGATAATTCAAAGAGCTTCAAGATCCATAGTTTTCCAGATTTTTCAGATTGGAGCCACAAGCCCAAAACGAGCCCACAAGCTGGCTGCAATGCATTGTCATGCATGACATATGCATGATGAAGTGTTGTTGATTGTGGGAAAGTTTGGTGAAGCATATTCAATACCTATTTTTGAGTGGAATTTTGCAGCAGCCAAATGAATTAATTGAAGTTGAAGTGGGGGTGCAACACTAAGCCTAAAGACAAGAGGAATTATTTTCAAATGCAATTGTGTGTTAGGTTAAGTTGGTGAATTAAGTGTAGTGTGTTAGGTGAAGTTAGTGTGTTTAGATAATTCAATTGTATAATTCAGATTTTCAACTTCCTTAGGCCTATAAATAGTGAGGTTTCCTAAGCTTGTTAACACACCCCAAGGGGGGGAGCTCTCAAACACTTCTCTAGAGCTCCCTTCCCTTCTCTCCCTCAAATTCTCTTAGTTTCATTTTCTAGTTTTCAATTGTTGTAATGAAATATTTGTGCTGAAATTCTCCTTAAGTTTTTCTTAGTTCCACTGTACTTTTCATTATGTAAATTCTTTTCTTAAGTTTTCAAGTTGAATTAGTTTCCAAATTTCAATTATGGTTTTTGTTCTTATTCATTATGCTTATAAGTTAATATGCTAGTTTGAATGATTGATCACCATTTAGGCTTGCATGTTAGCTATCTTGGTTTGAATTAAGAGTATACACCATACTTTAATTCGAATTGAACTATGAATAGGAAGAGTATGTATGGACATTCGACAACAGGGATTAGATACATACTTGGTTGTTTAAAATGTTCTTCTATGCTTAATGGGTTCCTAATGCTTAATTTTAGGTTAGACAACAAATGATCAAATTAGGGAATTAGAAACACAAGGTTATGACCACACACCATGGCTTAATCATACTTTAGCTAGAATCAATCCATTAATCTAAATTGAACTTGGGAACTTATTTGCTTGAGTTACTTTCTTATTTTCTTCCTTCTTTCATGTTCTTTGTTTTTGTTTCTGTTTTGTGTAGGAAAACTGAATTGGATCATTCAATCACCAATCCCTGTGGAATCGACCTCGCACTTACATACGCTAAACTACCAACGGTTCGTGCACTTGCGAGTATCACAAGTTGAGGATGCAGCTGAATCCATATTGGTGCAGCTGAAATCTACACAACAATCATAATATGGTGGGAGGAGTCATTTGGTGAGTTTTCAGTGAAATCCAATCGCTAGAAGTATGGAATACACCAACCACTCCAATTAGGAACGAACAGTCAATACACTTGAATTGTCCAATTTCTCACACCTATTGATTTCGGATCGAGCCCAAAACTTGGGCAACATCATAATATGGTGGGAGGAGTCATTTGGTGAGTTTTGAGTAAAATCCAATCGCTAGAAGTATGGAATACACCAACCACTCCAATTAGGAACGAACTGCCGTTGAACTTGAATTGTCCAATTTCGAACACCAATTGATTTCAGATCGAGCCCAAAACTTGGGCAACATCATAATATGGTGGGAGGAGTCATTTGGTGAGTTTTGAGTGAAATCCAATCGCTAGAAGTATGGAATACACCAACCACTCCAATTAGGAACGAACTGCCGTTGAACTTGAATTGTCCAATTTCGAACACCAATTGATTTCGGATCGAGCCCAAAACTTGGGCAACATCATAATATGGTGGGAGGAGTCATTTGGTGAGTTTTGAGTGAAATCCAATCGCTAGAGGTATGGAATACACCAACCACTCCAATTAGGAACGAACTGCCGTTGAACTTGAATTGTCCAATTTCTCACACCTATTGATTTCGGATCGAGCCCCAAACTTGGGCAACATCATAATAGGGTGGGAGGAGTCATTTGGTTAGTTTTGAGTGAAATCCAATCGCGAGAAGATTTGAATACACCAACCACTCCAATTAGGAACGAACTGCCGTTGAACTTGAATTGTCCAATTTCTCACACGTATTGATTTTGGATCGAGCCCCAAACTTGGGCAACATCATAATATGGTGGGAGTAGTCATTTGGTGAGTTTTGAGTGAAATCCAAACGCTAGAAGTATGGAATACACCAACCACTCCAATTAGGAACGAACTGCCGTTGAACTTGAATTGTCCAATTTGGAACACCTATTGATTTCGGATCGAGCCCAAAACTTGGGCAACATCATAATACGGTGGGAGGAGTCATTTGGTGAGTTTTGAGTGAAATCCAGTCGCTAGAAGTATGTTATACACCAACCACTCCAATTAGGAACGAACTGCCGTTGAAATTGAATTGTCCAATTTCTCACACCTATTGATTTCGGATCAAGCCCAAAACTTGGGCAACATCATAATATGGGGGGAGGAGTCATTTAGTGAGTTTGGAGTGAAATCCAATCGCTAGAAGTATTGAATACACCAACCACTCCAATTAGGAACGAAATGCCGTTGAACTTGAATTGTCCAATTTCGAACACCAATTGATTTCGGATCGAGCCCAAAACTTGGGCAACATCATAATATGGTGGGAGGAGTCATTTGGTGAGTTTTGAGTGAAATCCAATCGCTAGAGGTATGGAATACACCAACCACTCCAATGAGGAACGAACTGCCGTTGAACTTGAATTGTCCAATTTCTCACACCTATTGATTTCGGATCGAGCCCCAAACTTGGGCAGCATCATAATAGGGTGGGAGGAGTCATTTGGTTAGTTTTGAGTGAAATCCAATCGCGAGAAGTTTTGAATACACCATCCACTCCAATTAGGAACGAACTGCCGTTGAACTTGAATTGTCCAATTTCTCACACGTATTGATTTTGGATCGAGTCCCAAACTTGGGCAACATCATAATATGGTGGGAGTAGTCATTTGGTGAGTTTTGAGTGAAATCCAATCACTAGAAGTATGGAATACACCAACCACTCCAATTAGGAACGAACTGCCGTTGAACTTGAATTGTCCAATTTCTCACACCTATTGAGTTCGGATCAAGCCCACAACTTGGGCAACATCATAATATGGGGGGAGGAGTCATTCGGTGAGTTTGGAGTGAAATCCAATCGCTAGAAGTATGGAATACAGAAACCACTCCAATTAGGAACGAACTGCTGTTGAACTTGAATTGTCCAATTTCTCACACCTATTGATTTCGGATCGAGCCCAAAACATGGGCAACATCATAATATGGTGGGAGGAGGCATTTGGTGAGTTTTGAGTGAAATCCAATCGCTAGAAGTATGGAATACACCAACCACCCCAATTAGGAACGAACTGCCGTTGAACTTGGATTGTCCAATTTCTCACACCTATTGATTTCAGATCGAGCCCCAAACTTGGGCAACATCATAATATGGTGGGAGGAATCATTTGGTAAGTTTAGAGTGAAATCCAATCGCGAGAAGTGTTGAATACACCAACCGATCCAATTAGGAGCGAACTGCCGGTGAACTTGAATTGTCCAATTTCTCACACCTATTGATTTCGGATCGAGGCCCAAACTTGGGCAACATCATAATATGGTGGGAGGAGTCATTTGGTGAGTTTTGACTGAAATCCAATCTCTAGAAGTATGGAATACACCAACCACTCCAATTAGGAACGAACTGCCGTTGAACTTGAATTGCCCAATTTCTCACACCTATTGATTTCGGATCGAGCCCAAAACTTGGGCAACACCATAATATGGTGGGAGGAGTCATTTGGTGAGTTTTGAGTGAAATCCAATCGCTAGAAGTATGGAGTACACCAACAACTCCAATTAGGAACGAACTGCCGTTGAACTTGAATTGTCCAATTTCTCACACCTATTGATTTCGGATCGAGGCCCAAACTTGGGCAACATCATAATATGGTGGGAGGAGTCATTTGGTGAGTTTTGAGTGAAATATAGCTAGAAGTATGGAATACACCAACCACTCCAATTAGGAACGAACTGCCGTTGAACTAGAATTGTCCAATTTGGAACACCTATTGATTTCGGATCGAGCCCAAAACTTGGGCAACATCATAATATGGTGGGAGGTGTCATTTGGTGAGTTTTGAGTGAAATCCAGTCGCTAGAAGTATGTTATACACCAACCACTCCAATTAGGAACGAACTGCCGTTGAACTTGAATTGTCCAATTTCTCACACCTATTGATTTCGGATCAAGCCCAAAACTTGGGCAACATCATAATATGGGGGGAGGAGTCATTTGGTGAGTTTGGAGTGAAATCCAATCGCTAGAAGTATGGAATACACCAACCACTCCAATTAGGAACGAACTGCCGTTGAACTTGAATTGTCCAATTTCTCACACCTATTGATTTCGGATCGAGGCCCAAACTTGGGCAACATCGTAATATGGTGGGAGGAGTAATTTGGTGAGTTTTAAGTGAAATCCAATCGCTAGAAGTATGGAATACACCAACCACTCCAATTAGGAACGAACTGCCGTTGAACTTGAATTGTCCAATTTGTCACACCTATTGATTTCGGATTGAGCCCAAAACATGGGCAACATCATAATATGGTGGGAGGAGTCATTTGTTGAGTTTTGAGTCAAATCCAATCGCTAGAAGTACGGAATACACCAACCACTCCAATTAGGAACGAACTGCTATTGAACTTGAATTGTCCAATTTGGAACACCTATTGATTTCGGATCGAGCCCAAAAATTGGGCAACATCATAATATGGTGCGAGGCGTCATTTGGTGAGTTTTGAGTGAAATCCAATCGCTAGAAGTATGGAATACCCCAACCACTCCAATTAGGAACGAACTGCCGTTGAACTTGAATAGCCCAATTTCTCACACCTATTGATTTCGGATCGAGCCCAAAACTTGGGCAACACCATAATTTGGTGGGTGGAGTCATTTGGTGAGTTTTGAGTGAAATCCAATCGCTAGATGTATGGAACACACCAACCACTCCAATTAGGAAAGAACTGTCGTTGAAATTGAATAGACCAATTTCTCACACCTATTGATTTCGGATCGAGCCCAAAACTTGGGCAACATCATAATACAGTGTGTGGAGTCATTTGGAGAGTTTTATGTAAAATCCAATTGCTATAAGTATGGAATACACCAACCACTCCAATTAGGAACGAATTGCCGTTGAACTTGAATTCTCCAATTTGGAACACCTATTGATTTCGGATTGAGCCCAAAACTTGGGCAACATCAAAATATGGTGGGAGAAGTCATTTGGTGAGTTTTGAGTGAAATCCAATCGCTAGAAGTATGGAATACACCAACCACTCCAATTAGGAACAAACTGCCGTTGAACTTGAATTGTCCAATTTGGAACACCTATTGATTTCGGATCGAGCCCAAAACTTGGGCAACATCATAATATGGTGGGAGGAGTCATTTGGTGAGCTTTGAGTGAAATCCAATCGCTAGAAGTATGTTATACACCAACCACTCCAATTAGGAACGAACTGCCGTTGAACTTGAATTGTCCAATTTCTCACACCTATTGATTTGGGATCAAGCCCAAAACTTGGGCAACATCATAATATGGGGGGAGGAGTCATTTGGTGAGTTCGGAGTGAAATCCAATCGCTAGAAGTATGGAATACACCAACCACCCCAATTAGGAATGAACTGCCGTTGAACTTGAATTTTACCAATTTCTCACACCTTTTGATTTCGGATCGAGCCCAAAACTTGGGCAACATCATAATATGGTGGGAGGAGTCGTTTGGTGAGTTTTGAGTGAAATCCAATCGCTATAAGTATGGAATACACCAACCACTCCAATTAGGAACGAACTGCCGTTGAACTTCAATTGTCCAATTTGGAACACCTATTGATTTCGGATCAAGCCCAAAACTTGGGCAACACCATAATATGGTGGGAGGAGTCATTTGGTGAGTTTTGAGTGAAATCCAATCGCTAGAAGTATGGAGTACAGCAACCACTCCAATTAGGAACGAACTGCCGTTGAACTTGAATTGTCCAATTTCTCACACCTATTTATTTCGGATCGAGGCCCAAACTTGGGCAACATCATAATATGGTGGGAGGGGTCATTTGGTGAGTTTTGAGTGAAATCCAATCGCTAGAAGTATGGAATACACCAACCACTCCAATTAGGAACGAACTGCCGTAGAACTTGAATTGTCCAATTTGGAACACCTATTGATTTCGGATGGAGCCCAAAACTTGGGCAACATCATAATATGGTGGGAGGAGTCATTTGGTGAGTTTTGAGTGAAATCCAATCGCTAGAAGTATGGAATACATCAACCGCTCCAATTAGGAACGATATGCCGTTGAACTTGAATTGTGCAATTTCTCACACCTATTGATTTTGGATCGAGCCCCAAACTTTTGCAACATCATAATATGGTGGGAGAAGTCATTTGGTGAGTTTTGAGTGAAACCCAATCGCTAGAAGTATGGAATACACCAACCACTCCAATTAGGAACAAACTGCCGTTGAACTTGAATTGTCCAATTTGGAACACCTATTGATTTCTGATCGAGCCCAAAACTTGGGCAACATCATAATATGGTGGGAGGAGTCATTTGGTGAGCTTTGAGTGAAATCCAATCGCTAGAAGTATGTTATACACCAACCACTCCAATTAGGAACGAACTGCCGTTGAACTTGAATTGTCCAATTTCTCACACCTATTGATTTCGGATCAATCCCAAAACTTGGGCAACATCATAATATAGGGGGAGGAGTCATTTGGTGAGTTTGGAGGAAAATCCAATCGCTAGAAGTATGGAATACACCAACCACTCCAATTAGGAACGAACTGCCGTTGAACTTGAATTGTCCAATTTGGAACACCTATTGATTTCGGATCGAGCCCAAAACTTGGGCAACATCATAATGTGGTGGGAGGAGTCATTTGGTGAGTTTTGAGTGAAATCCAATCGCTAGAAGTATGGAATACACCAACCACTCCAATTAGGAACGAACTGCCGTTGAACTTGAATTGTCCAATTTGGAACACCTATTGATTTCGGATCGAGCCAAAAACTTGGGTAACATCATAATATGGTGGGAGGAGTCATTTGGGGAGTTTTGAGTGAAATCCAATCGCTAGAAGTATGGAATACACCAACCACTACAATTAGGAACGAACTGCCGTTGAACTTGAATTGCCCATTTCTCACACCTATTGATTTCGGACCGAGCCCAAAACTTGGGCAACCTCATAATATGGAGGGAGGACTCATTTGGTTAGTTTTGAGTGAAATCCAATCGCTAGAAGTATGGAATACACCAACCACTCCAATTAGGAACGAACTGCCGTTGAACTTGAATTGTCCAATTTCTCACACCTATTGATTTCGGATCGAGCCCAAAACTTGGGCAACATCATAATATGGTGGGAGGAGTCATTTGGTGAGTTTTGAGTGAAATCCAATCGCTAGAAGTATGGAATACATCAACCGCTCCAATTAGGAACAATATGCCGTTGAACTTGAATTGTCCAATTTCTCACACCTATTGATTTTGGATCGAGCCCCAATCACTCCAATTAGGAACGAACTGCCGTTGAACTTGAATTGTCCAATTTCTCACACCTATTGATTTCGGATCAAGCCCAAAACTTGGGCAACATCACAATATGGGGGGAGGAGTCATTTCGTGAGTTTGGAGTGAAATCCAATCGCTAGAAGTGTGGAATACACCAACCACTCCAATTAGGAACGAACTGCCGTTGAACTTGAATTGTCCAATTTCTCACAACTATTGATTTCGGATCGAGCCCAAAACTTGGGCACCATCATAATATGGTGGGAGGAGTCATTTGGTGAGTTTGGAGTGAAATCCAATCGCTAGAAGTATGCAATACACCAACCACTCCAATTAGGAACGAACTGCCGTTGAACTTGAATTGTCCAATTTGGAACACCTATTGATTTCGGATCGAGCCCAAAACTTGGGCAACATCATAATATGTTTGGAGGAGTCATTTGGTGAGTTTTGAGTGAAATCCAATCGCTAGAAGTATGGAATACACCAACCACTCCAATTAGGAACGAACTGCCGTTGAACTTGAATTGTCCAATTTGGAACACCTATTGATTTCGGATCGAGTCCAAAACTTGGGCAACATCATAATGTGGTGGGAGGAGTCATTTGGTGAGTTTTCAGTGAAATCCAATCGCTAGAAGTATGGAATACACCAACCACTACAATTAGGAACGAACTGCCGTTGAACTTGAATTGCCCATTTCTCACACCTATTGATTTCGGATCAAGCCCAAAACTTGGGCAACATCATAATATGGAGGGAGGACTCATTTGGTGAGTTTTGAGTGAAATCCAATCGCTAGAAGTATGGAATACACCAACCACTCCAATTAGGAACGAACTGCCGTTGAACTTGAATTGTCCAATTTCTCACACCTATTAATTTCGGATCGATCCCAAAACTTGGGCAACATCATAATATGGTGGGAGGAGTCATTTGGTGAGTTTTGAGTGAAATCCAATCGCTAGAAGTATGGAATACACCAACCACTCCAATTAGGAACGAACTGCCGTTGAACTTGAATTGTCCAATTTCTCACACCTATTGATTTCGGATCGAGCCCAAAACTTGGGCAACATCATAATATGGTGGGAGGAGTCATTTGGTGAGTTTGGATTGAAATCCAATCGCTAGAAGTATGGAATACACCAACCACTCCAATTAGGAACGAACTGCCGTTGAACTTGAATTGTCCAATTTGGAACACCTATTGATTTCGGATCGAGCCCAAAACTTGGGCAACATCATAATATGGTGGGAGGAGTCATTTGGTGAGTTTTGAGTGAAATCCAATTGCTAGAAGTATGGAATACACCAACCACTACAATTTGGAAAGAAATGCCGTTGAACTTGAATTGCCCATTTCTCACACCTATTGATTTCGGATCGAGCCCAAAACTTGGGCAACATCATAATATGGTGGGAGGAGTCATTTGGTGAGTTTTGAGTGAAATCCAATCGCTCGATGCATGGAATACACCAACCACTCCAATTAGGAACGAACTGTAGTTGAAATTGAATTGACCAATTTCTCACACCTATTGATTTCGGATCGAGCCCCAAACTTGGGCAACATCATAATATGGTGGGAGGAGTCGTTTGGTGAGTTTTGAGTGAAATCCAATCGCTAGAAGTGTGGAATACACCAACCACGCCAATTAGGAACGACCTGCCGTTGAACTTGAATTGTCCAATTTCTCACACCTATTGATTTCGGATCGAATCCTAAACTTGTGCAACATCATAATATGGTGTGAGGAGTCATTTGGTGAGTTTTGAGTGAAATCCAATCGCTAGAAGTATGGAATACACCAACCACTCCAATTAGGAACGAACTGCCGTTGAACTTGAATTGTCCAATTTCGAACACCTATTGATTTCGGATCGAGCCCAAAACTTGGGCAACATCATAATATGGTGGGAGGAGTCATTTGGGGAGTTTTGAGTGAAATCCAATCGCTAGAAGTATGGAATACACCAACCACTCCAATTAGGAACGAACTGCCGTTCAACTTGAATTGTCCAATTTCGAACACCTATTGATTTCGGATCGAGCCCAAAACTTGGGCAACATCATAATATGGTGGGAGGAGTCATTTGGTGAGTTTTGAGAGTAATCCAATCGCTAGAAGTATGGAACACATTAACCACTCCAATTAGGAACGAACTGCCGTTGAACTTGAATTATCCAATTTCTCAACCCTATTGATTTCGGATCGAGCCCAAAACTTGGGCAACATCATAATATGGTGGGTGGAGTCATTTGGTGAGTTTTGAGTGAAATCCAATCGCTAGAAGTATGGAATACACCAACCACTTCAATTAGGAACGAACTTTCGTTGTAATTGAATTGACCAATTTCTCACACCTATTGATTTCGGATCGAGCCCAAAACTTGGGCAACATCATAATATGGTGGGAGGAGTCATTTGGTGAGTTTTGAGTGAAATCCAATCGCTAGAAGTATGGAATACACCAACCACTCCAGTTAGGAACGAACTGCCGTTATACTTGAATTTTCCAATTTGGAACACCTATTGATTTCGGATCGAGCCCAAAACTTGGGCAACATCATAATATGGTGGGAGGAGTCATTTGGTGAGTTTTGAGTGAAATCCAATCGCTAGAAGTTTGGAATACACCAACCACTCCAGTTAGGAACGAACTGTCGTTGAAATTGAATTGACCAATTTCTCACACCTATTGATTTCGGATCGAGCCCAAAACTTGGGCAACATCATAATATGGTGGGAGGAGTCATTTGGTGAGTTTTGAGTGAAATCCAATCACTAGAAGTATGGAATACACCAACCACTCCAATTAGGAACGAACTGCCGTTGAACTTGAATTGTCCAATTTCTCACACCTATTGATTTCGGATCGAGCCCCAAACTTGGGCAACAGCATAATATGGTGGGAGGAGTCATTTGGTGAGTTTTCAGTGCAATCCAATCGCTAGAAGTATGGAAAACACCAACCACTCCAATTAGGAACGAACTGTCGTTGAACTTGAATTGTCCAATTTGGAACACCTATTGATTTCGGATCGAGCCCAAAACTTGGGCAACATCATAATATGGTGGGAGGAGTCATTTGATGAGTTTTGAGTGAAATCCAATTGCTAGAAGTATGGAATACACCAACCACTCCAATTAGGAACGAACTGCCGTTGAACATGAAGTGTCCAATTTGGAAGACCTATTGATTTCGGATCGAGCCCAAAACTTGGGCAACATCATAACATGGTGGGAGGACTCATTTGGTGAGTTTTGAGTGAAATCCAATCGCTAGAAGTATGGAATACACCAACCACTCCAATTAGGAACGAACTGTCGTTGAAATTGAATTGACCAATTTCTCACACCTATTGATTTCGGATCGAGCCCAAAACTTGGGAAACATCATAATATGGTGGGAGGAGTCATTTGGTGTCTTTTGAGTGAAATCCAATCGCTAGAAGTATGGAATACACCAACCACTCCAATTAGGAACGAACTGCCGTAGAACTTGAATTGTCCAATTTGGAATACTTATTGATTTCGGATCGAGCCCAAAACTTGGGCAACATCATAATATGGAGGGAGGAGTCATTTGGTGAGTTTTGATTGAAATCCAATCGCTAGAAGTATGGAATACACCAACCAAACCAATTAGGAACGAACTGCCGTTGAACTTGAATTGTCCAATTTGGAACACCTAATGATTTCGGATCGAGCCCAAAACTTGGGCAACATCATAATATGGTGGGAGGAGTCATTTGGTGAGTTTTGAGTGAAATCCAATCGCTAGAAGTATGGAATACACCAACCACTCCAATTAGGAACGAACTGCCGTTGAACTTGAATTGTCCAATTTCTCACACCTATTGATTTCGGATCGAGCCCAAAACTTGGGCAACATCATAATATGGTGGGAGGAGTCATTTGGTGAGTTTTGATTGAAATCCAATCGCTAGAAGTATGGAATACACCAACCACTCCAATTAGGAACGAACTGCCGTTGAACTTGAATTGTCCAATTTGGAACACCTATTGATTTCGGATCGAGCCCAAAACTTGGGCAACATCATAATATGGTGGGAGGAGTCATTTGGTGAGTTTTGAGTGAAATCCAATTGCTAGAAGTATGGAATACACCAACCACTACAATTTGGAAAGAAATGCCGTTGAACTTGAATTGCCCATTTCTCACACCTATTGATTTCGGATCGAGCCCAAAACTTGGGCAACATCATAATATGGTGGGAGGAGTCATTTGGTGAGTTTTGAGTGAAATCCAATCGCTCGATGCATGGAATACACCAACCACTCCAATTAGGAACGAACTGTAGTTGAAATTGAATTGACCAATTTCTCACACCTATTGATTTCGGATCGAGCCCCAAACTTGGGCAACATCATAATATGGTGGGAGGAGTCGTTTGGTGAGTTTTGAGTGAAATCCAATCGCTAGAAGTGTGGAATACACCAACCACGCCAATTAGGAACGAACTGCCGTTGAACTTGAATTGTCCAATTTCTCACACCTATTGATTTCGGATCGAATCCTAAACTTGTGCAACATCATAATATGGTGTGAGGAGTCATTTGGTGAGTTTTGAGTGAAATCCAATCGCTAGAAGTATGGAATACACCAACCACTCCAATTAGGAACGAACTGCCGTTGAACTTGAATTGTCCAATTTCGAACACCTATTGATTTCGGATCGAGCCCAAAACTTGGGCAACATCATAATATGGTGGGAGGAGTCATTTGGGGAGTTTTGAGTGAAATCCAATCGCTAGAAGTATGGAATACACCAACCACTCCAATTAGGAACGAACTGCCGTTCAACTTGAATTGTCCAATTTCGACCACCTATTGATTTCGGATCGAGCCCAAAACTTGGGCAACATCATAATATGGTGGGAGGAGTCATTTGGTGAGTTTTGAGAGTAATCCAATCGCTAGAAGTATGGAACACATTAACCACTCCAATTAGGAACGAACTGCCGTTGAACTTGAATTATCCAATTTCTCAACCCTATTGATTTCGGATCGAGCCCAAAACTTGGGCAACATCATAATATGGTGGGAGGAGTCATTTGGTGAGTTTTGAGTGAAATCCAATCGCTAGAAGTATGGAATACACCAACCACTTCAATTAGGAATGAACTTTCGTTGTAATTGAATTGACCAATTTCTCACACCTATTGATTTCGGATCGAGCCCAAAACTTGGGCAACATCATAATATGGTGGGAGGAGTCATTTGATGAGTTTTGAGCGAAATCCAATCGCTAGAAGTATGGAATACACCAACCACTCCAGTTAGGAACGAACTGCCGTTATACTTGAATTTTCCAATTTGGAACACCTATTGATTTCGGATCGAGCCCAAAACTTGGGCAACATCATAATATGGTGGGAGGAGTCATTTGGTGAGTTTTGAGTGAAATCCAATTGCTAGAAGTATGGAATACACCA
This sequence comes from Prunus avium, assembly GCF_965620075.1. Taxonomy (NCBI): domain Eukaryota; kingdom Viridiplantae; phylum Streptophyta; class Magnoliopsida; order Rosales; family Rosaceae; genus Prunus; species Prunus avium. The sequence goes on along the minus strand of NC_142289.1, from coordinate 16,594,866 downwards.
ACCACTACAATTTGGAAAGAAATGCCGTTGAACTTGAATTGCCCATTTCTCACACCTATTGATTTCGGATCGAGCCCAAAACTTGGGCAACATCATAATATGGTGGGAGGAGTCATTTGGTGAGTTTTGAGTGAAATCCAATCGCTAGAAGTGTGGAATACACCAACCACTCCAATTAGGAACGAACTGCCGTTGAACTTGAATTGTCCAATTTCGAACACCTATTGATTTCGGATCGAGCCCAAAACTTGGGCAACATCATAATATGGTGGGAGGAGTCATTTGGGGAGTTTTGAGTGAAATCCAATCGCTAGAAGTATGGAATACACCAACCACTCCAATTAGGAACGAACTGCCGTTCAACTTGAATTGTCCAATTTCGAACACCTATTGATTTCGGATCGAGCCCAAAACTTGGGCAACATCATAATATGGTGGGAGGAGTCATTTGGTGAGTTTTGAGAGTAATCCAATCGCTAGAAGTATGGAACACATTAACCACTCCAATTAGGAACGAACTGCCGTTGAACTTGAATTATCCAATTTCTCAACCCTATTGATTTCGGATCGAGCCCAAAACTTGGGCAACATCATAATATGGTGGGAGGAGTCATTTGGTGAGTTTTGAGTGAAATCCAATCGCTAGAAGTATGGAATACACCAACCACTTCAATTAGGAACGAACTTTCGTTGTAATTGAATTGACCAATTTCTCACACCTATTGATTTCGGATCGAGCCCAAAACTTGGGCAACATCATAATATGGTGGGAGGAGTCATTTGGTGAGTTTTGAGTGAAATCCAATCGCTAGAAGTATGGAATACACCAACCACTCCAGTTAGGAACGAACTGCCGTTATACTTGAATTTTCCAATTTGGAACACCTATTGATTTCGGATCGAGCCCAAAACTTGGGCAACATCATAATATGGTGGGAGGAGTCATTTGGTGAGTTTTGAGTGAAATCCAATCGCTAGAAGTTTGGAATACACCAACCACTCCAGTTAGGAACGAACTGTCGTTGAAATTGAATTGACCAATTTCTCACACCTATTGATTTCGGATCGAGCCCAAAACTTGGGCAACATCATAATATGGTGGGAGGAGTCATTTGGTGAGTTTTGAGTGAAATCCAATCACTAGAAGTATGGAATACACCAACCACTCCAATTAGGAACGAACTGCCGTTGAACTTGAATTGTCCAATTTCTCACACCTATTGATTTCGGATCGTGCCCCAAACTTGGGCAACAGCATAATATGGTGGGAGGAGTCATTTGGTGAGTTTTCAGTGCAATCCAATCGCTAGAAGTATGGAATACACCAACCACTCCAATTAGGAACGAACTGTCGTTGAACTTGAATTGTCCAATTTGGAACACCTATTGATTTCGGATCGAGCCCAAAACTTGGGCAACATCATAATATGGTGGGAGGAGTCATTTGATGAGTTTTGAGTGAAATCCAATTGCTAGAAGTATGGAATACACCAACCACTCCAATTAGGAACGAACTGCCGTTGAACATGAATTGTCCAATTTGGAAGACCTATTGATTTCGGATCGAGCCCAAAACTTGGGCAACATCATAACATGGTGGGAGGATTCATTTGGTGAGTTTTGAGTGAAATCCAATCGCTAGAAGTATGGAATACACCAACCACTCCAATTAGGAACGAACTGTCGTTGAAATTGAATTGACCAATTTCTCACACCTATTGATTTCGGATCGAGCCCAAAACTTGGGAAACATCATAATATGGTGGGAGGAGTCATTTGGTGTGTTTTGAGTGAAATCCAATCGCTAGAAGTATGGAATACACCAACCACTCCAATTAGGAACGAACTGCCGTAGAACTTGAATTGTCCAATTTGGAATACTTATTGATTTCGGATCGAGCCCAAAACTTGGGCAACATCATAATATGGAGGGAGGAGTCATTTGGTGAGTTTTGATTGAAATCCAATCGCTAGAAGTATGGAATACACCAACCAAACCAATTAGGAACGAACTGCCGTTGAACTTGAATTGTCCAATTTGGAACACCTAATGATTTCGGATCGAGCCCAAAACTTGGGCAACATCATAATATGGTGGGAGGAGTCATTTGGTGAGTTTTGAGTGAAATGCAATCGCTAGAAGTATGGAATACACCAACCACTCCAGTTAGGAACGAACTGTCATTGAACTTGAATTGTCCAATTTGGAACACCTATTGATTTCGGATCGAGCCCAAAACTTCGGCAACATCATAATATGGTGGGAGGAGTCATTTGTTGAGTTTTGAGTGAAATCCAATCGCTAGAAGTATGGAATACACCAACCAAACCAATTAGGAACGAACTGCCGTTGAACTTGAATTGTCCAATTTGGAACACCTAATGATTTCGGATCGAGCCCAAAACTTGGGCAACATCATAATATGGTGGGAGGAGTCATTTGGTGAGTTTTGAGTGAAATCCAATCACTAGAAGTACGGAATACACCAACCACTCCAATTAGGAACGAACTGCCGTTGAACTTGAATTGTCCAACTTGGAACACCTATTGATTTCGGATCGAGCCCAAAACTTGGGCAACATCATTATATGGTGGGAGGAGTCATTTGGTGAGTTTTGAGTGAAATCCAATCGCTAGAAGTATGGAATACACCAACCACTCCAATTAGGAACGAACTTCCGTTGAACTTGAATTGTCCAATTTCTCACACCTATTGATTTCGGATCGAGCCCCAAACTTGGGCAACATCATAATATGGTGGGAGGAGTCATTTGTTGAGTTTTGAGTGAAATCCAATCGCTAGAAGTATGGAATACACCAACCACTCCAATTAGGAACGAACTGCCGTTGAACTTGAATTGTCCAATTTGGAACACCTATTGATTTCGGATCGAGCCCATGTTAAGCTCATAATTTCATACATATACATGCCCTATTTACTTACTTCTTTTGCTTAGTTTCTTAGATTTCTAAGTTATTTGCCTCCCTTTGTGTGTTTTGTAGGAAAATAGAGCAAGAGAGCATAATTCATGCAATTCAAGCATGTTAAGGCCTAATTTGGATGAATGGATGAAGAGCTTAAAAGACAAACTCATTTTGGCTACAGCCCCCTGCCAGTCCAGTTCCGTAGGTCATATTGCAAGCTTTGTTTCAGCAACCTACACAGCTCGGATGAGGCAGACTTCTTCATGAAAGTTGTTCCAATGGGTGTGTACTATAACATATCCTCATTTTAGCCCCATTGGAGAAATATGGAGTCTGTTACCTAGCAAACACAGAGCCATGCTCAGGATGGATTTTATCAGCGCGCAAAATGAGTTAGCCATTTGTTTTGGCCTTAACTTCCTCCTCCGACCTTGGATTGGCCCAAATGATATATGGCTGAAAAGAAGACATTCTGAACTTCAGGTTTGAGTGCTTAAAGTCTTAATTTGCTTAAGGGAAGCCCAATTCGTAAGCCCTTGAAGTTGCTGGTCATGCTGACCTCAGGATGAGCTATTGTTTCTGGTTGGAAGCTTGGTCATGGTGAGCTAGGCATGAGCTATTGAGCTGGTTGGAAGCTTGGTCATGGTGACATGAAGATGAGCTAGGGCTGCTGTTGGGATTTATTGGTGAAGTGCATCAACCAATTCAAATTTTCTAATACAAGTGCATCAACCATTTCAGATTTTATAAAACAAGTGTTGTATGCATTAGCCATATTGAATTCAGATTTTTCACTTCCTTAGGCCTATAAATAGGGAGGTTCTCTAAGCTTGTAAACACACCCCAAGGGGGGGAGCTCTCAAACACTTCTCTAGAGCTCCCTTCCCTTCTCTCCCTCAAATTCTCTTAATTTTGCTTTCTAGTTCTCAATTCTAGCTTTCCTTTTGCTTCTTAGTTGTAGTTTATTTTTCTTTGTAATGTAAATTCTTTTCTTAAGTTTTCAAGTTGAATTAGTTTCCAAGTTTCAATTATGGTTTTTGTTCTTATTCATTATGCTTATAAGTTAATATGCTAGTTTGAATGATTGATCACCATTTAGGCTTGCATGTTAGCTATCTTGGTTTGAATTAAGAGTATACACCATGCTTTAATTCGAATTGAACTATGAATAGGAAGAGTATGTATGGACATTCGACAACAGGGATTAGATACATGCTTGGTTGTTTAAATTGTTCTTCTATGCTTAATGGGTTCCTAATGCTTAATTTTAGGTTAGACAACAAATGATCAAACTAGGGAATTAGGAACACAAGGTTATGACCACACACCATGGCTTAATCATACTTTAGCTAGAATCAATTCATTAATCTAATTGAACTTGGGAACTTATTTGCTTGAGTTATTTCTTTTTTTCTTGTTGTATTTATTTCCTTTCTTTTTCATTTATGTTTTGTGTAGGGAAAATGAATTCGATCATTCAATCACCAATCCTCGTGGGAATCAACCCTATTTACTTACATACGCTATACTACCAAACGGCTCGTGCACTTGCGAGTATCACAAGTTGAGGATGCAGCTTAATCCATTTTGGTGCAGCTGTATCTATGCAACAAGTTTTTGGCGCCGTTGCCGGGGATCGGTAACATTGTTTGATTCTATTTGGCTTTCCTACTTTAATTTTTTTTTCTTAACTGGACCATTTCAAGTTTTAAAGTTAATGACCTTAATGGACAAGTTGTGTTTGTAGTCCAACAGAAAAGGACAATTGCCCAACAAGCAAGAGAACTGGGTTTAAGTCCCAACTTACACAACCCCAAACTTGTTGCTTTGAAGCATGGAATTGGATGTGTGTTGATTTTCCTTTTCATTTTAGTTTTTATTTCCTAATCCTTTTAATTCAATTTCAAGTTTGTGTGTTTTATTTAGCAATTTATGACAGCTTAACAAAAACGGAGAGAGATGGCAACCTCAATCATAAGAATGGGAAGTGTGGAGCAATGGGAGAAGTCATTTGGTGAGTTTTGAGAGAAATCCAATCGCCACCAACCACTCCAATTAGGAACGAACTGCCGTTGAACTTGAATTGTCCAATTTCTCACACCTATTGATTTTGGATCGAGCCCCAAACTTGGACAACATCATAATATGGTGGGAGGAGTCATTTGGTGAGTTTTGAGTGAAATCCAATCGCAAGAAGTATGGAATCCACCAACCACTCCAATTAGGAATGAACTGCCGTTGAACTTGAATTGTCCAATTTGGAACACCTATTGATTTCGGATCGAGCCCAGCACTTGGGCAACATCATAATATGGTGGGTGGAGTCATTTGGTGAGTTTTGAGGGAAATACAATCGCTAGAAGTATGGAATACACCAACCACTCCAATTAGGAACGAACTGCCATTGAACTTGAATTGTCCAATTTCTCACACCTATTGATTTCGGATTGAGCCCAAAACTTGGGCAACATCATAATATGGTGGGAGGAGTCATTTGGTGAGTTTTGAGTGAAATCCAATCGCTAGAAGTATGGAATACACCAACCACTCCCCTTAGGAACGAACTGCCGTTCAACTTGAATTGTCCAATTTCTCACACCTATTGATTTCGGATCGAACCCCAAACTTGTGCAACATCATAATATGGTGGGGGGAGTCATTTGGTGAGTTTTGAGTGAAATCCAATCGCTAGAAGTATGGAATACACCAACCACTCCAATTAGGAACGAACTGCCGTTAAACTTGAATTGTCCAATTTCTCACACCTATTGATTTCGGATCGAGCCCAAAACTTGGGCAACATCAAAATATGGTGGGAGGAGTCATTTCGTGAGTTTTGAGTGAAATCCAATCGCTAGAAGTACGGAATACACCAACCACTCCAATTAGGAACGAACTGCAGTTGAACTTGAATTGTCCAATTTCTCACACCTATTGATTTCGGATCGAGCCCAAAACTTGGGCAACATCATAATATGGTGGGAGGAGTCATTTGGTGAGTTTTGAGTGACATCCAATCGCTAGAAGTATGGAATACACCAACCACTCCAATTAGGAACGAACTGCCGTAGAACTTGAATTGTCCAATTTGGAATACCTATTGATTTCGGATCGAGCCCAAAACTTGGGCAACATCATAATATGGAGGGAGGAGTCATTTGGTGAGTTTTGAGTGAAATCCAATTGCTAGAAGTATGGAATACACCAACCACACCAGTTAGGAACGAACTGCCGTTGAACTTGAATTGTCCAATTTGGAACACCTATTGATTTCGGATCGAGCCCAAAACTTGGGCAACATCATAATATAGTGGGAGGAGTCATTTGGTGAGTTTTGAGTGAAATCCAATCGCTAGAAGTATGGAATACAATAACCACTCCAATTAGGAACGAACTGCCGTTGTACTTGAATTGTCGAATTTGGAACACCTATTGATTTCGGATCGAGCCCAAAACTTGGGAAACATCATAATATGGTGGGAGGAGTCATTTGGTGAGTTTTGAGTGAAATCCAATCGCTAGAAGTATGGAATACACCAACAACTCCAATTAGGAACGAACTGCCGTTGAACTTGAATTGTCCAATTTCTCACACCTATTGATTTCGGATCGAGCCCCAAACTTGGGCGACATCATAATATGGTGGGAAGAGTCATTTGGTGAGTTTTGAGTGAAATCCAATCGCTAGAAGTATGGAATACACCAACCACTCCAATTAGGAACGAACTGCCGTTGAACTTGAATTGTCCAATTTGGAACACCTATTGATTTCGGATCGAGCCCAAAACTTGGGTAACATCATAATATGGTGGGAGGAGTCATTTGGTGAGTTTTGAGTGAAATCCAATCGCTAGAAGTATGGAATACACCAACCACTCCCATTAGGAACGAACTGCCGTTCAACTTGAATTGTCCAATTTCTCACACCTATTGATTTCGGATCGAACCCCAAACTTGTGCAACATCATAATATGGTGGGAGGAGTCATTTGGTGAGTTTTGAGTGAAATCCAATCGCTAGAAGTATGGAATACACCAACCACTCCAATTAGGAACGAACTGCCGTTAAACTTGAATTGTCCAATTTCTCACACCTATTGATTTCGGATCGAGCCCAAAACCTGGGCAACATCATAATATGGTGGGAGAAGTCATTTGGTGAGTTTTGAGTGAAATCCAATCGCTAGAAGTACGGAATACAACAACCACTCCAATTAGGAACGAACTGCCGTTGAACTTGAATTGTCCAATTTCTCACACCTATTGATTTCGGATCGAGCCCAAAACTTGGGCAACATCATAATATGGTGGGAAGAGTCATTTGGTGAGTTTTGAGTGAAATCCAATCGCTAGAAGTATGGAATACACCAACCACTACAATTAGGATCGAACTGCCGTAGAACTTGAATTGTCCAATTTGGAATACCTATTGATTTCGGATCGAGCCCAAAACTTGGGCAACATCATAATATGGTGGGAGGAGTCATTTGGTGAGTTTTGAGTGAAATCCAATCGCTAGAAGTGTGGAATACACCAACCTCTCCAGTTAGGAACGAACTGCCGTTGAACTTGAATTGTCCAGTTTGGAACACCTATTGATTTCGGATCGAGCCCAAAACTTGGGCAACATCATAATATGGTGGGAGGAGTCATTTGGTGAGTTTTGAGTGAAATCCAATCCCTAGAAGTATGGAATACAATAACCACTCCAATTAGGAACGAACTGCCGCTATACTTGAATTGTCCAATTTCTCACACCTATTGATTTCGGATCGAGCCCAAAACTTGGGCAACATCATAATATGGTGGGAGGAGTCATTTGGTTAGTTTTGAGTGAAATCCAATCGCTAGAAGTATGGAATACACCAACCACTCCAATTAGGAACGAACTGCCGTTGAACTTGAATTGTCCAATTTCTCACACCTATTGATTTCGGATCTAGCCCGAAACTTGGGCTTCATCATAATATGGTGGGAGGAGTCATTTGGTTAGTTTTGAGTGAAATCCAATCGCTAGAAGTATGGAATACACCAACCAATCCAATTAGGAACGAACTGCCGTTGAACTTGAATTGTCCAATTTGGAACACCTATTTATTTCGGATCGAGCCCAAAACTTGGGCAATATCATAATATGGTGGGAGGAGCCATTTGGTGAGTTTTGAGTGAAATCCAATCGCTAGAAGTATGGAATACACCAACCACTCCAAATGAGGAACGAACTGCCGTTGAACTTGAATTGTCCAATTTCTCACAGCTATTGATTTCGGATCGAGCCCTAAACTTGGGAAACATCATAATATGGTGGGAGGAGTCATTTGGTGAGTGTTGAGTGAAATCCAATCGCTAGAAGTAGGGAATACACCAACCACTACAATTTGGAACGAACCGCCGTTGAACTTGAATTGTCCAATTTGGAACACCTATTTATTTCGGATCGAGCCCAAAACTTGGGCAACATCATTATATGGTGGGAGGAGTCATTTGGTGAGTTTTGAGTGAAATCCAATCGCTAGAAGTATGGAATACACCAACCACTCCAATTAGGAATGAACTGTCGTTGAAATTGAATTGACCAATTTCTCACACCTATTGATTTCGGATCGAGCCCAAAACTTGGGCAACATCATAATATGGTGGGAGGAGTCATTTGGTGAGTTTTGAGTGAAATCCAATCGCTAGAAGTATGGAATACACCAACCACTCCAATTAGGAACGAACTGTCGTTGAAATTGAATTGACCAATTTCTCACACCTATTGATTTCGGATCGAGCCCAAAACTTGGGCAACATCATAATATGGTGGGAGGAGTCATTTGGTGAGTTTTGAGTGAAATCCAATCGCTAGAAGTATGGAATACACCAACCACTCCCATTAGGAACGAACTGCCGTTCAACTTGAATTGTCCAATTTCTCACACCAATTGATTTCGGATCGAACCCCAAACTTGTGCAACATCATAATATGGTGGGAGGAGTCATTTGATGAGTTTTGAGTGAAATCCAATCGCTAGAAGTATGGAATACACCAACCACTCCAATTAGGAACGAATTGCCGTTAAACTTGAATTGTCCAATTTCTCACACCTATTGATTTCGGATCGAGCCCAAAACTTGGGCAACATCATAATATGGTGGGAGAAGTCATTTGGTGAGTTTTGAGTGAAATCCAATCGCTAGAAGTATGGAATACACCAACCACTCCAATTAGGAACGAACTGCCGTTAAACTTGAATTGTCCAATTTCTCACACCTATTGATTTCGGATCGAGCCCAAAACTTGGGCAACATCATAATATGGTGGGAGAAGTCATTTGGTGAGTTTTGAGTGAAATCCAATCGCTAGAAGTACGGAATACACCAACCACTCCAATTAGGAACGAACTGCCGTTGAACTTGAATTGTCCAATTTCTCACACCTATTGATTTCGGATCGAGCCCAAAACTTGGGCAACATCATAATATGGTGGGAAGAGTCATTTGGTGAGTTTTGAGTGAAATCCAATCGCTAGAAGTATGGAATACACCAACCACTACAATTAGGATCGAACTGCCGTAGAACTTGAATTGTCCAATTTGGAATACCTATTGATTTCGGATCGAGCCCAAAACTTGGGCAACATCATAATATGGTGGGAGGAGTCATTTGGTGAGTTTTGAGTGAAATCCAATCGCTAGAAGTGTGGAATACACCAACCTCTCCAGTTAGGAACGAACTGCCGTTGAACTTGAATTGTCCAGTTTGGAACACCTATTGATTTCGGATCGAGCCCAAAACTTGGGCAACATCATAATATGGTGGGAGGAGTCATTTGGTGAGTTTTGAGTGAAATCCAATCGCTAGAAGTATGGAATACAATAACCACTCCAATTAGGAACGAACTGCCGCTATACTTGAATTGTCCAATTTCTCACACCTATTGATTTCGGATCGAGCCCAAAACTTGGGCAACATCATAATATGGTGGGAGGAGTCATTTGGTTAGTTTTGAGTGAAATCCAATCGCTAGAAGTATGGAATACACCAACCACTCCAATTAGGAACGAACTGCCGTTGAACTTGAATTGTCCAATTTCTCACACCTATTGATTTCGGATCGAGCCCGAAACTTGGGCTTCATCATAATATGGTGGGAGGAGTCATTTGGTTAGTTTTGAGTGAAATCCAATCGCTAGAAGTATGGAATACACCAACCAATCCAATTAGGAACGAACTGCCGTTGAACTTGAATTGTCCAATTTGGAACACCTATTTATTTCGGATCGAGCCCAAAACTTGGGCAATATCATAATATGGTGGGAGGAGTCATTTGGTGAGTTTTGAGTGAAATCCAATCGCTAGAAGTATGGAATACACCAACCACTCCAAATGAGGAACGAACTGCCGTTGAACTTGAATTGTCCAATTTCTCACAGCTATTGATTTCGGATCGAGCCCTAAACTTGGGAAACATCATAATATGGTGGGAGGAGTCATTTGGTGAGTTTTGAGTGAAATCCAATCGCTAGAAGTAGGGAATACACCAACCACTACAATTTGGAACGAACCGCCGTTGAACTTGAATTGTCCAATTTGGAACACCTATTTATTTCGGATCGAGCCCAAAACTTGGGCAACATCATTATATGGTGGGAGGAGTCATTTGGTGAGTTTTGAGTGAAATCCAATCGCTAGAAGTATGGAATACACCAACCACTCCAATTAGGAATGAACTGTCGTTGAAATTGAATTGACCAATTTCTCACACCTATTGATTTCGGATCGAGCCCAAAACTTGGGCAACATCATAATATGGTGGGAGGAGTCATTTGGTGAGTTTTGAGTGAAATCCAATCGCTAGAAGTATGGAATACACCAACCACTCCAATTAGAAACGAACTGTCGTTGAAATTGAATTGACCAATTTCTCACACCTATTGATTTCGGATCGAGCCCAAAACTTGGGCAACATCATAATATGGTGGGAGGAGTCATTTGGTGAGTTTTGAGTGAAATCCAATCGCTAGAAGTATGGAATACACCAACCACTCCCATTAGGAACGAACTGCCGTTCAACTTGAATTGTCCAATTTCTCACACCTATTGATTTCGGATCGAACCCCAAACTTGTGCAACATCATAATATGGTGGGAGGAGTCATTTGATGAGTTTTGAGTGAAATCCAATCGCTAGAAGTGTGGAATACACCAACCACTCCAATTAGGAACGAACTGCCGTTAAACTTGAATTGTCCAATTTCTCACACCTATGGATTTCGGATCGAGCCCAAAACTTGGGCAACATCATAATATGGTGGGAGAAGTCATTTGGTGAGTTTTGAGTGAAATCCAATCGCTAGAAGTACGGAATACACCAACCACTCCAATTAGGAACGAACTGCCGTTGAACTTGAATTGTCCAATTTCTCACACCTATTGATTTCGGATCGAGCCCAAAACTTGGGCAACATCATAATATGGTGGGAAGAGTCATTTGGTGAGTTTTGAGTGAAATCCAATCGCTAGAAGTATGGAATACACCAACCACTACAATTAGGATCGAACTGCCGTAGAACTTGAATTGTCCAATTTGGAATACCTATTGATTTCGGATCGAGCCCAAAACTTGGGCAACATCATAATATGGTGGGAGGAGTCATTTGGTGAGTTTTGAGTGAAATCCAATCGCTAGAAGTGTGGAATACACCAACCTCTCCAGTTAGGAACGAACTGCCGTTGAACTTGAATTGTCCAGTTTGGAACACCTATTGATTTCGGATCGAGCCCAAAACTTGGGCAACATCATAATATGGTGGGAGGAGTCATTTGGTGAGTTTTGAGTGAAATCCAATCGCTAGAAGTATGGAATACAATAACCACTCCAATTAGGAACGAACTGCCGCTGTACTTGAATTGTCCAATTTCTCACACCTATTGATTTCGGATCGAGCCCAAAACTTGGGCAACATCATAATATGGTGGGAGGAGTCATTTGGTTAGTTTTGAGTGAAATCCAATCGCTAGAAGTATGGAATAGACCAACCACTCCAATTAGGAACGAACTGCCGTTGAACTTGAATTGTCCAATTTCTCACACCTATTGATTTCGGATCGAGCCCGAAACTTGGGCTTCATCATAATATGGTGGGAGGAGTCATTTGGTTAGTTTTGAGTGAAATCCAATCGCTAGAAGTATGGAATACACCAACCAATCCAATTAGGAACGAACTGCCGTTGAACTTGAATTGTCCAATTTGGAACACCTATTTATTTCGGATCGAGCCCAAAACTTGGGCAATATCATAATATGGTGGGAGGAGTCATTTGGTGAGTTTTGAGTGAAATCCAATCGCTAGAAGTATGGAATACACCAACCACTACAATTAGGATCGAACTGCCGTAGAACTTGAATTGTCCAATTTGGAATACCTATTGATTTCGGATCGAGCCCAAAACTTGGGCAACATCATAATATGATGGGAGGAGTCATTTGGTGAGTTTTGAGTGAAATCCAATCGCTAGAAGTGTGGAATACACCAACCTCTCCAGTTAGGAACGAACTGCCGTTGAACTTGAATTGTCCAGTTTGGAACACCTATTGATTTCGGATCGAGCCCAAAACTTGGGCAACATCATAATATGGTGGGAGGAGTCATTTGGTGAGTTTTGAGTGAAATCCAATCGCTAGAAGTATGGAATACAATAACCACTCCAATTAGGAACGAACTGCCGCTGTACTTGAATTGTCCAATTTCTCACACCTATTGATTTCGGATCGAGCCCAAAACTTGGGCAACATCATAATATGGTGGGAGGAGTCATTTGGTTAGTTTTGAGTGAAATCCAATCGCTAGAAGTATGGAATAGACCAACCACTCCAATTAGGAACGAACTGCCGTTGAACTTGAATTGTCCAATTTCTCACACCTATTGATTTCGGATCGAGCCCGAAACTTGGGCTTCATCATAATATGGTGGGAGGAGTCATTTGGTTAGTTTTGAGTGAAATCCAATCCCTAGAAGTATGGAATACACCAACCAATCCAATTAGGAACAAACTGCCGTTGAACTTGAATTGTCCAATTTGGAACACCTATTTATTTCGGATCGAGCCCAAAACTTGGGCAATATCATAATATGGTGGGAGGAGTCATTTGGTGAGTTTTGAGTGAAATCCAATCGCTAGAAGTATGGAATACACCAACCACTCCAAATGAGGAACGAACTGCCGTTGAACTTGAATTGTCCAATTTCTCACAGCTATTGATTTCGGATCGAGCCCTAAACTTGGGAAACATCATAATATGGTGGGAGGAGTCATTTGGTGAGTTTTGAGTGAAATCCAATCGCTAGAAGTAGGGAATACACCAACCACTACAATTTGGAACGAACCGCCGTTGAACTTGAATTGTCCAATTTGGAACACCTATTTATTTCGGATCGAGCCCAAAACTTGGGCAACATCATTATATGGTGGGAGGAGTCATTTGGTGAGTTTTGAGTGAAATCCAATCGCTAGAAGTATGGAATACACCAACCACTCCAATTAGGAACGAACTGCCGTCGAAATTGAATTGTCCAATTTCTCACACCTATTGAATTCGGATCGAGCCCAAAACTTGGGCAACAACATAATATGGTGGGAGGAGGCATTTGTTGAGTTTTGAGTGAAATCCAATTGCTAGAAGTATGGAATACACCAACCACTCCAATTAGGAACGAACTACCGTTGAACTTTAATTGTCCAATTTGGAACACCTATTTATTTCGGATCGAGCCCAAAACTTGGGCAACATCATTATATGGTGGGAGGAGTCATTTGGTGAGTTTTGAGTGAAATCCAATCGGTAGAAGTATGGAATACACCAACCACTCCAATTAGGAACGAACTGCCGTTGAACTTGAATTGTCCACTTTCTCACACCTATTGATTTCGGATCGAGCCCCAAACTTGGGCAACATCATAATATGGTGGGAGGAGTCATTTGGTGAGTTTTGAGTGAAATCCAATCGCTAGAAGTATGGAATACACCAACCACTCCAATTAGGAACGAACTGCCGGTGAACTTGAATTGTCCACTTTCTCACACCTATTGATTTCGGATCGAGCCCCAAACTTGGGCAACAACATAATATGGTGGGAGGAGTCATTTGGTGAGTTTTGAGTGAAATCCAATCGCTAGAAGTATGGAGTACACCAACCACTCCAATTAGGAACGAACTGCCGTTGAACTTGAATTGTCCAATTTCTCACACCTATTGATTTCGGATCGAGCCCCAAACTTGGGCAACATCGTAATATGGTGGGAGGAGTCATTTGCTGAGTTTTGAGTGAAATCCAATCGCTAGAAGTATGGAATACACCAACCACTCCAATTAGGAACGAACTGCCGTCGAAATTGAATTGTCCAATTTCTCACACCTATTGAATTCGGATCGAGCCCAAAACTTGGGAAACATCACAATATGGTGGGAGAAGGTATTTGTTGAGTTTTGAGTGAAATCCAATGTCTAGAAGTATGGAATACACCAACCACTCCAATTAGGAAAGAACTGTCGTTGAAATTGAATTGACCAATTTCTCACACCAATTGATTTCGGATCGAGCCCAAAACTTGGGCAACATCATAATACGGTGGGAGGAGGCATTTGTTGAGTTTTGAGTGAAAACCAATCGCTAGAAGTATGGAATACACCAACCACTGCAATTAGGAAAGAACTGTCGTTGAAATTTAATTGACCAATTTCTCACACCTATTGAATTCGGATCGAGCCCAAAACTTGGGCAACATCATTATATGATGGGAGGAATCATTTGCTGAGTTTTGAGTGAAATCCAATCGCTAGAAGTATGGAATACACCAGCCACTCCAATTAGGAACGAAGTGCCGTTGAACTTGAATTGTCCAATTTGGAACACCTATTGATTTCGGATCGAACCCAAAACTTGGGCAACATCATATTATGGTGGGAGGAGTCATTTGGTGAGTTTTGAGTGAAATCCAATCGCTAGAAGTACGGAATACACCAACCACTCCAATTACGAACGAACTGTCGTTGAAATTGAATTGACCAATTTCTCACACCTATTGATTTCGGATTGAGCACAAAAGTTGGGCAACATCATAATATGGTGGGAGGAGTCGTTTGGTGAGTTTTGAGTGAAATCCAATCGCTAGAAGTATGGAATACACCAACCACTCGAATTAGGAACGAACTGCCGTTGAACTTGAATTGTCCAATTTCTCACACCTATTGATTTCCGATCGAGCCCCAAACTTGGGCAACATCATAATATGGTGGGAGGAGTCATTTGGTGAGCTTTGAGTGAAATCCAATCGCTAGAAGTATGGAATACACCAACCACTCCAATTAGGAACGAACTGCCGTTGAACTTGAATTGTCCAATTTGGAACACCTATTGATTTCGGATTGAGCCCAAAACTTGGGCAACATCATATTATGGTGGGAGGAGTCATTTGGTGAGTTTTGAGTGAAATCCAATCGCTAGAAGTATGGAATACACCAACCACTCCAATTAGGAACGAACTGCCGTTGAACTTGAATTGTCCAATTTCTCACACCTGTTGATTTCGGATCGAGCCCCAAACTTGGGCAACATCATATTATGGTGGGAGGAATCTTTTGTTGAGTTTTCAGTGAAATCCAATCGCTAGAAGTATGGAATACACCAACCACTCCAATTAGGAACGAACTGCCGTTGAACTTGAATTCTCCAATTTCTCACACCTATTGATTTCGGATCGAGCCCCAAACTTGGGCAACATCATAATATGGTGGGAGGAGTCATTTGGTGAGGTTTGAGTGAAATCCATTCGCTAGAAGTGTGGAATACACCAACCACGACAATTAGGAACGAACTGCCGTTGAACTTGAATTCTCCAATTTCTCACACCTATTGATTTCGGATCGAGCCCAAAACTTGGGCAACATCATAATATGGTGGGAGGAGTCATTTGGTCAGTTTTTAGTGAAATCCAATCGCTAGAAGTATGGAATACACCAACCACTCCAATTAGGAACTAACTGCCGTTGAACTTGAATTGTCCAATTTCTCACACCTATTGAATTCGGATCGAGCCCAAAACTTGGGCAACATCACAATATGGTGGGAGAAGGTATTTGTTGAGTTTTGAGTGAAATCCAATCTCTAGAAATATGGAATACACCAACCACTCCAATTAGGAAAGCACTGTCGTTGAAATTGAATTGACCAATTTCTCACACCAATTGATTTCGGATCGAGCCCAAAACTTGGGCAACATCATAATACGGTGGGAGGAGGCATTTGTTGAGTTTTGAGTGAAATCCAATCGCTAGAAGTATGGAATACACCAACCACTGCAATTAGGAAAGAACTGTCGTTGAAATTTAATTGACCAATTTCTCACACCTATTGAATTCGGATCGAGCCCAAAACTTGGGCAACATCATTATATGATGGGAGGAGTCATTTGCTGAGTTTTGAGTGAAATCCAATCGCTAGAAGTATGGAATACACCAACCACTCCAATTAGGAACGAACTGCTGTTGAACTTGAATTGTCCAATTTGGAACACCTATTGAATTCGGATCGAGCCCTAAACTTGGGCAACATCATAATATGGTGGGAGGAGTCATTTGGTGAGTTTTGAGTGAAATCCAATCGCTAG
Source organism: Prunus avium (assembly GCF_965620075.1). Classification (NCBI taxonomy): domain Eukaryota; kingdom Viridiplantae; phylum Streptophyta; class Magnoliopsida; order Rosales; family Rosaceae; genus Prunus; species Prunus avium. The sequence goes on along the minus strand of NC_142289.1, from coordinate 16,578,289 downwards.
AAGTACGGAATACACCAACCACTCCAATTACGAACGAACTGTCGTTGAAATTGAATTGACCAATTTCTCACACCTATTGATTTCGGATTGAGCACAAAAGTTGGGCAACATCATAATATGGTGGGAGGAGTCGTTTGGTGAGTTTTGAGTGAAATCCAATCGCTAGAAGTATGGAATACACCAACCACTCCAATTAGGAACGAACTGCCGTTGAACTTGAATTGTCCAATTTGGAACACTAATTGATTTCGGATCGAGCTCAAAACTTGGGCAACATCATATTTTGGTGGGAGGAGTCATTTGGTGAGTTTTGAGTGAAATCCAATCGCTAGAAGTATGGAATACACCAACCACTCCAATTACGAACGAACTGTCGTTGAAATTGAATTGACCAATTTCTCACACCTATTGATTTCGGATTGAGCACAAAAGTTGAGCAACATCATAATATGGTGGGAGGAGTCATTTGGTGAGTTTTGAGTGAAATCCAAACGGTAGAAGTATGGAATACACCAACCACTCCAATTAAGAAAGAATAGTCGTTCAAATTGAATTGACCAATTTCTCACACCTATTGAATTCGGATCGAGCCCAAAACTTGGGCAACATCATAATATGGTGGGAGGAATCATTTGGGGAGTTTTGAGTGAAATCCAATTGCTAGAAGTATGGAATACACCAACCACTCCAATTAGGAACGAACTGCCGCTGAACTTGAATTTTCCAATTTGGAACAACAATTGATTTCGGATCGAGCCCAAATCTTGGGCAACATCTTATTATGGTGGGAGAAGTCATTTGGTGAGTTTTGAGTGAAATCCAATCGCTAGAAGTATGGAATACACCAACCACTTCAATTAGGAACGAACTGCCATTGAACTTGAATTGTCCAATTTCTCACACCTATTGATTTCGGATCGAGCCCCAAACTTGGGCAACATCATAATATCATGGGAGGAGTCATTTGGTGAGTTTTGAGTGAAATCCAATCGCTAGAAGTATGGAATACACCAACCACTCCAATTAGGAACGAACTGCCGTTGAACTTGAATTCTCCAATTTCTCACACCTATTGATTTCGGATCGAGCCCAAAACTTGGGCAACAACTTAATGTGGTGGGAGGAGTCATTTGGTGAGTTTTGAGTGAAATCCAATCGCTAGAAGTATGGAGTACACCAACTACTCCAATCAGGAACGAACTGCCGTTGAACTTGAATTGTCCAATTTCTCACACCTATTGATTTCGAATCGAGCCCCAAACTTGGGCAACATCGTAATATGGTGGGAGGAGTCATTTGGCGAGTTTTGAGTGAAATCCAATCGCTAGAACTATGGAATACACCAACCACTCCAATTAGGAAAGAGCTGTCGTTGAAATTGAATTGTCCAATTTCTCACACCAATTGAATTCGGATCGAGCCCCAAACTTGGGCAACATCATAATATCGTGGGAGGAGTCATTTGGTGAGTTTTGAGTGAAATCCAATCGCTAGAAGTATGGAATACACCAACCACTCCAATTAGGAACGAACTGCCGTTGAACTTGAATTGTCCAATTTCTCACACCTATTGATTTCGGATCGAGCCCAAAACTTGGGCAACTTCATAATATGGTGGGAGGAGTCATTTGGTGAGTTTTGAGTGAAATCCAATCGCTAGAAGTATGGAATACACCAACCACTCCAATTAGGAACGAACTGCCGTTGAACTTGAATTGTCCAATTTCTCACACCTATTGATTTCGGATCTAGCCCAAAACTTGGGCAACAACATAATATGGTGGGAGGAGTCATTTGGTGAGTTTTGAGTGAAATCCAATCGCTAGAAGTACGGAGTACACCAACCACTCCAATCAGGAACGAACTGCCGTTGAACTTGAATTGTCCAATTTCTCACACCTATTGATTTCGGATCGAGCCCCAAAGTTGGGCAACATCGTAATATGGTGGGAGGAGTCATTTGGCGAGTTTTGAGTGAAATCCAATCGCTAGAACTGTGGAATACACCAACCACTCCAATTAGGAAAGAGCTGTCGTTGAAATTGAATTGTCCAATTTCTCACACCAATTGAATTCGGATCGAGCCCCAAACTTAGGCAACATCATAATATCGTGGGAGAAGTCATTTGGTGAGTTTTGAGTGAAATCCAATCGCTAGAAGTATGGAATACACCAACCACTCCAATTAGGAACGAACTGCCGTTGAACTTGAATTGTCCAATTTCTCACACCTATTGATTTCGGATCGAGCCCAAAACTTGGGCAACTTCATAATATGGTGGGAGGAGTCATTTGGTGAGTTTTGAGTGAAGTCCAATCGCTAGAAGTATGGAATACACCAACCACTCCAATTTGGAACGAACTGCCGTTGAACTTGAATTGTCCAATTTGGAACACCTATTGATTTCGGATTGAGCCCAAAACTTGGGCAACATCATATTATGGTGGGAGGAGTCATTTGGTGAGTTTTGAGTGAAATCCGATCGCTAGAAGTATGGAATACACCAACCACTCCAATGAGGAACGAACTGCCGTTGAACTTGAATTGTCCAATTTCTCACACCTATTGATTTCGGATCGAGCCCCAAACATGGGCAACATCATAATATGGTGGGAGGAGTCATTTGGTGAGTTTTGAGTGAAATCCAATCGCTAGAAGTATGGAATACACCATCCACGCCAATTAGGAACGAACTGCCGTTGAACTTGAATTGTCCAATTTCTCACACCTATTGATTTCGGATCGAGCCCAAAACTTGGGCAACATCATAATATGGTGGGAGGAGTCATTTGGTGAGTTTTGAGTGAAATCCAATCGCTAGAAGTATGGAATACACCAACCACTCCAATTAGGAACGAAATGCCGTTGAAAATGAATTGACCAATTTCTCACACCTATTGATTTCGGATCGAGCCCAAAACTTGGGCAACATCATAATATGGTGGGAGGAGTCATTTGGTGAGTTTTGAGTGAAATCCAATCGCTAGAAGTACGGAATACACCGACCACTCCAATTGGGAACGAACTGCCGTTGAACTTGAATTGTCCAATTTTGAACACCTATTGATTTCGGATCGAGCCCAAAACTTGGGCAACATCATAATATGGTGGGAGGAGTCATTTGGTGAGATTTGAGTGAAATCCAATCGGTAGAAGTATGGAATACACCAACCACTCCAATTAGGAACGAAATGCCGTTGAAATTGAATTGACCAATTTCTCACACCTATTGATTTCGGATCGAGCCCAAAACTTGGGCAACATCATAATATGGTGGGAGGAGTCATTTGGTGAGTTTTGAGTGAAATTCAATCGCTAGAAGTATGGAATACACCAACCACTGCAATTAGGAACGAACTGCCGTTGAACTTGAATTGTCCAATTTGGAACACCTATTGATTTCGGATCGAGCCCAAAACTTGGGCAACATCATAATATGGTGGGAGGAGTCATTTGGTGGGTTTTGAGTGAAATCCAATCGCTAGAAGTATGGAATACACCAACCACTCCAATTAGGAACGAAATGCCGTTGAAATTGAATTGACCAATTTCTCACACCTATTGATTTCGGATCGATCCCAAAACTTGGGCAACATCATAGTATGGTGGGAGGAGTCATTTGGGGAGTTTTGAGTGAAATCCAATCGCTAGAAGTATGGAATACACCATCCACGCCAATTAGGAACGAACTGCCGTTGAACTTGAATTGTCGAATTTCTCACACCTATTAATTTCGGATCGAGCCCAAAACTTGGGCAACATCATAATATGGTGGGAGGAGTCATTTGGTGCATTTTGAGTGAAATCCAATCGCTAGAAGTATGGAATACACCAACCACCCCAATTAGGAACGAACTGCCGTACAACTTGAATTGTCCAATTTTGAACACCTATTGATTTCGGATCGAGCCCAACTTGGGCAACATCATAATATGGTGGGAGCAGTCATTTGGTGAGTTTTGAGTGAAATGCAATCGCTAGAAGTATGGAATACACCAACCACTCCAGTTAGGAACGAAATGCCGTTGAACTTGAATTGTACAATTTCTCCAACCTATTGATTTCGAATCGAGCCCAAAACTTGGGCAACATCATAATATGGTGGGAGGAGTCATTTGGTGCGTTTTGAGTGAAATCCAATCTCTAGAAGTATGGAATACACCAACCACTCCAATTAGGAAAGAACTGTCGTTGAAATTGAATTGACCAATTTCTCACACCTATTGAATTCTGATCGAGCCCAAGACTTGGGCAACATAATAATATGGTGGGAGGAGTCATTTGGTGAGTTTTGAGTGAAATCCAATCGCTAGAAGTATGGAATATACCAACCACTCCAAATAGGAACGAACTGCCGTTGAACTTGAATTGTCCAATTTATCACACGTATTGATTTCGGATCGAGCCCAAAACTTGGGTAACATCATAATATGGTGGGAGGAGTCATTTGGTGCGTTTTGAGTGAAATCCAATCGCTAGAAGTATGGAATACACCAACCACTCCAATTTGGAACGAACTGCCGTTGAACTTGAATTGTCGAATTTCTCACACCTATTGATTTCGGATCGAGCCCAAAACTTGGGCAACATCATAATATGGTGGGAGGAGTCATTTGGTGCGTTTTTAGTGAAATCCAATCGCTAGAAGTATGGAATACAGCAACCACTCCAGTTAGGAACGAACTGCCGTTGAACTTGAAATGTCCAATTTCTCACACCTATTGATTTCGGATAGAGCCCCAAACTTGGGCAACATCATAATATGGTGGGAGTAGTCATTTGGTGAGTTTTGAGTGAAATCCAATCCCTAGAAGTAGGGAATACACTAACCACTCCAATTAGGAACGAACTGCCGTTTTACTTGAATTGCCGAATTTCTCACACCTATTGATTTCGGATCGAGCCCAAAACTTGGGCAACATCATAATATGGTGGGAGGAGTCATTTGGTGAGTTTTGAGTGAAATCCAATCGCTAGAAGTATGGAATACACCAACCACTCCAATTAGGAACGAACTGCCGTTGAACTTCAATTGTCCAATTTGGAACACCTATTGATTTTGGATCGAGCCCAAAACTTGGGCAACATCATAATATGGTGGGAGGAGTCATTTGGTGAGTTTTGAGTGAAATCCAATCCCTAGAAGTATGGAATACACCAACCACTCCAATTAGGAATCAGCTGCCGTTGAACTTGAATTGTCCAATTTGGAACACCTATTGATTTCGGATCGAGCCCAAAACTTGGGCAACATCATAATATGGTGGGAGGAGTCATTTGGTGAGTTTTGAGTGAAATCCAATCGCCAGAAGTGTGAAATACACCAACCACTCCAATTAGGAATGAAATGCCGTTGAAATTGAATTGACCAATTTCTCACACCTATTGATTTCGGATCGAGCCCAAAACTTGGGTGTTCGGTTCATTTTTACACATGATTTTTCATGTTATTCACCCACTATTTTGAGTTAGTTCTTGACATTTTATAGCTTTTTACTTTCTTTTTGTGTTTTCTTAGATTTTACCTTGGTTGGAATGAAAATGAGCTAAAAGTGCATTATTAGTTATAAATTTTGTTTTTGTTCATTTTCGTAGGTCAACTTCTTGGCCTGGGATCAACATGCTCTGTTGCTCGGATGAGGTCATGATCTTCATGAGACTTGTTCCAATGGATGTTAACTACAACATATCCAAATTTGAGCTCCATTGGACAAGTATTGCCTATCCAACCAATCCAGCATGTTACCACAGCTCTGGAAATCCGATTTTGGCCAGCTTTCACCTCCTTTGTGTCATCTTAATTTCTTGTTACCATAACTCTTGGTAACAAGGAATTACCTTTGTAAAAGAGATATATTCTGAAGCATTTGGCATCTTTGTGAAGTCAAGGCTTCATCATGACAAAGGAGACAAAGGATGATGGGTGAAGATTTTGGCAATAGAATACTAAAAGTAAAAGCTGGAAAGGAGGAGAGAGGGAAGCAAAGTTAATTGCAATTGAAGTGGGAGAGGTTTTGAACGGGGGAAATGAAGTCATTCTAGCATTCTACACAAGGGAGCAGATTTTGGAGAGCTGGGAGCTAGGAGAAAGCCAAGGTGCAGCCAAGCAAAGTGGAGAAGAAAGCTTCCACCATTGGCGACCTTGAAGCTTTCATCATTTTCTCAAAATCTGTAAACTCTTTCTAATTTTATTTTGAGTTTGTATTTGGAATAAGTATGAGCAACTAAACTCCATAGCTAGGGCTTTGGTTGAAGCCCTAAACATGATTACCTTATTGTTTTGATACTTGAGTGTATGAATTTCTAGATATTGTTGATGAATTCCAATTCACCAAATTAATCTATCCTTGATGTGTGTTTTTCCTTGGTTGGCCATCTTTGAAAGCATGCTTCTTGAGATTGTTGGGATTATGTGTATCTTCATGTTATCCTAAGCAATAAATGGATGAAGTAAGAATCATCCATGTGAATTGGTTTCTTGAATACCTATGTAAACACCATGCTATTAGGATTCTTGTGATGTTCATATTCTCTTTGAACTTAATGGGTTCTCCTTGTAATTGAATCGAAGTACGAACCATACCTAGGTTCGGTTATGGGGAGGGCACAAGTATTGTAGCACGAACCATGCACTTTACGTATATTAGAGAGAATCAATGTGTCTTGAGCCACGACCCATGGTCTTGATTGCGAACATTTTCATCAACACATTTAGAGTTCATCACTTGAGTATTCTTGAACTTTGGTAGAATTGTTTAGGGTGGATTCCGAAACCCTAGTGTATGTTACATTTTAATTCCACTCTTTGATAATTCATCTCTGCCACTCTCATTTAATTTCAAAGTCCATTTACTTTCATGCAATAGAAATAGGTCACTTCAAACAAATCAAACCCCCCCCCCCCCCCCCAATGTGTGTGTGTGTGCGTGTTTGACACGTTATGTGTCTTTGTCACTGATTTTATTTGTTTCCGTAATTATTTTGGACTTTTGGTTCACGTTGTGTTCTTCCATTTTCTGTGCTGAATCCAACCGTATAAAGAACGTGAAATTTGGATAAACGGTTGGAAAGTTATAGGCAAAACACTGGACAGAGGTCGAAGCTGGAAAAACAGAGAAACAAATCTGCCCAAAAACGACCGGTCGTTACTGTTCAGGCGACCGGTCGTACTGTTCATTTTCACTGTTCACGGCACTGTTCACAGGTGATAAATGGATTGATTCTAGCGAAAGTATGATTAAGCCATGGTGTGTGGTCATAACCTTGTGTTCCTAATTCCCTAATTTGATCATTTGTTGTCTAACCTAAAATTAAGCATTAGGAACCCATTAAGCATAGAAGAACAATTTAAACAACCAAGTATGTATCTAATCCCTGTTGTCGAATGTCCATACATACTCTTCCTATTCATAGTTCAATTCGAATTAAAGCATGGTGTATACTCTTAATTCAAACCAAGATAGCTAACATGCAAGCCTAAATGGTGATCAATCATTCAAACTAGCATATTAACTTATAAGCATAATGAATAAGAACAAAAACCATAATTGAAACTTATACATGCCCTATTTACTTACTTCTTTTGCTTAGTTTATTAGATTTCTAAGTTATTTGCCTCCCTTTGTGTGTTTTGTAGGCAAATAGAGCAAGAGAGCATAACTCATGCAATTCAAGCATGTTAAGGCCTAATTTGGATGAATGGATGAAGAGCTTAAAAGACAAACTCATTTTGGCTACAGCCCCCTGCCAGTCCAGTTCCGTAGGTCATATTGCAAGCTTTGTTTCAGCAACCTACACAGCTCTGATGAGGCAGCATTCTTCATGAAAGTTGTTCCAATGGGTGTGTACTATAACATATCCAAACTTCAGCCCCATTGCATAAATATGGAGTCTATTACCTAGCAAACACAGAGCCATGCTCAGGATGGATTTTATCAGCGCGCAAAATGAGTTAGCAATTTGTTTTGGCCTTAACTTCCTCCTCCGACCTTGGATTGGCCCAAATGATATATGGCTGGAAAGAAGACATTCTGAACTTCAAGTTTGAGTGCTTAAAGTCTTAATTTGCTTAAGGGAAGCCCAATTCGTAAGCCCTTGAAGTTGCTGGTCATACTGACCTCAGGATGAGCTATTGTTTCTGGTTGGAAGCTTGGTCATGGTGAGCTAGGCATGAGCTATTGAGCTGGTTGGAAGCTTGGTCATGGTGACATGAAGATGAGCTAGGGCTGCTGGTGGGATTTATTGGTGAAGTGCATCAACCAATTCAAATTTTCTAATACAAGTGCATCAACCATTTCAGATTTTATAAAACAAGTGTTGTATGCATTAGCCATATTGAATTCAGATTTTTCACTTCCTTAGGCCCATAAATATGGAGGTTCTCTAAGCTTGTAAACACACCCCAAGGGGGGGAGCTCTCAAACACTTCTCTAGAGCTCCCTTCCCTTCTCTCCCTCAAATTCTCTTAATTTTGCTTTCTAGTTCTCAATTCTAGCTTTCCTTTTGCTTCTTAGTTGTAATTTATTTTTCTTTGTAATGTAAATTATTTTCTTAAGTTTTCAAGTTGAATTAGTTTCCAAGTTTCAATTATGGTTTTTGTTCTTATTCATTATGCTTATAAGTTAATATGCTAGTTTGAATGATTGATCACCATTTAGGCTTGCATGTTAGCTATCTTGGTTTGAATTAAGAGTATGCACCATGCTTTAATTCGAATTGAACTATGAATAGGAAGAGTATGTATGGACATTCGACAACAGGGATTAGATACATACTTGGTTGTTTAAATTGTTCTTCTATGCTTAATGGGTTCCTAATGCTTAATTTTAGGTTAGACAACAAATGATCAAATTAGGGAATTAGGAACACAAGGTTATGACCACACACCATGGCTTAATCATACTTTAGCTAGAATCAATCCATTAATCTAAATTGAACTTGGGAACTTATTTGCTTGAGTTGTTTCTTTCTTCCTTGTTTTATTTATTTCCTTTCTTTTTCATTTCTGTTTTGTGTAGGAAAACTGAATTGGATCATTCAATCACCAATCCTCGTGGGATCGACCTCGCACTTACATATGCTATACTACCAAACGGATCGTGCACTTGCGAGTATCACAAGTTGAGGATGCAGCTTAATCCATTTTGGTGCAGCTGAAATCTACACAACAAGTTTTTGGCGCCGTTGCCGGGGATCGGTAACATTGTTTGATTCTAATTGGCTTTCCTACTTTAATTTTTTTCTTAACTAGACAATTTCAAGTTTTAAAGTTGTTGGCGCTAAATCTTGAATAGATAGAGATGAGTGCAACTTACAAGTGGGATGGACGATCAAGAGATCGATTGGGTGTTGGATGCCGATTCTTCCTGTCCTTGGATGCTGATCCTGAATAGAAGATAAGCGAAGCTCGTGAGGTCTATGGAACCGGTGTGGAACCAGCCTAAGACCCTCCGATGCTCAAGTAAGATTGTTTTTAAGAGCTCTTGCTGTTGACCATATAGAAGTATAAAAGTCAAGCTGAAAAGTCTTCCCCTGTACTGTGGTGGAGGGGTGTATTTATAGAGGGCATTTTGTATGCTCTTAGTACTTATTTCCGATGTGGGACTCGTGGGAGGGCCCTATGAGGTTGACACGAGTCCTTAGATATTTCGGGCGGGTGCTTCGAGGTTGATTGTGCAGAATCGGTAGGGGGTACCGATTGTAGACGAGATGGGCCTGCAGCAGCCGTTGGTAGCTTTCAGACAATGCCATCGGTAGCCGATGCCGATTGTTCGATGCCTTGGGTACTTGGGTGGGTTTAGATGATCCACGTGTCGTTGTATGAGTGGAGGGTCAGATATGGTACAAACAGTAGTCCCCCAAGTTGCCGATTGAGAAGCTTCTCGGTTGGGGACTTGAATGTGTATTCGGCATTCTGACCCGGACACAATGGTCCCATAGTTGCCGATGGTGGTATGTAGTCCCCCAAGTGCCCAAGGGAGTGAGCTTGGATAAGAGATGGCATGATGTGCCGATGGCCGAAGGCTGAAGCTGATGGCTGAAGCTGATGGCCGAAGGCGGATGGCCGAAGGCTGAAGCTGATGGCCGAAGCTGATGGCCGAAGGCTGATGGCCGAAGCTGATGGCCGAAGCTGATGGCCGAACCTGATGGCCGAAGCTGATGGCCGAAGCTGATGGCTTTGAGAAAAGGCGCTGGAGAAGTGTCTCCTAGAAGGTGCCGTTCGGCATGGCTGAAGCTGATGGCCGAAGGCTGATGGCCGAAGGCTGAAGCTGATGGCTGATGGCCGAAGGCTGAAGCTGATGGCTGAAGCTGATGGCCGAAGCTGATGGCCGACGCTGATGGCTTTGAGAAAAGGCGCTGGAGAAGTGTCTCCTAGAAGGTGCCGTTCGGCATGGCTGAAGCTGATGGCCGTTGGCTGATGGCCGAAGGCTGAAGCTGATGGCCGAAGCTGATGGCCGAAGGCTGATGGCCGAAGCTGATGGCCGAAGGCTGATGGCCGAAGCTGATGGCTTTGAGAAAAGGCGCTGGAGAAGTATCTCCTAGAAGGTGCCGTTCGACATGGCTGAAGCTGATGGCCGAAGGCTGAAGCTGATGGCCGAAGCTGATGGCTTTGAGAAAAGGCGCTGGAGAAGTGTCTCCTAGAAGGTGTCGTTCGGCATGGCTGAAGCTAATGGCCGAAGGCTGAAGCTGATGGCCGAAGGCTGATGGCTTTGAGAAAAGGCGCTGGAGAAGTGTCTCCTAGAAGGTGCCGTTCAGCATGGCTGAAGCTGATGCTGATGGCTGAAGCATGATGCTGAATCATTGGGGGGATGTGAAGACATCGCACGCGCCGAATGATGATGGGTGCCGAAGGCCAAAGGCAGATGCCGAATCATTGGGGGGATTTGAAGACATCGCACGCGCCGAATGATGATGGGTGCCGAAGGCCAAAGGCAGATGCCGAATCATTGGGGGGATGTGAAGACATCGCACGCGCCGAATGATGATGGGTGCCGAAGGCCAAAGGCAGATGCTGAATCATTGGGGGGATGTGAAGACATCGCACGCGCCAAATGATGATGGGTGCCGAAGGCCGATGGTAAATGCCGAATCATTGGGGGGATGTGAAAACATCGCACGCGCCGAATGATGATGGGTGCCGAAGGCCAAAGGCAGATGCTGAATCATTGGGGGGATGTGAAGACATCGCACGCGCCAAATGATGATGGGTGCCGAAGGCCGATGGTAAATGCCGAATCATTGGGGGGATGTGAAAACATCGCACGCGCCGAATGATGATGGGTGCCGAAGGCCAAAGGCAGATGCCGAATCATTGGGGGGATGTGAAGACATCGCACGCGCCAAATGATGATGGGTGCCGAAGGCGAAAGGCAGATGCCGAATCATTGGGGGGATATGAAAACACCGCACGCGCCGAATGATGATGGGTGCCGAAGGCCGATGGCAGATGCCGAATCATTGGGGGGATGTGAAGACATCGCACGCGCCGAATGATGCAAGAGTGCCGAAGGCCGAAGGCCGATTGTAGGAGGTGCCGAGGGCATGGCTCAAAAGGGTGCCGAGAGCACTCGTGAAGGAGAACGACATAGCGTTTTGTGTCGCTTCCCACAGACGGCGCCAATCTGTTGGCGCTAAATCTTGAATAGATAGAGATGAGTGCAACTTACAAGTGGGATGGACGATCAAGAGATCGATTGGGTGTTGGATGCCGATTCTTCCTGTCCTTGGATGCTGATCCTGAATAGAAGATAAGCGAAGCTCGTGAGGTCTATGGAACCGGTGTGGAACCAGCCTAAGACCCTCCGATGCTCAAGTAAGATTGTTTTTAAGAGCTCTTGCTGTTGACCATATAGAAGTATAAAAGTCAAGCTGAAAAGTCTTCCCCTGTACTGTGGTGGAGGGGTGTATTTATAGAGGGCATTTTGTATGCTCTTAGTACTTATTTCCGATGTGGGACTCGTGGGAGGGCCCTATGAGGTTGACACGAGTCCTTAGATATTTCGGGCGGGTGCTTCGAGGTTGATTGTGCAGAATCGGTAGGGGGTACCGATTGTAGACGAGATGGGCCTGCAGCAGCCGTTGGTAGCTTTCAGACAATGCCATCGGTAGCCGATGCCGATTGTTCGATGCCTTGGGTACTTGGGTGGGTTTAGATGATCCACGTGTCGTTGTATGAGTGGAGGGTCAGATATGGTACAAACAAAAGTTAATGACGTTAATGGACAAGTTGTGTTTGTAGTCCAACAGAAAAGGACAATTGCCCAACAAGCAAGAGAACTGGGTTTAAGTCCCAGCTTACACAACCCATTGGTGCTTGTTGCTTTGAAGCATGGAATTGGACTTGTGTTGATTTTTCCTTTTCATTTTTAGTTTTTTCTTTTGTTTTGCTCGAGGACTAGCAAAATCTAAGTTTGGGGGTGTTGGAAAGTTCAGTTGGCGGCGGAGCGAAGTATGGTTGAGGAGTGTCAGACTGCTATAAAAAGCTTGAAAAGGGAGAGGTCAAGGATAGTGGAGGTGAATCGACACTAGCTAGAAGTATTGCGGGACGAGAATAAAAACCTATCAAAAATGGTAGAGTTGTACTCTCGCGACATGCGAAAACAGCTGGAGGACCTAGACCGACCGGGTAAACGCAAACAAGCAGATCGCGAGAGTAGTTACGTTCAAGCTAAGATTGCGATCTTTGGGAGCTCAAGTGATGAGCCCCAAGAGGCTGTGCGTGAAGCCCCGGAAGAGGACAGCCAGAGGGCCAAACTCAAAGCTCCAATGGTCGAGACACCAAGCACCGAGAAGAAATGATTTCCTACTGCATTATTGTTGTTTTTATTTTATTTTGTTGTTTTTGTATTTTCGTTATTTTGTTTCGGAAATAAAAGAGTAAGGTTGCAGGAAGAAAAAGAAAAAGAAAAAGAAAACACACTTCCCAACTAAAATAAAACAAAGACGACAAACGGAAAAGAAAACACATTTCCCTAACTAAAATAAGACAAAGAAGATAGCCGAAAGGGAAAGGCAAAAACACAAAACACTAGAAAATGAAAGTAACGGGCAAAAACATAAAACACCAGAAAACACGGAAAAAAGAAAAGTAAAGTGAAAGTTAATGTGCTCCCCCTTGAAGCGATTAGGTCGAGCATGCCCGGGAAATCCGAAATGGTGTTGGCTCTCTCTCATCAGCATATGTCTATTTAAACCACACCTCTGCAAGCGGATGATACCCAGCATTTCTTCCTGCAAACTCAAGGAAAAACATCAAAAAATTCAGAAGCAAAACAAATGGCATCCTCATGCACTCACCTTGATGATCTCAACCTTGAGCTCTCACTTGCACCACCAAATGCCCAGACAAGGGCTCCTCCAAACACTGTCTTTCCAAACTCTTCATATCATCACGGCACGCCCTCAAACTTTGCTGAGGCAATACCGAACTTTTCTGAGGCACTGTCGAACAGAGCAGTGCTGCTAGGAGGCATGATTAGCAGCAAGCTCACTCCGACAGATCATCTGCATGTGGCACAGAGGTCTGATAAGGCAGCGGTAGAGGAGTCCCACAATTTAACCGTGCTCCACGCGGTCTCCACGCGGTCTCCGCTACCAATTTGAGTTTAGCCCTATGGCTATCCTCTTCCGGTGCTTTGCACGCTTAGTGCCAGAGCATCGCTCACGACCCGGTTGTCATCCCTTGCTCCCAGCACCCGTATATCCTTGGGAGTCACTAGATTTCTAGCAACTCCAAGGGCAACATCGTTGTCCAGCAGTATTGAGTCATTCACTGTCACGTGCCCCCGTGCGGAGGCAAAGTAGGGCATCCACAGTGGTGCCACTGCTTGGCCTCGTGTCTGAGTCGGTGGAGCTAGGTTGAGATCCAACGAAAATGGGTAGTTAGAGGCCATTTGATTTCTCACTCTCTTTTCTTCTTTCTTTCTTTTCTCTTTTGTGTGTTTCTGAGTTTGCGTTTTTTTTTCACCCTTTCTTATAGACTTAGTCTTTGACAAACCCTAGCCATTGCAGCATCTGAGCATTTTATGAATCTCCAACATTCCTTGAGTCCCACAACCTTCTCGCCTTCCAACCATACCCAACTCATTTATCACGACGTGTCTTTTCTGAATGAACGCGTTCAGTAAAGTCTTCGCCCCTTTCCATGAGCCCGTAATTTTTGCTTGTGGAGTCTGCGGCGCCTCTACGCATCAACACGTGTCTCGCCCTGTCAGTTGGTCCCTTACACTGAACCGAGACATCATGACCCATGTTAAAATCCCGCTCTTTGTGTTGCTAATCACGGTTCGATAGTTTGTTTTTACAAAACTAAATAATAATAAAAAGCCGGAAATGAAAACAAATTGTGGGTCGGGTTTCACTTTAGTTTGGGTTTCAAAGTGGGTTAAATTCACCGTGGTTTGTGTTTCGAAATTGTGGGCTTTGGGCTTCAAAAAATTTTTGGGTTTCAGAATTGTGTGATTAGGGTTTACTGTTTCATTTTTTTTTGTTTTTTTGTTTGTGTTGTAATTTTTATTTTATAATTATTTTGTTTTTGTTTTCTTTTGTGATTTTGTGATTTTTTTTTTATTTGCTTTAATACCTTTCATTTGTTGTTATGACATTGTTTGTGGCTAATTTTTAAACATTGAGGACAATGCTCATTTCTAGGTTTGGGGGTATTGGAGTTTAGCAAGTAAACTTGGTTTTTCTTAAAATTTAAAAAAAAAAAAAAAATTTAAATTTCTTTCTTGTTTTAAATCTTGTTTAGTCACTTTCCGAACACATTTGATGAGATTGTGATAAATGTTGCATGACTTAAATAAAAAATTGAATTTTATTTATTATTTATTTTTTTCCTTGTAAATTTTTATTGTAAAAAATAATAATTAATTAATTAATTAATTTGGCATCGTTCTAGCATGACATGTTCGAAACCTTCTTTGCACTTGCCATTTGTTTCATAATTTTCCAATTAAAGGATTTGCATGATCTAAAGAATTGTATGAATCATAAATTAGACTTGTATAACCATATAATGTGAGCTTTGAGCCTTGTGCTTCAATTCATGAGTGTTATACACATATTCTTACTTTTCTTGTCATCTGAGTTGTTGTTTGATCTCATTATTCATTGATTTGGTTGAGCACTTAAAAGTCACTCGTTCTTGTGCAATTTGATTACATGACATTTGAGAAATGATATTAAGGCCCTCTTTGGACCGTTCACTATGCCAAATTTCACTTTCAGCAACACTACATAGGCATCGGTAAAACGAAAATCGATGCTATTAGGACATTAGGCATCGATTTTATAAATAACGATACTAAACAGGTACAAAGACATTAGTACGAAGTTTTGGTTTTTTATGACGATGCCTTTGATTCCCTTTAGCATCATCTCTCATAATCATAGATGCCTAAAGTGATTTGCCATTTTTTTTTTTAAGATGGACATTTTTTTTTAAAAAGCCACCGATGCCTAAAGGGTAGTCAACGCTAGTCCAAAATTTTTCACGCTCTCCCTCTCAAACTCTCGCCCTAACTTCCATCTCCCTCTCAATTTTTTCAATCCCTCTCAAACTCTCGCCCTAACTTCCATCTCCCTCTCAATTTTTTCCTCTCCCTCTCAAACTCTCTCTTTCTTCTCTCTCCTCCATCACTGCTTCTTTCTCTCTCAGATGTTCCGACCATGGCCGGTGCTTTCCTCAGGGCTAAAGCCCAGCCACCCCTGCCCATCCCTCAGCCGCGGCGAGCTTCGAAAGGTCGCCTTTGGTGCATGAGAAACCTTCAAATTTTAGTAGAGTCTTTCTAGTTTCTCTACTGGACACCTTTGGTGCGATGCCAAAAGCCAATCTGAGTCTGGATCTCGTTTTTCTTCCTATACATTCCTATAAATGTTAAATCTGCTTCTTCAGATTTCATGCTCAAAGAAAAAGTAGATATCTGGGATTTGGGTTGACACAGAGATGGCCAAAAGATTGAGTTTCGCAGCTCTTCGTCAGCAGTATTCTCTCTTTCCCTTTCTTTCTCTCAAATCTATTTTTAGGGTTTTTTTGTTTAAAATGCTTGTTTTGATTCTTGGGTTTGTTGCTTAAGATTATCATCCTTCACTAATAATGAACAACTCAAGAGACTGTTTTCTTCTTTTGGAGATGTTACAGATGGTATTTCTACGTTTCTTATTAATTTGCTACGATTATTTATTTATTTTCTTCTGTAATTTGTGGAAATTACTGACTGATTTTTACCTTTGTGATGATTTTGTTTAACTGTATGTTTAGCTAGAATGGGGTTGTTCAATATCTGTATGTTTCTTAGCCTTTCTCATTTTCTCTGACAATATGCTGGGGTTGTTCATAAAGCTTACATTTATTTTAGGTTCTTGGATTAAAGTACTTTCTGGCTAACCCTTATACCTCTTTATTATGTAGGGAGCTGTACAAAAATAACATTCAAGGAACTATTCCAGCTGAGCTTGGTAACTTGAAGAGCCTCATTAGCTTGGACTTATATAACAACAACATATCAGGGACCATTCCTTCTTCATTGGGGAAATTGAAATCACTTGTGTTTTTGTGAGTTGATTAAATTAAGCACTGCACTTTACCTGTGTTATTGGGCTGTTTTGGCTTAATTTAGACTATTTTCTTGGACGAGAAATTGGGAGGTTGGTTTTCTGACAACTCCACTTTTGCTTGAATATTGATGGATAACTTATTTGGGATCCTAGATCACAGGTGCAACACCGGAAAATGAATCTGGTAGCTTTTGAATTGTCGCATTTTGCAATTTCTTGAGTGTTACTTAGATTAGGGGACTAATCACTGGCCTTGTATCAATACATGACCTACTGGTCCTCTTTGTGTCTTTGTGTCTCTGTGTCTCTCTTTCTTTATACATATATAGATATATATATATATATATATATATGTATACTGAGATTGATACAATGAGGTTTTTTAGCGTAGTAATAAATGCCTTCCTTTCATTGTTGCTTGGATTGGTAGACGTCTCAATGATAACAAGTTAACTGGACCAATCCCGCGGGATCTTGTTGGTATTTCAAGCCTCAAAGTTGTGTGAGTGCTTCTTGTCTCAATCTATTTCTTCAATCCCTTCTTTTTTCTGCAAGTGTGGCAGTTTCCTTATTGTATGTTTTCTGTTATAAATGCATGTTAATCATTTAAAATTGCCACTTTTCCAGGGATGTATCCAACAATGATTTATGTGGAACGATTCCTACCAGTGGACCATTTGAGCACATCCCTTTAAACAAGTAGGTCACTTCTATCATTTATCATTTTGCTTCCTTATCTTGTATTCCTTTGTTAATTCAACGAGATTAATTCTTCCCTGGCTACAACCAATGCTACTACACGTTCTCTTCTTTTATATTTTAAATATCTGTATTTGAGCTCATCCCTTCCTTTTTGACACTTCATTTTAAGAAAATGTGAATTTCGCATGACATAAGAAGCAAATTACCATGAGTATATGGACAAATGAGTTGGGCTATGCACTTTATTCTTCTCATCATTATCAGTCTATTGGAGTAAATTTTTGGAATGATTATTAAATAAACAGAAAGTATAGTTTCTTGGATTTGCACTACATATCTGGAAATGGGTGAAACTTCATCCTCAATGCTATAGGATGTTTGTATAGAGAATAAAGTCGACGAATGGGATTGCTGCTATCTTATTTTGGTTTGCTGAGTGAACATATTTGAATGATTTTTGTCAAACACAAATTGGTCTCTCAGACACTGCACACTGCTAAATTTTATGGACTGTCTTAAGAAATAAATAAGTTCATTAAACACTGTTCTAGAGTTCCCACAATCCCCACCACGTTTCAACACTTCATGAAATTTTGTCTGCGTGTAGTGTAGTGTAGAAGTTTAAAACTATTGAGTGCATTATTTCTCACTATTCGTTGAGAACAGAGATTTATGAACTTATGCTTTGGTATGGTTAAGAGCAAGTTCAGTTTTCAATGCCAAGGAAACTTAGGTTTATTTCCAGCGGCTAGTTTTATTTCCAGCAGCTAGTTTATTTCCTGTGGTTATATGAAATAATCTTTATTTGTTTTTTTTTTCTTTTTCGGTTCCAATATTGTAGCTTTGAGAACAACCATCGACTCGAAGGCCCAGAGTTGTTGGGGCTTGCAAGTTATGACACAAACTGCTCATGATGAAGAAAGAAGACGGAATCTCGACTCTGCTTTGAATTAGATATGTACGTGTGCATTTTGAGATCACCAAGGGGCATTTACTTGTGCATTTTGAGATCACCAAGGGGACTAATTATGGTTGGCATTTGAGCTAAATGTGTCTAGAATTGATTTGTGTGTTCTTTTTGTTTTTGTGCCAAATTTGCATATGCTATGTCTCTTTATATCTAAATGCATATCCTAATTCTTCTTATTATGTTTTTCTTCTTTTTGTTCTCACTTGATATGCTGAGGTCTGGTTGCATATGGTTCACCATTGACTCTTATCTTACTCTTAACAGAAAAATTTGGCTTACTCTCTACTCCATCACATAATCATTTAATTCCTATTTGAAACGTGATGTGGGATCCATTTAATGACTTCTTGTTATCTAATTAGATTGGTTGACAAATTCTGTTTTTTTGGTAGTTAGGTCTGTGTTAATATGAACCTTGTGTAATTTTTTTTCACAGCAATGTGCCTCTGTTTTTTTGGTAGTTAGGTCTGTCAATTGAGAAAAAATGCTAGCTGTGCTTGTCCAACTCTCTACCCCATCACATGATCATTTAATTGCTAGTTTAAACATGAAGTGGGATCCAATTAATGACTTCTTGTTATCTAATTAGATTGATTGACAAATTAGATTTTCTTGTTCACCAATATGATTTCGTAAATTTGCATATTGGTTCATTTGAAGTGACAACATATCTTATGCAAATTTAGTACCTTGCATTTTTTAAGCTTATGTTCATATTTTGTGTTTACATTCTATGTGTTTTTTTTTTCCAGTATAGAGCTAGAAGGAAGGACACCCAAATGGAATTGGATGAGGTGCGAGGAGAATTGGCAAGTCATGTCCTAGAATGGCTTTTTGATTAAGCTAAACATTCCTTCATTTTATGTCTTTCTAGCTAGTATTTTGCTTATGCATAGACAAGTATGGATAATTTATGGTGTAGGGCTGGTAAATTTGTGATTTGGATGTGACAAGTATGGATCATTCAAGTATTTTGCTTATATATATAGACAATTATGGATATATTTAAATTACTGTTGATATAATGTTTTTTTTTTTTTTTATGAGCAATGGCAACACAACATGATTTGGAAATGAGGCCTTTCTTAAATACTATTACAGTAACTAAGTAAAGTGTGATGTGAAACAAGCAAAATACCTACCATTTCCTTACATAAATGATGCCTATTGTTTATAACAACTTCAATTTTCCAGAAATAACTGAAGTTGAAAGATAAAAACAACAACCAGACATCTATTATCATTGATGCCTAAAACGAGAAGTAGCATCAGCATTTATGTAACCACCAGCACTATTGGAGGCTTTTCACATCCCAAAATAAAAAAAGCGATGATGTATAACATAATTCACAACACCATTATTTGTTTCTACGATGTTGTAATTGATAATATGCATCAGCATAGTAGATATCACTGATGCTGTTAGACCTCTTTAGCATCATCCCTTTTAAAACTACTGATGATGTTAGACCTCTTTAGCCTCCTCTCTTTTGAAAGTACTGATGCTGTTTCGGGTTTAGGCATCAGAAGTCAACCCTTTTTTGGCACCCGGAAATCATTTAGGCATCGGAGTTTACTTCATATCCGATGTAGTAAGTGATAAACAGCGACGGAGAATATCCGTTGCCTATTACATAGGAATAGGCAACAGTCACCAATACCACGGTATTTATGTGTAATAGGCAACGGATTTTATCCGTTGCTAAAGCCCTTTTTTGGCATAGTGGTTTGTGCCTTTCAAGCTAACCCTATGCATGCTTAAGCATGATTTTCCATTGTTAACCACCTTGATCCTATATGTATGCCTTTTCTTTCAAGTAACCAATTATTACTTCTAGCCTTAGCCTGAAAAACAAGAATTTACCTTTCTAAGGAACTCAGAGCTTTAATTTAGATGTGTTTTTCATGCTAAGTTTGGGAAGGGTTATTATATTTCGAAAAAGAAAAAAAGAAAAAAAGAAGAGTACTTCACTCAAAGGGTGAAAGAAAAGAGAAAAGTTGTGGTTAAGTGGCAATGGTCTCAAATTCAATTCCATGTTTCTTGGTTGTTCGAATGGAAGGAAAGAGTGTGAATCGTAATTAGTGGAGGTATAAGGCTTTGTGGTCTATTTGATCACCTAAAAAAAAAATGAGTGAAAATCTCAAGCGTGATGTTTCAAAGTCTTTTAGTTAACGATTGTATGCTCTTACATTGTGAGTTCCTTGGACTTTGTTGTATCCATATCCTTCATTTCTTACTCACCTTACACCCTTAGCCCCATTACAACCTATAATAAAGACCTAAATTGATCCTAAATGTCATGTGGTTGATTTGCACACATTTTTCAGCTTTTAAGTGTTTAGCATCCTTCTTGAGATCATATTCATGCATGTTTTTCATCTTGCTAATTTTGAGTTAAGTCCCTTATGGTTTAATTCTATTCTCATATTTACTATTGAGTGTTGCATTGTAACCCTCTTCCGAGTGATTCATTTGTGAGAGGACAACTTTGGTGAGATTTGAAGTTACATTTGTGCTTGGTATGATTTTTGAAGTTGTGTGAAAACTGAAATTGGAGAATGAGTTTCATTTGGCCATCACACTACTACACTTGAGCATGTTGTGTTCTGAACTTTGCCGCCTTGTGACTAATGTCTAAACTGAGTTTTTCTTGTGAAAACTTTTGAGTCGTTTGCATGAGTCGCTCTCTCTTTGGAAAGTGTTCGGAAAGTTTGTTTCGAGTCTTGTTTTAGTTTCTGTTTTGCTCGAGGACAAGCAAAAGATAAGTTTGGGAAGTTTGTTCGGTTCATTTTTACACATGATTTTTCATGTTATTCACCCACTATTTTGAGTTAGTTCTTGACATTTTATAGCTTTTTACTTCCTTTTTGTGTTTTCTTAGATTTTACCTTGGTTGGAATGAAAATGAGCTAAAAGTGCATTATTAGTTATAAATTTTGTTTTTGTTCATTTTCGTAGGTCAAATTCTTGGCCTGGGATCAACATGCTCTGGTGATCGGATGAGGTCATGATCTTCATGAGACTTGTTCCAATGGATGTTAACTACAACATATCCAAATTTGAGCTCCATTGGACAAGTATTGCCTATCCAACCAATCCAGCATGTTACCACAGCTCTGGAAATCCGATTTTGGCCAGCTTTCACCTCCTTTGTGTCATCTTAATTTCTTGTTACCATAACTCTTGGTAACAAGGAATTACCTTTGTAAAAGAGATATATTCTGAAGCATTTGGCATCTTTATGAAGTCAAGGCTTCATCATGACAAAGGAGACAAAGGATGATGGGTGAAGATTTTGGCAATAGAATACTAAAAGTAAAAGCTGGAAAGGAGGAGAGAGGGAAGCAAAGTTAATTGCAATCTGAAGTGGGGGAGGTTTTGAACGTGGGAAATGAAGTCATTCTAGCATTCTACACAATTGAGAGCAGATTTTGGAGAGTTTGGAGCTAGGAGAAAGCCAAGGTGCAGCCAAGCAAAGTGGAGAAGAAAGCTTCCACCATTGATGACCTTGAAGCTTTCACAATTTTCTCAAAATCTGTAAACTCTTTCTAATTTTATTTTGAGTTTGTATTTGGAATAAGTATGAGCAACTAAACTCCATAGCTAGGGCTTAGGTTGAAGCCCTAAACATGATTACCTTATTGTTTTGATACTTGAGTGTATGAATTTCTAGATATTGTTGATGAATTCCAATTCACCAAATTAATCTATCCTTGATGTGTGTTTTTCCTTGGTTGGCCATCTTTGAAAGCATGCTTCTTGAGATTGTTGGGATTATGTGTATCTTCATGTTATCCTAAGCAATAAATGGATGAAGTAAGAATCATCCATGTGAATTGGTTTCTTGAATACCTAATGTAAACACCATGCTATTAGGATTCTTGTGATGTTCATATTCTCTTTGAACTTAATGGGTTCTCCTTGTAATTGAATCGAAGTACGAACCATACCTAGGTTCGGTTATGGGGAGGGCACAAGTATTGTAGCACGAACCATGCACTTTACGTATATTAGAGAGAATCAATGCGTCTTGAGCCACGACCCATGGTCTTGATTGCGAACATTTTCATCAACACATTTAGAGTTCATCACTTGAGTATTCATGAACTTTGGTAGAATTGTTTAGGGTGGATTCCGAAACCCTAGTGTTTGTTACTTGGTACTTTCACATTTTGATAATTCATCTCTATCTTTCTCATTTAAATTCAAAGTCCATTTACTTTCATGCAATAGAAATAGGTCACTTGAAACAAATCAAACCCCCCCCCCCCCCAATGTGTGTGTGAGTTGTGTGTTCGACACGTGGTGTGTCTTTGTTACTGAATTTTATTTGTTTCCGTAATTGTTTTGGACTTTTGGTCCGCGATGTGTTCTTCCATTTTCTGTGTTGATTCCAACCGTATAAAGAACGTGAAATTTGGATAAACGGTTGGAAAGTTATAGGCAAAATACTAGACAGAGGTCAAAACAGGAAAAACAGAGAAACGATTCTGCCCAAAAACGACCGGTCGTCACTGTTCACGACCGGTCTCACTGTTCATTTTCACTGTTCACGGCACTGTTTACAGGTGATCAAAGGGTGATAGAAAGTGCTGTTTCTGTTTTTCTTTGGTTTCTTGTGTTGTTTCATTTCTTTTACATTTCTTTACTCTTTTTTTAGTTTCCAATTTGCATTTGTGCATTTGTGGTGTGTTAAATTAGTGTTCTTTACGTACTCAAATTAGAACTTATAGGAAGCCGACAAGTTCTTCATGGGATCGACCCCGTACTTACATAATCTATACATCATTAGATTCGCGCACTTGCGGGTATTTTTAATTGGTTGTTTGCACATTAATTTGTGTCCTTTTAGGAATGCAACATTGGGCAACATCATAATATGGTGGGAGGAGTCATTTGGTGAGTTTTGAGTGAAATCCAATCGCTAGAAGTACGGAATACACCAACCACTCTAATTACGAACGAACTGTCGTTGAAATTGAATTGACCAATTTCTCACACCTATTAATTTCGGATCGAGCCCAAAAGTTGGGCAACAGCATAATATGGTGGGAGGAGTCATTTGGTGAGTTTTGAGTGAAATCCAATCGCTAGAAGTATGGAATACACCAACCACTATAATTAGGAACGAGCTGCCGTTGAACTTGAATTGTCCAATTTGGAACACCTATTGATTTCGGATCGAGCCCAAAACTTGGGCAACATCATAATATGGTGGGAGGAGTCAATTGGTGAGTTTTGAGTGAAATCCAATCGCAAGTAGTTTGGAATACACCAACCACTCCAATTAGGAACGAACTGCCGTTGAACTTGAAATGTCCAATTTCTCACACCTATTGATTTCGGATCGAGCCCAAAACTTGGGCAACATCATAATATGGTGGGAGGAGTCATTTGGTGAGTTTTGAGTGAAATCCAATCGCTAGAAGTATGCAATACACCAACCACTCCAATTAGGAACGACCTGCCGTTGAACTTGAATTGTCCAATTTGGAACACCTATTGATTTTGGATCAAGCCCAAAACTTGGGCAACATCATAATATGGTGGGAGGAGTCATTTGGTGAGTTTTGAGTGAAATCCAATCGCTAGAAGTATGGAATACACCAACCACTCCAATTAGGAACGAACTGCCGTTGAACTTGAATTGTCCAATTTGGGACACCTATTGATTTCGGATCATGCCCAAAACTTGGGCAACATCATAATGTGGTGGGAGGATTCAATTGGTGAGTTTTGAGTGAAATCCAATCGCAAGTAGTTTGGAATACACCAACCACTCCAATTAGGAACGAACTGCCGTTGAACTTGAAATGTCCAATTTCTCACACCTATTGATTTCGGATCGAGCCCAAAACTTGGGCAACATCATAATATGGTGGGAGGAGTCATTTGGTGAGTTTTGAGTGAAATCCAATCGCTAGAAGTATGCAATACACCAACCACTCCAATTAGGAATGACCTGCCGTTGAACTTGAATTGTCCAATTTGGAACACCTATTGATTTTGGATCGAGCCCAAAACTTGGGCAACATCATAATATGGTGGGAGGAGTCATTTGGTGAGTTTTGAGTGAAATCCAATCGCTAGAAGTATGGAATACACCAACCACTCCAATTAGGAACGAACTGCCGTTGAACTTGAATTGTCCAATTTCTCACACCTATTGATTTCGGATCGAGCCCAAAACTTGGGCAACATCATAATATGGTGGGAGGAGTCATTTGGTGTGTTTTGAGTGAAATCCAATCGCTAGAAGTATGGAATACACGAACCACTCCAATTTGGAACGAACTGCCGTTGAATTTGAATTGTCCAATTTGGAACACCTATTGATTTCGGATCGAGCCCAAAACTCGGGCAACATCATAATATGGTGGGAGGAGTCATTTGGTGAGTTTGGAGTGAAATCCAATCGCTAGAAGTATGGAATACACCAACCACTCCAATTAGGAACGAACTGCCGTTGAACTTGAATTGTCCAATTTGGAACACCTATTGATTTCGGATCGAGCCCAAAACTTGGGCAACATCATAATATGGTGGGAGGAGTCATTTGGTGAGTTTTGAGTGAAATCCAATCGCTAGAAGTATGGAATACACCAACCACTCCAATTAGAAACGAACTGCCGTTGAACTTGAATTGTCCAATTTCTCACACCTATTGATTTCGGATCGAGCCCAAAACTTGGGCAACATCATAATATGGTGGGAGGAGTCATTTGGTGTGTTTTGAGTGAAATCCAATCGCTAGAAGTATGGAATACACCAACCACTCCAATTTGGAACGAACTGCCGTTGAATTTGAATTGTCCAATTTGGAACACCTATTGATTTCGGATCGAGCCCAAAACTCGGGCAAGATCGTAATATGGTGGGAGGAGTCATTTGGTGAGTTTGGAGTGAAATCCAATCGCTAGAAGTATGGAATACACCAACCACTCCAATTAGGAACGAACTGCCGTTGAACTTGAATTGTCCAATTTGGAACACCTATTGATTTCGGATCGAGCCCAAAACTTGGGCAACATCATAATATGGTGGGAGGAGTCATTTGGTGAGTTTTGAGTGAAATCCAATCGCTAGAAGTATGGAATACACCAACCACTCCAATTTGGAACGAACTGCCGTTGAACTTGAATTGTCCAATTTGGAACCCCTATTGATTTCGGATCGAGCCCAAAACTTGGGCAACATCATAATATGGTGGGAGGAGTCAATTGATGAGTTTTGAGTGAAATCCAATCGCAAGTAGTTTGGAATACACCAACCACTCCAATTAGGAACGAACTGCCGTTGAACTTGAATTGTCCAATTTGGAACCCCTATTGATTTCGGATCGAGCCCAAAACTTGGGCAACATCATAATATGGTGGGAGGAGTGATTTGGTGACTTTTGAGTGAAATCCAATCGCTAGAAGTATGCAATACACCAACCACTCCAATTAGGAACGAATTGCCGTTGAACTTGAATTGTCCAATTCGGAACACCTATTGATTTCGGATCGACCCCAAAACTTGGGCAACATCATAATATGGTGGGAGGAGTCATTTGGTGAGTTTTGAGTGAAATCCAATCGCTTGAAGTATGGAATACAGTAAGCACTGCAATTAGGAACGAACTGCCGTTGAACTTGAATTGTCCAATTAGGCACACCAATTGATTTCGGATCGAGCCCAAAACTTGGGCAACATCATAATATGGAGGGAGGAGTCATTTGGTGAGTTTTGAGTGAAATCCAATCGCAAGTAGTTTGGAATACACCGACCACTCGAATTAGGAACGAACTTCCGTTGAACTTGAATTGTCCAATTTCTCACAGCTATTGATTTCGTATCGAGCCCAAAACTTGGGCAACATCATAATATGGTGGGAGGAGTCATTTGGTGCATTTTGAGTGAAATCCAATCTCTAGAAGTATGGAATACACCAACCACTCCAATTAGGAACGAACTTCCGTTGAACTAGAATTGTCCAATTTCTCACAGCTATTGATTTCGTATCGAGCCCAAAACTTGGGCAACATCATAATATGGAGGGAGGAGTCATTTGGTGAGTTTTGAGTGAAATCCAATCGCAAGTAGTTTGGAATACACCAACCACTCCAATTAGGAACGAACTTCCGTTGAACTTGAATTGTCCAATTTCTCACAGCTATTGATTTCGTATGGAGCCCAAAACTTGGGCAACATCATAATATGGTGGGTGGAGTCATTTGGTGAGTCTTGAGTGAAATCCAATCGCTAGAAGTATGCAATACACCAACCACTCCAATTAGGAACGAACTGCCGTTGAACTTGAATTGTCCAATTTCTCACACCTATGGATTTCGGATCGAGTCCAAAACTTGGGCAACATCATAATATGGTGGGAGGAGTCATTTGGTGAGTTTTGAGTGAAATGCAATCGCTAGAAGTATGGAATACACCAACCACTCCAATTAGGAACGAACTGCCGTTGAACTTGAATTGTCCAATTTGGAACACCTATGGATTTCGGATCGACCCCAAATCTTGGGCAACATCATAATATGGTGGGAGAAGTCATTTGGTGAGTTTTGTGTGAAATCCAATCGCTAGAAGTATGGAATACACCAAGCACTCCAATTAGGAACGAACTGCCGTTGAACTTGAATTGTCCAATTTCTCACACCTATGGATTTCGGATCGAGTCCAAAACTTGGGCAACATCATAATATGGTGGGAGGAGTCATTTGGTGAGTTTTGAGTGAAATGCAATCGCTAGAAGTATGGAATACACCAACCACTCCAATTAGGAACGAACTGCCGTTGAACTTGAATTGTCCAATTTGGAACACCTATTGATTTCGGATCGACCCCAAATCTTGGGCAACATCATAATATGGTGGGAGAAGTCATTTGGTGAGTTTTGTGTGAAATCCAATCGCTAGAAGTATGGAATACACCAAGCACTCCAATTAGGAACGAACTGCCGTTGAACTTGAATTGTCCAATTTCTCACACCTATTGATTTCGGATCGAGCCCAAAACTTGGGCAACATCATAATATGGTGGGAGGAGTGATTTGGTGAGTTTTGAGTGAAATCCAATCGCTAGAAGTATGGAATACACCAACCACTCCAATTAGGAACGAACTGCCGTTGAACTTGAAATGTCCAATTTCTCACAGCTATTCATTTCGGATCGATCCCCAAACTTGGGCAACATCATAATATGGTGGGAGGAGTCATTTTGTGAGTTTTGAGTGAAGTCCAATCGATAGAAGTATGGAATACACCAACCACTCCAATTAGGAACGAACTGCCGTTGAACTTGAATTGTCCAATTTCTCACACCTATTGATTTCGGACCGAGCCCAAAACCTGGCCGACATGATAATATGGTGGGTGTTGCTTCGATTCAGCTGCACCAACATGGATTCAGCTGCATCCTCAACTTGTGATACTCGCAAGTGCACGAGCCGTTTGGTAGTATAGAATATGTAAGTGCGAGGTCGATCCCACGAGGATTGGTGATTGAATGATCCAATTCATTTCCCCTACACAAAAAAGAAATGAAAAAGAAAGAATATAAATAAAACAAGAAAGAAAAAGGAAATAACTCAAGCAAATAAGTTCCCAAGTTCAATTAGATTAACGGATTGATTCTAGCTAAAGTATGATTAAGCGATGGTGTTTGGTCATAACCTTGTGTTCCTAATTCCCTAATTTGATCATTTGTTGTCTAACCTAAAATTAAGCATTAGGAACCCATTAAGCATAGAAGAACAATTTAAACAACCAAGTATGTATCTAATCCCTGTTGTCGAATGTCCATACATACTCTTCCTATTCATAGTTCAATTCGAATTAAAGCATGGTGTCTACTCTTAATTCAAACCAAGATAGCTAACATGCAAGCCTAAATGGTGATCAATCATTCAAACTAGCATATTAACTTATAAGCATAATGAATAAGAACAAAAACCATAATTGAAACTTGGAAACTAATTAAACTTGAATACTTAAGAAAGAATGTACATTACAAATAAAAGTAAAGTGGAACTAAGAAAACTTGAAGGAAAATTTAGTAAAAACATTTTGTTACAACAATTGACAACTTGAAAGGAAACTAAGAGAATTTGAGGGAGAGAAGGGAAGGGAGCTCTAGAGAAGTGTTTGAGAGCTCCCCCCCTTGGGGTGTGTTTTGAAGCTTGAAAGCTTCTCTATTTATAGGGCTAAGAGGGAGGAACAACATGATGAAATCCAACACCACCATTCCTCTTTTAATACAACCCATAACTCACACTTCATCTTGTCTATGTTAGTGTGGTTGGAATCAATCTCGTCCCATACTTCTTTTGCTGCACCTCAAGCTTTCTTCACATGGGATCAAAGGTGATCAATTGTGGCTGCCTTTTGCTGCCAACCCATGTGGTCTTCTTTTGGTTGTTGAACAAAAACGAGTCTTCTGAACCAGACTTGGTGTAGGAAGGCCAGAGGTTTCAAAACCTATCCAATGGGGCTCATATTTGGATATGTTATCGTAGACACCCATTGGAACAACTTCTATGAAGAAAGTATTCCCATCGGAGCAGTAGAAGTGTGCGTTTTGGGCCTTGTAATTTGGCTGCCGAACAGAGACTGGAATTGACTTCATTTCATTTATGCTTTACATGCATGCACATGCTTTCTCTTTAATAGCTCCATTATGTACCAACTTGCTCCTTTAGAATTTCATTGCTGGAATGCCTCCCCACTTCACTCATTATGTTGGATCCAAAGTCAGTTGCAGCATGGGTGAGGCACATGGCTTAAAGGAGGAGACAAGGCTCAAAGCTGGCAGCTGCAAATCCTCCTGAGCATGGTTCAGTGTTGGACGGGCTAAGGACTCCACATATGTTCAATTGGGCTGAAGTTTGGATATGTTATACTAGACACCCCATTGAACACCTTCTATGAAGAATGTCTTCTCATCCGAGTTGTGAAAATTGCTGAAATGAGACCTGCAAGGTGACTTACGAAACTGGACTGACAAGAAGTGTGGCCCAACTTTGGTTTTGTCTTTAAGCTCTTGCTCTTATCCCAATCAGCCCTTAACATGCATGGATTGCATCAAATGTGATCTCTTGCTATCTTAACCTACAAAACACACAAACAGAGGTAAGTGACTCAAAATAAAGAGAAACTAAGCAAAATCACTAAGTAAAGAAGGCAAGCAAGTGTATGAAATTATGGACTTATCAAAACAGAAAATGGATTAAAAGCACAAGTTTAACTCAATAACATAACCAAATCATAAGCTAGAAGGGTACAAAATGATATACAATTATGAACCGATCAGTGGGAGGGGTCATTTGGGGAGTTTTGGGTGAAATCCAATCGCTAGAAGTATGGAATACACCAACCACTCCAATTAGGAACGAACTGCCGTTGAACTTGAATTGTCCAATTTCTCACAGCTATTGATTTCGAATCGAGCTCCAAACTTGGGAAACATTATAATATGGTGGGAGGAGTCATTTGGTGAGTTTTGAGTGAAATCCAATCGCTAGAAGTATGGAATACGCCAACCACTCCAATTAGGAACGAACTGCCGTTGAACTTGAATTGTCAAATTTCTCACACCTATTGATTTCGGATCGAGCCCAAAACTTGGGCGACATCATAATATGGTGGGAGGAGTCATTTTGTGGGTTTTGAGTGAAATCCAATCGCTACAAGTATGGAATACACCAACCACTCCAATTAGGAACGAACTGCCGTTGAACTTGAATTGTCCAATTTCTCACACCTATTGATTTCGGATCGACCCCAAAACTTGGGCAACATCATAATATGGTGGGGGGAGTCATTTGGTGAGTTTTGAGTGAAATCCAATCGCTAGATGTATGGAATACACCAACCACTCCAATTAGGAACGAACTGCCGTTGAACTTGAATTGTCTAATTTCTCACACCTATTGATTTCGGATCGAGCCCCAAACTTGGGCAACATCATAATATGGTTGGAGGAGTCATTTGGTGAGTTTTGAGACAAATCCAATCGCTAGAGGTATGGAATACACCAACCACTCCAATTAGGAACGAACTGCCGTTGAACTTGAATTGTCCAATTTCTCACACCTATTGATTTCGGATCGAGCCCAAAACCTGGGTAACATGATAATATGGTGGAAGGGGTCATTTGGTGAGTTTTGGGTGAAATCCAATCGCTAGAAGTATGGAATACACCGACCACTCCAATTAGGAACGAACTGCCGTTGAACTTGAATTGTCCAATTTCTCACACCTATTGATTTCGGATCGAGCCTAAAACTTGGGCAACTTCGTAATATGGTCGGGAGAGTCATTTGGTGAGTTTTGAGTGAAATCCAATCACTAGAAGTATGGAATACACCAACCACTCCAATTAGGAACGAACTGCCGTTGAACTTGGATTGTCCAATTTCTCATACCTATTGATTTCGGATCGAGCCCAAAACTTGGGCAACTTGATAATATGGTGGGGGGAGTCATTTGGTGAGTTTTGAGCGAAATCCAATCGCTAGAAGTGTGGAATACACCGACCACTCCAATTAGGAACGAACTGTCGTTGAACTTGAATTGTCCAATTTCTCACACCTATTGATTTCGGATCGAGCCCAAAACTTGGGCAACTTCATAATATGGTGGGAGGAGTCATTTGGTGAGTTTTGAGGGAAATCCAATCGCTAGAAGTGTGGAATACACCAACCACTCCAATTAGGAACGAACTGCCACTGAACTTGAATTGTCGAATTTCTCACACCTATTGATTTCGGATCGAGCCCAAAACTTGGGCAACTTCGTAATGTGGTGGGAGAAGTCATTTGGTGAGTTTTGAGTGAAATCCAATCCCTAGAAGTATGGAATACACCAACCACTCCAATTAGGAACGAACTGCTGTTGAACTTGAATTGTCCAATTTCTCACACCTATTGATTTCGGATCGAGCCCCAAACTTGGGCAACATCATAATATGGTGGGAGGAGTCGTTTGGTGAGTTTTGGGTGAAATCCAATCGCTAGAAGTATGGAATCCACCAACCACTCCATTTAGGAACGACTTGCCGTTGAACTTGAATTGTCCAATTTCTCACACCTATTGATTTCGGATCGAGCCCAAAACATGGGCAACATGATAATATGGTGGGAGGGGTTATTTGGCGAGTTTTGGGTGAAATCCAATCGCTCGAAGTATGGAATACACCAACCACTCCAATTAGGAACGAACTGCCGTTGAACTTGAATTGTCCAATATCTCACACCTATTGATTTCGGATCGAGCCCCAAGCTTGGGCAACATCATAATATGGTGGGAGGAGTCATTTGGTGAGTTTTGAGTGAAATCCAATCGCTAGAAGTATGGAATACACCAACCACTCCAATTAGGAACGAACTGCCGTTGAACTTGAATTGTCCAATTTCTCACACCTATTGATTTCGGATCGAGCCCGAAACTTGGGCAACATCATAATATGGTGGGAGGAGTCATTTGGGAAGTTTTGAGTGAAATCCAATCCCCAGAAGTATGGAATACACCAACCACTCCAATTACGAACGAACTGCCGTTGAACTTGAATTGTCCAATATCCCACACCTATTGATTCCGGATCGAGCCCAAAACTTGGGCAACATCATAATATGGTGGGAGGAGTCATTTGGTGAGTTTTGGGTGAAATCCAATCTCTAGAAGTATGGAATACACCAACCACTCCAATTAGGATCGAACTGCCGTTGAACTTGAATTGTCCAATATCTCACACCTATTGATTTCGGATCGAGACCAAAACTTGGGCAACATCATAATATCGTGGGAGGAGTCATTTTGTGAGTTTTGAGTGAAATCCAATCGCTAGAAGTATGGAATGCACCAACCACTCCAATTAGGAACGAACTGCCGTTGAACTTGAATTGTCCAATTTCTCACACCTATTGATTTCGGATCGAGCCCAAAACATGGGCAACATGATAATATGGTGGGAGGGGTTATTTGGCGAGTTTTGGGTGAAATCCAATCGCTCGAAGTATGGAATACACCAACCACTCCAATTAGGAACGAACTGCCGTTGAACTTGAATTGTCCAATATCTCACACCTATTGATTTCGGATCGAGCCCCAAGCTTGGGCAACATCATAATATGGTGGGAGGAGTCATTTGGTGAATTTTGAGTGAAATCCAATCGCTAGAAGTATGGAATACACCAACCACTCCAATTAGGAACGAACTGCCGTTGAACTTGAATTGTCCAATTTCTCACACCTATTGATTTCGGATCGAGCCCGAAACTTGGGCAACATCATAATATGGTGGGAGGAGTCATTTGGGGAGTTTTGAGTGAAATCCAATCCCCAGAAGTATGGAATACACCAACCACTCCAATTACGAACGAACTGCCGTTGAACTTGAATTGTCCAATATCTCACACCTATTGATTCCGGATCGAGCCCAAAACTTGGGCAACATCATAATATGGTGGGAGGAGTCATTTGGTGAGTTTTGGGTGAAATCCAATCTCTAGAAGTATGGAATACACCAACCACTCCAATTAGGAACGAACTGCTGTTGAACTTGAATTGTCCAATTTCTCACACCTATTGATTTCGGATCGAGCCCCAAACTTGGGCAACATCATAATATGGTGGGAGGAGTCGTTTGGTGAGTTTTGAGTGAAATCCAGTCGCTAGAAGTATGGAATACACCAACCACTCCAATTAGGAAAGAACTGCCGTTGAACTGGAATTGTCCAATTTCTCACACTTATTGATTTCGGATCGAGCCCAAAACCTGGGCAACATGATAATGTGGTGGGAGGGGTCATTTAGTGAGTTTTGGGTGAAATCCAATCGCTAGAAGTATGGAATACACCAACCACCCCAATTAGGAACGAACTGCCGTTGAACTGGAATTGTCCAATTTCTCACAGCTATTGATTTCGGATCGAGCCGCAAACTTGGGCAACATCATAATATGGTGGGAGGAGTCATTTGGTGAGTTTTGAGTGAAATCCAATCGCTAGAAGTATGGAATACACCAACCACGCCAATTAGGAACGAACTGCCGTTGAACTTGAATTGTAGAATTTCTCAAACCTATTGATATCGGATCGAGCCCAAAACTTGGGCAACATCGTAATATGGTGGGAGGAGTCATTTGGTGAGTTTTGAGTGAAATCCAATCGCTAGAAGTATGGAATACACCGACCACTCCAATTAGGAACGAACTGCCGTTGAATTTGAATTGTCCAATTTCTCACACCTATTGATTTCGGATCGAGCCCCAAACTTGGGCAACATCATAATATGGTGGGAGGAGTCATTTGGTGAGTTTTGAGTGAAATCCAATCGCTAGAAGTATGGAATACACCAACCACTCCAATTAGGAACGAACTGCCGTTGAACTTGAATTGTCCAATTTGTCACACCTATTGATTTCCGATCGAGCCCAAAACTTGGGCAACATGATAATATGTTGGGAGGAGTCATTTGGTGAGTTTTGAGTGAAATCCAAACGCTAGAAGTATGGAATACACCAACCACTCCAATTAGGAACGAACTGCCGTTGAACTGGAATTGTCCAAT
Organism: Prunus avium; assembly: GCF_965620075.1. Taxonomy (NCBI): domain Eukaryota; kingdom Viridiplantae; phylum Streptophyta; class Magnoliopsida; order Rosales; family Rosaceae; genus Prunus; species Prunus avium. Next base: position 16,544,495 of record NC_142289.1, on the reverse strand, counting down.
TTCTCACACTTATTGATTTCGGATCGAGCCCCAAACTTGGGCAACATCATAATATGGTGGGAGGAGTCGTTTGGTGAGTTTTGAGTGAAATCCAACCGCTAGAAGTATGGAATACACCAACCACTCCAATTAGGAAAGAACTGCCGTTGAACTGGAATTGTCCAATTTCTCACACTTATTGATTTCGGATCGAGGCCAAAACCTGGGCAACATGATAATATGGTGGGAGGGGTCATTTGGTGAGTTTTGGGTGAAATCCAATCGCTAGAAGTATGGAATACACCAACCACTCCAATTAGGAACGAACTGCCGTTGAACTGGAATTGTCCAATTTCTTACAGCTATTGATTTCGGATCGAGCCGCAAACTTGGGCAACATCATAATATGGTGGGAGGAGTCATTTGGTGAGTTTTGAGTGAAATCCAATCGCTAGAAGTATGGAATACACCAACCACGCCAATTAGGAACGAACTGCCGTTGAACTTGAATTGTAGAATTTCTCAAACCTATTGATATCGGATCGAGCCCAAAACTTGGGCAACATCGTAACATGGTGGGAGGAGTCATTTGGTGAGTTTTGAGTGAAATCCAATCGCTAGAAGTATGGAATACACCGACCACTCCAATTAGGAACGAACTGCCGTTGAACTTGAATTGTCCAATTTCTCACACCTATTGATTTCGGATCGAGCCCCAAACTTGGGCAACATCGTAATATGGTGGGAGGAGTCATTTGGTGAGTTTTGAGTGAAATCCAATCGCTAGAAGTATGGAATACACCAACCACTCCAATTAGGAACGAACTGCCGTTGAACCTGAATTGTCCAATTTCTCACACCTATTGATTTCCGATGGAGCCCAAAACTTGGGCAACATGATAATATGTTGGGAGGAGTCATTTGGTGAGTTTTGAGTGAAATCCAATCGCTAGAAGTATGGAATACACCAACCACTCCAATTAGGAACGAACTGCCGTTGAACTCGAATTGTAGAATTTCTCAAACCTATTGATATCGGATCGTGCCCAAAACTTGGGCAACATCGTAATATGGTGGGAGGAGTCATTTTCTGAGTTTTGAGTGAAATCCAATCGCTAGAAGTATGGAATACACCGACCACTCCAATTAGGAACGAACTGCCGTTGAACTTGAATTGTCCAATTTCTCACACCTATTGATTTCGGATCGAGCCTAAAACTTGGGCAACTTCGTAATATGGTCGGGAGAGTCATTTGGTGAGTTTTGAGTGAAATCCAATCACTAGAAGTATGGAATACACCAACCACTCCAATTAGGAACGAACTGCCGTTGAACTTGGATTGTCCAATTTCTCATACCTATTGATTTCGGATCGAGCCCAAAACTTGGGCAACTTGATAATATGGTGGGGGGAGTCATTTGGTGAGTTTTGAGCGAAATCCAATCGCTAGAAGTGTGGAATACACCGACCACTCCAATTAGGAACGAACTGTCGTTGAACTTGAATTGTCCAATTTCTCACACCTATTGATTTCGGATCGAGCCCAAAACTTGGGCAACTTCATAATATGGTGGGAGGAGTCATTTGGTGAGTTTTGAGGGAAATCCAATCGCTAGAAGTGTGGAATACACCAACCACTCCAATTAGGAACGAACTGCCACTGAACTTGAATTGTCGAATTTCTCACACCTATTGATTTCGGATCGAGCCCAAAACTTGGGCAACTTCGTAATGTGGTGGGAGAAGTCATTTGGTGAGTTTTGAGTGAAATCCAATCCCTAGAAGTATGGAATACACCAACCACTCCAATTAGGAACGAACTGCTGTTGAACTTGAATTGTCCAATTTCTCACACCTATTGATTTCGGATCGAGCCCCAAACTTGGGCAACATCATAATATGGTGGGAGGAGTCGTTTGGTGAGTTTTGAGTGAAATCCAATCGCTAGAAGTATGGAATACACCAACCACTCCAATTAGGAAAGAACTGCCGTTGAACTGGAATTGTCCAATTTCTCACACTTATTGATTTCGGATCGAGCCCAAAACCTGGGCAACATGATAATATGGTGGGAGGGGTCATTTGGTGAGTTTTGGGTGAAATCCAATCGCTAGAAGTATGGAATACACCAACCACTCCAATTAGGAACGAACTGCCGTTGAACTGGAATTGTCCAATTTCTCACAGCTATTGATTTCGGATCGAGCCGCAAACTTGGGCAACATCATAATATGGTGGGAGGAGTCATTTGGTGAGTTTTGAGTGAAATCCAATCGCTAGAAGTATGGAGTACACCAACCACGCCAATTAGGAACGAACTGCCGTTGAACTTGAATTGTAGAATTTCTCAAACCTATTGATATCGGATCGAGCCCAAAACTTGGGCAACATCGTAATATGGTGGGAGGAGTCATTTGGTGAGTTTTGAGTGAAATCCAATCGCTAGAAGTATGGAATACACCGACCACTCCAATTTGGAACGAACTGCCGTTGAACTTGAATTGTCCAATTTCTCTCACCTATTGATTTCAGATCGAGCCCCAAACTTGGGCAACATCATAATATGGTGGGAGGAGTCATTTGGTGAGTTTTGAGTGAAATCCAATCGCTAGAAGTATGGAATACACCAACCACTCCAATTAGGAACGAACTGCCGTTGAACTTGAATTGTCCAATTTCTCACACCTATTGATTTCCGATCGAGCCCAAAACTTGGGCAACATGATAATATGTTGGGAGGAGTCATTAGGTGAGTTTTGAGTGAAATCCAATCGCTAGAAGTATGGAATACACCAACCACTCCAATTAGGAACGAACTGCCGTTGAACTCGAATTGTAGAATTTCTCAAACCTATTGATATCGGATCGAGCCCAAAACTTGGGCAACATCGTAATATGGTGGGAGGAGTCATTTTCTGAGTTTTGAGTGAAATCCAATCGCTAGAAGTATGGAATACACCGACCACTCCAATTAGGAAGGAACTGCCATTGAACTTGAATTGTCCAATTTCTCACACCTATTGATTTCGGATCGAGCCTAAAACTTGGGCAACTTCATAATATGGTCGGGGGAGTCATTTGGTGAGTTTTGAGTGAAATCCAATCACTAGAAGTATGGAATACACCAACCACTCCAATTAGGAACGAACTGCCGTTGAACTTGGATTGTCCAATTTCTCATACCTATTGATTTCGGATCGAGCCCAAAACTTGGGCAACTTGATAATATGGTGGGGGGAGTCATTTGGTGAGTTTTGAGTGAAATCCAATCGCTAGAAGTGTGGAATACACCGACCACTCCAATTAGGAATGAACTGTCGTTGAACTTGAATTGTCCAATTTCTCACACCTATTGATTTCGGATCGAGCCCAAAACTTGGGCAACTTCATAATATGGTGGGAGGAGTCATTTGGTGAGTTTTGAGGGAAATCCAATCGCTAGAAGTGTGGAATACACCAACCACTCCAATTAGGAACGAACTGCCACTGAACTTGAATTGTCGAATTTCTCGCACCTATTGATTTCGGATCGAGCCCAAAACTTGGGCAACTTCGTAATGTGGTGGGAGAAGTCATTTGGTGAGTTTTGAGTGAAATCCAATCCCTAGAAGTATGGAATACACCAACCACTCCAATTAGGATCGAACTGCCGTTGAACTTGAATTGTCCAATATCTCAAACCTATTGATATCGGATCGAGCCCAAAACTTGGGCAACATCGTAATATGGTGGGAGGAGTCATTTGGTGAGTTTTGAGTGAAATCCAATCGCTAGAAGTATGGAATACACCAACCACTCCAATTAGGAACGAACTGCCGTTGAAATTGAATTGTCCAATTTCTCACACCTATTGATTTCGGATCGAGCCCAAAACTTGGGCCACATCATAATATGGTGGGAGGAGTCATTTGGTGAGTTTTGACTGAAATCCAATCGCTAGAAAGTTTGGAATACGACGACCACTCCAACTAGGAACGAACTGCCGTTGAACTTGAATTGTCCAATTTCTTTCACCTATTGATTTCGGATCGAGCCCAAAACTTGGGCAACATCATAATATGGTGGGAGAAGTCATTTGGTGAGTTTTGAGTGAAATCCAATCGCTAGAAGTATGGAATACACCAACCACTCCAATTAGGAACGAACTGCCGTTGAACTTGAATTGTCCAATTTCTCACACCTATTGATTTCGGATCGAGCCCCAAACTTGGGCAACATCATAATATGGTTGGAGGAGTCATTTGGTGAGTTTTGGGAGAAATCCGATCGCTAGAGCTATGGAATACACCAACCACTCCAATTAGGAACGAACTGCCGTTGAACTTGAATTGTCCAATTTCTCACACCTATTGATTTCGGATCGAGCCCAAAACCTGGGCAACATCATAATATGGTGGGAGGAGTCATTTGGTGAGTTTTGAGTGAAATCCAATCGCTAGAAGTATGGAATACACCAACCACTCAAATTTGGAACGAACTGTCGTTGAACTTGAATTGTCCAATTTCTCATACCTATTGATTTCGGATCGAGCCCAAAACTTGGGCAACTTCATAATATGGTGGGGGGAGTCATTTGGTGAGTTTTGAGTGAAATCCAATCGCTAGAAGTGTGGAATACACCGACCACTCCAATTAGGAACGAACTGCCGTTGAACTTGAATTGTCCAATTTCTCACACCTATTGATTTTGGATCGAGCCCAAAACTTGGGCAACTTCATAATATGGTGGGAGGAGTCATTTGGTGAGTTTTGAGGGAAATCAAATCGCTAGAAGTATGGAATACACCGACCACTCCAATTAGGAACGAACTGCCATTGAACTTGAATTGTCGAATTTCTCACACCTATCGATTTCGGATCGAGCCCAAAACTTGGGCAACTTCGTAATATGGTGGGAGGAGTCACTTGGTGAGTTTTGAGTGAAATCCAATCGCTAGAAGTATGGAGTACACCAACCACTCCAATTAGGAACGAACTGCCGTTGAACTTGAATTGTCCAATTTCTTGCACCTATTGATTTCGGATTGAGCGCAAAACTTGGGCAACATGATAATATGGTGGGAGGAGTCATTTGGTGAGTTTTGAGTGAAATCCAATCGCTAGAAGTATGGAATACACCAACCACTCCAATTAGGAACGAACTGCCGTTGAACTTGAATTGTCCAATTTCTCACACCTATTGATTTCGGATCGAGCCCAAAACTTGGGCCACATCATAATATGGTGGGAGGAGTCATTTGGTGAGTTTTGAGTGAAATCCAATCGCTAGAAAGTTTGGAATACGACGAACACTCCAACTAGGAACGAACTGCCGTTGAACTTGAATTGTCCAATTTCTTTCACCTATTGATTTCGGATCGAGCCCAAAACTTGGGCAACATCATAATTTGGTGGGAGGAGTCATTTGGTGAGTTTTGAGTGAAATCCAATCTCTAGAAGTGTGGAATACACCAACCCCTCCAATTAGGAACGAACTGCCGTTGAACTTGAATTGTCCAATTTCTCACACCTGTTGATTTCGGATCGAGCCCCAAACTTGGATAACATCATAACATGGTGGGAAGAGTCATTCTGTGAGGTTTGAGTGAAATCCAATCGCTAGAAGTATGGAATACACCAACCACTCCAATTAGGAACGAATCGCCGTTGAACTTGAATTGTCCAATTTCTTTCACCTATTAATTTCGGATCGAGCCCAAAACTTGAGCAACTTCATAATATGGTGGGAGGAGTCATTTGGTGAGTTTTGAGTGAAATCCAATCGCTAGAAGTATAGAATACACCAACCACTCCAATTAGGAACGAACTGCCGTTGAACTTGTATTGTCCAATTTCTCAAACCCATTGATTTCGGATCGAGCCCCAAACTTGGGCAACAACATAATATGGTTGGAGGAGTCATTTGGTGAGTTTTGGGAGAAATCCAATCGCTAGAGCTATGGAATACACCAACCACTCCAATTAGGAACGAACTGCCGTAGAACTTGAATTGTCCAATTTCTCACTCCTATTGATTTCCGATCGAGCCCAAAACATGGGCAACCCGATAATATGGTGGGAGTAGTCATTGGGTGAGTTTTGAGTGAAATCCAATCGCTAGAAGTATGGAATACACCAACCACTCCAATCAGGAACGAACTGCCGTTGAACTTGAATTTTCCAATTTGGAACACCTATTGATATCGGATCGAGCCCAAAACTTGGGCAACATCAAAATATGGTGGGAGGAGTCATTGGGTGAGTTTTGAGTGAAATCCAATCGCTAGAAGTACTGAATACACCAATCACTCCAATTCGGAACGAACTGCCGTTGAACATGAATTGTCCAATTTCTCACGCCTATTGATTTCGGATCGACCCCCAAACTTGGGCAACATCATAATATGGTGGGAGGAGTCATTCGGTGAGTTTTGAGTGAAATCCAATCGCTAGAGGTATGGAATACACCAACCACTCCAATTAGGAACGAACTGCCGTTGAACTTGAATTGTCCAATTTCTCACACCTATTGATTTCGGATCGAGCCCAAAACTTGGGCAACATGATAATATGGTGTCAGGAGTCATTTGGTGAGTTTTGAGTGAAATCCAATCGCTAGAAGTATAGAATACACCAACCACTCCAATTAGGAACGAACTGCCGTTGAACTTGAATTTTCCAATTTCTCTCACCTATTGATATCGGATCGAGCCCAAAACTTGGGCAACATCATAATATGGTGGGAGGAGTGATTTTGTGAGTTTTGAGTAAAATCCAATCGCTAGAAGTATGGAATACACCAACCACTGCAATTAGGAACGACCTGCTGTTGAACGTGAATTGTCCAATTTGGAACACCTATTGATTTCGGATCGAGACCAAAACTTGGGCAACATCATAATATGGTGGGAGGAGTCATTTTGTGAGTTTTGAGTGAAATCCAATCGCTAGAAGTATGGAATACACCAACCACTCCAATTAGGAACGAACTGCCGTTGAACTTGAATTGTCCAATTTCTCACACCTATTGATATCGGATCGAGCCCCAAACTTGGGCAACATCATAATATGGTGGGGGGACTCATTTGGTGAGTTTTGAGTGAAATCCAATCGCTAGAAGTTTGGAATACACCAACCACTCTAATTAGGAACGAACTGCCGTTGAACTTGAATTGTCCAATTTTTCACACCTATTGATTCCGTATCGAGCCCCAAACTTGGGCAACATCATAATATGGTGTCAGGAGTCATTTGGTGAGTTTTGAGTGAAATCCAATCGCTAGAAGTATGGAATACACCAACCACTGCAATTAGGAACGAACTGCCGTTGAACATGAATTGTCCAATTTCTCACACCTATTGATTTGGGATCGAGCCCCAAAATTGGGCAACATCATAATATGGTGGGAGGAGTCATTGGGTTAGTTTTGAGTGAAATCCAATCGCTAGAAGTATAGAATACACCAACCACTCCAATTACGAACGGACTGCCATTGAACTTGAATTGTCCAATTTCTAACAACTATTGATTTCGGATCGAGCCCAAAACTTGGGCAACATCCTAATATGGTGGGAGGAGTCATTTTGTGAGTTTTGAGTGAAATCCAATCGCTAGAAATATGGAATACACCCACCACTCCAATTAGGAACAAACTGCCGTTGAACTTGAATTGTCCAATTTCTCACACCTATTGATATCGGATCGAGCCCAAAACTTGGGCAACATCATAATATGGTGGGAGGAGTCATTGGGTGAGTTTTGAGTGAAATCCAATCGCTAGAAGTATAGAATACACCAACCACTCCAATTAGGAACGAACTGCCGTTGAACTTGAATTGTCCAATTTCTCACACCTATTGATTTCGGATCGAGCCCCAAACCTGGGCAACAACAGAATATGGTGGGAGGAGTCATTTCGTGAGTTTTGAGTGAAATCCAATCGATAGAAGTATGGAATACACCAACCACACCAATTAGGAACGAACTGCCGTTGAACTTGAATTGTCCAATTTCTCACACCTATTGATATCGGATCGAGCCCAAAACTTGGGCAACATCATAATATGGTGGGAGGAGTCATTTTGTGAGTTTTGAGTAAAATCCAATCGCTAGAAGTATGGAATACACCAACCACTGCAATTAGGAACGACCTGCCGTTGAACTTGAATTGTCCAATTTCTTTCACCTATTAATTTCGGATCGAGCCCAAAACTTGGGCAACATCATAATATGGTGGGAGGAGTCATTTGGTGAGTTTTGAATGAAATCCAATCGCTAGACGTACGGAATACACCAACCACACCAATTAGGAACGAACTGCCGTTGAACATGAATTGTCCAATTTCTCACACCTATTGATTTCGGATCGAGCCCCAAACTTGGGCAACATCATAATATGGTGTCAGGAGTCATTTGGGGAGTTTTGAGTGAAATCCAATCGCTAGAAGTATGGAATACACCAACCACACCAATTCGGAACGAACTGCCGTTGAACTTGAATTGTCCAATTTCTTTCACCTATTGATTTCGGATCGAGCCCAAAACTTGGGCAACATGATAATATGGTGTCAGGAGTCATTTGGTGAGTTTTGAGTGAAATCCAATCGCTAGAAGTATAGAATACACCAACCACTCTAATTAGGAATGAACTGCCGTTGAACTTGAATTGTCCAATTTCTCGCACCTATTGATTTCGGATAGAGCCCCAAACTTGGGCAACATCAGAATATGGTGGGAGGAGTCATTTCGTGAGTTTTGAGTGAAATCCAATTGATAGAAGTATGGAATACACCAACCACACCAATTAGGAACGAACTGCCGTTGAACTTGAATTGTCCAATTTCTCACAGCTATTGATATCGGATCGAGCCCAGAACTTGGGCAACATGATAATATGGTGGGAGGAGTCATTCTGTGAGTTTTGAGTAAAATCCAATCGCTAGAAGTATGGAATACACCAACCACTGCAATTAGGAACGACCTGCCGTTGAACGTGAATTGTCCAATTTGAAACACCTATTGATTTCGGATCGAGCCCCAAACTTGGGCAACATCAGAATATAGTGGGAGGAGTCATTTGGTAAGTTTTGAGGAAAATCCAATCACAAGAAGTATGGAATACACCAACCACTCCAATTAGGAACAAACTGCCGTTGAACTTGAAATGTCCAATTTCTCACACCTATGGCTTTCGGATCGAGCCCAAAACTTGGGCAACATCATAATATAGTGGGAGGAGTCATTTGGTGAGTTTTGAGTGAAATCAAATCGCTAGAAGTATGGAATACACCAACCACTCCAATTAGGAACGAACTGCCGTTGAACTTGAATTGTCCAATTTCTCACGCCTGTGGATTTCGGATCGAGCCCAAAACAAGGGCCACATCATAATATGTTGTTAGGAGTCATTTGGTGAGTTTTGAGTGAAATCCAATAGCTAGAACTATAGAATACACTCCAATTTGGAACGAACTGCCGTTGAACTTGAATTGTCCAATTACTCACACCTATTGATTTCGGATTGAGCCCCAAAATTGGGCAACATCATAATATGGTGGGAGGAGTCATTTGGTGAGTTTTGAGTGAAATCCAACTGCTAGAAGTATGGAATACACCAACCACTCCAATTAGGAAAGAACTGTCGCTGAACTTGAATTGTCCAATTTCTCACTCCTATTGATTTCCGATCGAGCCCAAAACATGGGCAACTTGATAATATGGTGGGAGGAGTCATTTGGTGAGTTTTGAGTGAAATCCAATCGCTAGAAGTATGGAATACACCGACCACTCCAATTTGGAACGAACTGCCGTTGAACTTGAATTGTCCCATTTCTTTCACCTATTGATTTCGGATTGAGCCCAAAACTTGGGCAACGTCATAATATGGTGGGAGGAGTCATTTGGTGAGTTTTGAGTGAAATCCAATCGCTAGAAGTATGGAATACACCAACCATTCCAATTAGGAACGAACTGCCGTTGAACTTGAATTGTCCAATTTCTCACACCTATTGATTTCGGATCGAGCCCCAAACATGGGCAACATCATAATATGGTCTGAGGAGTCATTTGGTGAGTTTTGAGTGAAATCCAATCGCTAGAAGTATGGAATACACCAACCACTCCAATTAGGAACGAACTGCCGTTGAACTTGAATTGTCCAATTTCTCACAACTATTGATTTTGGATCGGGCCTAAAACTTGGGAAACATCATAATATATGGTGGGAGGAGTCATTTTGTGAGTTTTGAGTGAAATCCAATCGCTAGAAGTATGGAATACACCAACCACTCCAATTAGGAACGAACTGTCGTTGAACTTGAATTGTCCAATTTCTCACACCTATTGATATCGGTTCAAGCCCAAAACATGGGCAACATCATAATATGGTGGGAGGAGTCATTTGGTGAGTCTTGAGTGAAATCCAATCTTTAGAAGTATGGAATACACCAACCACTCCAATTAGGAGCGAACTGTCGTTGAACTTGAATTGTCCAATTTCTCACACCTATTGATTTCGGATCGAGCCCCAAACTTGGGCAACATCAGAATATAGTGGGAGGAGTCATTTGGTAAGTTTTGAGTAAAATCCAATCACTAGAAGTATGGAATACACCAACCACTCCAATTAGGAACAAACTGCCGTTGAACTTGAAATGTCCAATTTCTCACACCTATGGCTTTCGGATCGAGCCCAAAACTTGGGCAACATCATAATATAGTGGGAGGAGTCATTTGGTGAGTTTTGAGTGAAATCAAATCGCTAGAAGTATGGAATACACCAACCACTCCAATTAGGAACGAACTGCCGTTGAACTTGAATTGTCCAATTTCTCACGCCTGTTGATTTCGGATCGAGCCCAAAACAAGGGCCACATCATAATATGTTGTTAGGAGTCATTTGGTGAGTTTTGAGTGAAATCCGATCGCTAGAACTATAGAATACACTCCAATTTGGAACGAACTGCCGTTGAACTTGAATTGTCCAATTTCTCACACCTATTGATTTCGGATTGAGCCCCAAAATTGGGCAACATCATAATATGGTGGGAGGAGTCATTTGGTGAGTTTTGAGTGAAATCCAACTGCTAGAAGTATGGAATACACCAACCACTCCAATTAGGAAAGAACTGTCGTTGAACTTGAATTGTCCAATTTCTCACACCTATTGAGTTCGGATCGAGCCCAAAACTTGGGCAACATCAGAATATGGTGGGAGGAGTCATTTGGTGAGTTTTGAGTGAAATCCAATCGCTAGAAGTATGGAATACACCGACCACTCCAATTTGGAACGAACTGCCGTTGAACATGAATTGTCCCATTTCTTTCACCTATTGATTTCGGATTGAGCACAAAACTTGGGCAACATCATAATATGGTGGGAGGAGTCATTTGGTGAGTTTTGAGTGAAATCCAATCGCTAGAAGTATGGAATACACTAACCATTCCAATTAGGAACGAACTGCCGTTGAACTTGAATTGTCTAATTTCTCACACCTATTGATTTCGGATCGATCCCCAAACATGGGCAACATCATAATATGGTCTGAGGAGTCATTTGGTGAGTTTTGAGTGAAATCCAATCGCTAGAAGTATGGAATACACCAACCACCCCAATTAGGAACGAACTGCCGTTGAACTTGAATTGTCCAATTTCTCACACCTATTGATTTCGGATTGAGCTCCAAAATTGGGCAACATCATAATATGGTGGTAGGAGTCATTTGATGAGTTTTGAGTGAAATCCAACTGCTAGAAGTATGGAATACAGCAACCACTCCAATTAGGAACGAACTGCCGTTGAACTTGAATTGTCCAATTTCTCACACCTATTGATATCGGTTCAAGCCCAAAACATGGGCAACATCATAATATGGTGGGAGGAGTCATTTCGTGAGTTTTGAGTGAAATCCAATCGCTAGAAGTATGGAATACACCAACCACTCCAATTAGGAACGAACTGCCGTTGAACTTGAATTGTCCAATTCCTCACGCCTGTTGATTTCGGATCGAGCCCAAAACAAGTGCAACATCATAATATGGTGTTTGGAGTCATTTGGTGAGTTTTGAGTGAAATCCAATCGCTAGATGTATAGAATACACTCCAATTTGGAACGAACTGCCGTTGAACTTGAATTGTCCAATTTCTCACACCTATTGATTTCGGATCGAGCCCAAAACTTGGGCAACATCAGAATATGGTGGGAGGAGTCATTTGGAGAATTTTGAGTAAAATCCAATCGCTAGAAGTATGGAATACAACAACCACTCCAATTAGGAACGAACTGCTGTTGAACTTGAATTGTCCAATTTCTCACACCTACGGATTTCGGATCGAGCCCAAAACTTGGGCAACATGATAATATGGTGTTAGGAGTCATTTGGTGAGTTTTGAGTGAAATCCAATCGCTAGAAGTATAGAATACACCAACCATTCCAATTAGGAACGAACTGCCGTTGAACTTGAATTGTCCGATTTCTCACACCTATTGATTTCGGATCGAGCCCAAAACTTGGGCAACCTGATAATATGGTGTTAGGAGTCGTTTGGTGAGTTTTGAGTGAAATCCAATCGCTAGAAGTATAGAATACAGCAACCAGTCCAATTTGGAACGAACTGCCGTTGAACTTGAATTGTCCAATTTCTCACCCCTATTGATTTCGGATCGAGCCCAAAACTTGGGCAACATCATAATATGGTGGGAGGAGTCATTTGGTGAGTTTTGAGTGAAATCCAATCGCTAGAAGTACGGAATACACCAACCACTCCAATTAGGAACGAACTGCCGTTGAACTTGAATTGTCCAATTTCTCACACCTATTGATTTCGGATCGAGCCCCAAACTTGGCCAACATCAGAATATGGTGGGAGGAGTCATTTCGTGAGTTTTGAGTGAAATCCAATCGCTAGAAGTATGGAATACACCAACCACTCCAATTAGGAAGGAACTGCCGTTGAACTTGAATTGTCCAATTTCTCACACCTATTGATTTCGGATCGAGCCCAAAACTTGGGCAACATGATAATATGGTGGGGGGAGTCATTTGGTGAGTTTTGAGTGAAATACAATCGCTAGAAGTATGGAATACACCAACCACTCCAATTAGGAACGAACTGCTGTTGAACTTGAATTGTCCAATTTCTCACACCTACTGATTTCGGATCGAGCCCAAAACTTGGGCAACATGATAATATGGTGTTAGGAGTCATTTGGTGAGTTTTGAGTGAAATCCAATCGCTAGAAGTATAGAATAGACCAACCACTCCAATTAGGAACGAACTGCCGTTGAACTTGAATTGTCCAATTTGTCACACCTATTCATTTCGGATCGATCCCCAAACTTGGGCAACTTCAGAATATGGTGGGAGGAGTCATTTCGTGAGTTTTGAGTGAAATCCTATCGCTAGAAGTATGGAATACACCAACCACTCCAATTAGGAACGAAGTTGAACTTGAATTGTCCAATTTCTCACACCTATTGATTTCGGATCGAGCCCCAAAATTGGGCAACATCATAATATGGTGGGAGGAGTCATTTGGTGAGTTTTGAGTGAAATCCAACTCCTAGAAGTATGGAATACACCAACCACTCCAATTAGGAACGAACTGCCGTTGAACTTGAATTGTCCAATTTCTCACACCTATTATTTTGGATTGATCCCCAAACTTGGGCAACATCAGAATACGGTGGGAGGAGTCATTTCGTGAGTGTTGAGTGCAATCCAATCGCTAGAAGTATGGAATACGCCAACCACTCCAATTAGGAACGAACTGCCGTTGAACTTGAATTGTCCAATTTCTCACACCTATTGATTTCGGATCGAGCCCCAAACATGGGCAACATCATAATATGGTCTGAGGAGTCATTTGGTGAGTTTTGAGTGAAATCCAATCGCTAGAAGTATGGAATACACCAACCACTCCAATTAGGAACGAACTGCCGTTGAACTTGAATTGTCCAATATCTCACACCTATTGATTTCGGATAGAGCCCAAAACTTGGGCAACATCATAATATGGTGGGAGGAGTCATTTGGTGAGTTTTTAGTGATATCCAATCGCTAGAAGTACAGAATACACCAACTACTCCAATTAGGGACGAACTGCCGTTGAACTTGAATTGTCCAATTTCTCACACCTATTGATTTCGGATCGAGCCCCAAACATGGGCAACATCACAATATGGTGGGAGGACTCATTTGGTGAGTTTTGAGTGAAATCCAATCGCTAGAAGTATGGAATACACCAACCACTCCAATTTGGAGCGAACTGCAGTTGAACTTGAATTGTCCAATTTCTGTCACCTATTGATTTCGAAACGTGCCCAAAACTTGGGCAACAAGATAATATGGTGGGAGGAGTCATTTGGTGAGTTTTGAGTGAAATCCAATCGCTAGAAGTATGGAATACACCAACCACTCCAATTAGGAACGAACTGCCGCTGAACCTCAACTGTCCAATTTCTCACACCTATTGATTTTGGATCGAGCCCAAAACTTGGGCAACATCACAATATGGTGGGAGGAATCATTTGGTGAGTTTTGAGTGAAATCCAATCGCTAGAAGTATGGAATACACCAACCACTCCAGTTAGGAACGAACTGCCGTTGAACTTGAATTGTCCAATTTCTCGCACCTATTGATTTCGGATCGAGCCCAAAACTTGGGCAACATCATAATATGGTGGGAGGAGTCATTTGGTGAGTTTTGAGTGAAATCCAATTGCTAGAAGTATGGAATACACCAACCACTCCAATTAGGAACGAACTGCCGTTGAACATGAATTGTCCAATTTCTCACACCTATTGATTTCGGATCGAGCCCCAAACTTGGCAACATCATAATATGGTGGGAGGAGTCATTTGGTGAGTTTTGAGTGAAATCCAATCGCTAGAGGTACGGAATACACCAACCACTCCAATCAGGAACGAACTGTCGTTGAACTTGAATTGTCAAATTTCTCACACCTATTGAATTCGGATCGATCCCCAAACTTGGGCAACATCATAATATGGTGGGAGGAGTCATTTGGTGAGTTTTGAGTGAAATCCAATCGCTAGAAGTATGGAATACACCAACCACTCCAATTAGGAACGAACTGCAGTTGAACTTGAATTGTCCAATTTCTCACACCCATTGATTACGGATCGAGCCCAAAACTTGGGCAACATCATAATATGGCGGGAGGAGTCATTTGGGGAGTTTTGAGTGAAATCCAATCGCTAGAAGTATGGAATACACCAACCACTCCAATTAGGAACGAACAGCCGTTGAACTTGAATTGTCCAATTTCTCACACCAATTGATTTCGGATGGAGCCCAAAACTTGGGCAATATGGTAATATGGTGGGAGGAGTATTTTGGTGAGCTTCGCGTGAAATCCAGTCGCTAGAAGTATGGAAAACACCAACCACTCCAATTAGGAACGAACTCCCGTTGAACTTGAATTGTCCAATTTCTCACACCTATTGATTTCGGATCGAGCCGCAAACTTGGGCAACATCATAATATGCTGGGAGGAGTCATTTGGTGAGTTTTGAGTGAAATCCAATCGCTAGAAGTATGGAATACCACTCCAATTAGGAACGAACTGCCGTTGAACTTGAATTGTCCAATTTGGAACACCTATTGATTTCGGATCGAGCCCAAAACTTTGGCAACATCATAATATGGTGGGAGGAGTCATTTGGTTAGTTTGAGTGAAATCCAATCGCTAGAAGTATGGAATACAGTAACCACTCCAATTAGGAACGAACTGCCGTTGAACTTGAATTGTCCAATTTTTCACACCTATTGATTTCGGATCGAGCCGCAAACTTGGGCAATATCATAATAGGGTGGGAGGAGTCATTTGGTGAGTTTTGAGTGAAATCCAATCGCTAGAAGTATGGAATACCACTCCAATTAGGAACGAACTGCCGTTGAACTTGAATTGTCCAATTTCTCACACCTATTGATTTCGGATCGAGCCTCAAACTTGGGCAACATCATAATATGGTGGGAGGAGTCATTTGGTGCGTTTTGAGTGAAATCCAATCGCTAGAAGTATGGAATACACCAACCACTCCAATTAGGAACGAACTTCCGTTGAACATGAATTGTCCAATTTGGAACACCTATTGATTTTGGATCGAGCCCAAAACTTGGGCAACATCATAATATGCTGGGAGGGGTCATTTGGTGAATTTTGAGTGAAATCCAATCGCCACCAACCACTCCAATTAGGAACGAACTGCCGTTGAAATTGAATTGACCAATTTCTCACACCTATTGATTTCGGATCGAGCCCAAAACTTGGGCAACCTCATAATATGGTGGGAGGAGTCGTTTGGTGAATTTTGAGTGAAATCCAATCGCCAGAAGTATGGAATACACCAACCACTCCAATTAGGAACGAACTGCCGTTAAACTTGAATTGTCCAATTTCTCACACCTATTTAT